>NW_028270141.1:155156892-155480892 GCF_037043375.1 Chiloscyllium plagiosum
ACTCAATCTCATCCCACCTGCCAGCACCCGGCCCATATCCATCCAAACCCTTCCTATTCATACACCCATCCAAATGCCTCTTAAATGTTGCAATTGTACCAGCCTCTACCACTTCCTCTGGCAGCTTGTTCCATACATGTACCACCCTCTGTGTGAAAAAGTTGCCCCTTAGGTCTTTTTTTTATATCTTTCCCCTCTCACCCTAAACCTATGCCCTCTAGTTCTGGACCTGATTGTATCTCTGTGGGTAGTCCGTATCTCGTGAAAAAAATTACGTAATTCCTCTCCAATCCTTTTAGCTGTGATATTGCGTAATGGAACAGCTTCTGGAAATCTAGTGGACATATCCATTATTGTTAACAAATATTGATTCCCACTTTGACAAAGGGTCAGTTAGACTCGAAACGTCAGCTCTTTTCTCTCCTTACAGATGCTGCCAGACTTGCTGAGATTTTCCAGCATTTTCTCTTTTTTGGTACTGATTCCCACTTTTTTGTTTTAGGTAAGGGGTCCTACACAATCAATCTTGTTCAAGGGACTTTATTGCATTGTACTTAAATTTAAAATTCATTTCATAAAATTAAAAAGCTGTGCAATTAAATATACGGATTATGATATTTAGCATAGGTTACACTATCATGAAGATAGATGCCCACAATTTGGAGCTTGGGTAGGGTGTTTTCACTTCAATATACATTGGCTACACAGGGAGAGAATCTGGTGTAGGCAAGAGTTTCCCATACAAAATCCCATATATAAGCCATGTCTGACGAAAGATCAATGTGAAACGTTAACTCTTCTACACAGTTGCTCGAAGATCTGTTAAGTATTTCCACTATTTTCAGCATTCACTGCTTTTAACAAAGCTTCTATGGCTGACTTTGATTAATACGAACATATGTCAAAGATCAATAATTTGACTCAAAAGTATAAATTCCAAATAAAGTCTATAAAACAATGTTACCTCATTGTATGCAACCATGTTTTCCAAAGTTAAGGTATGATCTTCTGGCAAGTTGATCATAATCTTTTCGGCTATTTCATATAATACTTCATCGATATGCATTTCACGTAAGTCAATTAGCTGAAAGCAACAGCAAGCATAATTTTAAAATTATTTTCATAAGTATGAATGATAGATATAGGACAGATATCAGGGCTAGTTTCTTTACTCAAAGAGTAGTAGAGGCTGCCTGCAACAGTAGTAGACCCATCGATGTTAAGGACATTTAAATGGGCATTGGGCATACAAATACTGTACATAATAATGGAACAGTGTAGGTTAGATGGGCATCAGGTTAATTTCACAGGTTGGCACAACATCATTGGCTGAAGGGCCTGTACTGCGTTCTAATTTTCCATGATCTGTGTAATGCTTACATTGAACTCAGAGCACAGAAATAGGTCATTAGGCCCAACCAGCCAGTATCAGCAATTATGCTCCATCAAGCCTTCTCCCATCTTGATTTATCTGATCTAAATTGTAGATCACTTTTCACTGAAATGGCATAGTGAGTCACTCAGTGGTAACAGACTGCTATGTAGTCAAACATAAGGAACTGAAACCAGACTGTTCCCATACATACCCTGAGTTCATCTGCCTTATCTATAAAACCCCTTGCATTGAAATAAATGCAGTTTAATTCATCAAAGTTACCATGTTCTCTAACTTGCTCCAGCTTGCCTTTTCTAATTAACTTGCTCTTTTTTTAATTCAGAACCAGTCTCATCTGTCTTTCTATTCTGACTACTACTTAGGATCACCTGCTGCCCCTCCCTACTAGTTTAAAGGCTCCCGACAGCACTAACAAATCTCCTCGGCAGAATATTAGTCACCTTCCAGTTCAGGTGAAACCTGTCCCTTTCGAACAGCTCTTTTCCACCCTAGACGAGATCCTGAAGAACCAAAAATCTGAATTCTTAGTGAGTTCTTGTTTGGAGTAAGGCAAATTTTGATGGCACGAGACAGGAACTTTCAAGAGTTGATTGGAGGAGATGGTTCACAGGTAAACTGGCAAGTGGGAAGCTTTTGAAAGTGAGATAATACAGGTTCAGAAGGCATTATGTTCCTGTCAGTGAAGGATAAAATTGATAAGAGGAGGGAACAATGGATAAATAAAGATATTGAGACTCTGGTCAAAAATAAGAATAGAATAGAAAGGAATATAGAACAGAATATCGGTAAAAACAATGACAGAAGATGCTGGAAACTAGATTCTGGATTAGAGGTGCTGGAAAAGTACAGCAGTTCAGGCAGCATCTGAGGAGCAGTAAAATCGACGTTTCGGGCAAAAGCCCTTCATCAGGAATACATGGTTTTTGCCCGAAACGTCGATTTTACTGCTCCTCAGATGCTGCCTGAACTGCTGTGCTTTTCCAGCACCTCTAATCAAGAATATAGAACAGAATATCCCTTATTGTCATGTGTGTGTGTGTGTGTGAGAGAGAACTGAGATAAGGATTTAATAAGGGCAGCTAGTTTTAAAGTTGCTAACTTTTTGCTTATAAATCTTGTGTCTTATATTTCCCTATCATACCACACCTGAGGAGGGAGCAGAGCTCCAAAAGCTTGCAATTTCAAATAAATCTGTTGGACTATAACCTGGTGTCATTTGATTTTTGACCTTATACAGTTAATGGTAGGGTACTCGGTAATGCCATCAAACAGGGATTCAGGTATGCAGTTCTTTGAATGTTACACCACAGGTAGACAGGGTGGTTAAGAAGTTGTTTAGCACACTTGTCTTCATTGTTCAGACCATTGAGTATCGGAGTTGGGATGCCATGTTGAGGTTGTACAGGATGTTGGTGAAGCAACCTTTGGAATATTGTGTACAGTTCTGGCCATCCTGCTATAGGAAGGATAGTATTAAATTGAAAAAGATTCATGAAAGATTTACCAGGATGTTGCTGGGACTGGAAGGCCTGATTCATAAGGAATGGCTGGAGCACAGTAAGTTGAGGGGTGACCTTCTAGAGGTATATAAAATCATTAGGGGTATCACTTTGAATAGCAAAGTTCTTTTCCCTAGGATGGGTGAGTTCAAAAATAGGAGCATATTTTTGAGGTGAGAGGAAAAAGATTTAAAAAAGACATGAGGGGCAGCTTTTTCACACACAAGGTCTGATTCCAGGCTGTATAAACCCAAGGTTATCCCACTGATGCCACTAGAGTTTCCCAGTGATCATACAGCCAAAAATTCAGAGCTGCAGACCAAACTGCAGAAGCCAAACTCTGATCTCTCCCTTTAGAATGTCTCTCTGGTCCCTGGAGTGGAGGGGGTCGGTGCCTTTTGAAAAGGATATGTAGGTCATGTTTGTCCGGTTTATTGATGAGAGAGAAAGGGGAGGGACAATGAGAGGCAATTCACTGATTTTAATGAATTGATTGGAGAGATTGATCACAGTGAGAAGCCCTGAAATGAAGAAAACAGAAATGTCTTAAATGCTCCAGGAAGGATGTTACTAAACTGGAAAAGGTGCAAAAGAGATTCACAAGGTGTCGCCGAGACTGGAGGGTTTGAGTTATAAGGAGAGGCTGAATAGGCCAGGACCTTTTACCCTGGAAAGTAGGGAGCTGAGGGGGATCTTATGAAGCTTTGCGAAAACATTAGGGGCATAGATAAGGTGAATATTCAAGGTCTTCTCCCCGGGTAGGGAAGTCCAAAACTAGAGGGCATAGATTTAAGGAGGGAGGGGAAACATTTAAAAGGGGTCTAAGGTGCAACTTTTTCACACAGAGGGTGGTGCGTATATTGAACGAGCTGCCAGAGGAAGTGGTAGTCATGGATATAATTACATCATTTAAAAGACATTTGTACAGGTACACGGATAGGAAAGGTTTAGAGGAATATGGGCCAATTCCAGGCAAATGTGACTCGTTCAGTTTGGGAAACCTGGTCAGCATGGCTGGGTTGGAGCAAAGGGCCTGTTTCTGTGTTGTCTGTCTCTATGACTCTGTAGGAGAAAGTGAGGACTGCAGATGCTGGAGATCAGAGCTGAAAATGTGTTGCTGGAAAAGCGCAGCAGGTCAGGCAGCATCCAAGGAGCAGCAGAATCAACGTTTCGGGCATGAGCCCTTCATCAGGAATGAGGAAAGTGTGCCAAGCAGGCTAAGATAAAAGGTAGGGAGGAGGGACTTGGGGGAGGGGCGTTGGAAATGCAATAGGTGGAAGGAGGTTAAGGTGAGGGTGATAGGCCGGAGTGGGGATGGGGGTGGGGGCGGAGAGGTCAGGAAGAAGACTGCAGGTTTGGAAGGTGGTGCTGAGTTCGAGGGTTGGGACTGAGACTAGGTGGGGGGAGGGGAAATGAGGAAACTGGAGAAATCTGAGTTCATCCCTTGTGGTTGGAGTGTTCCTAGGCGGAAGATGAGGCACTCTTCCTCCAGCCGTCGTGTTGCTATGGTCTGGCGATGGAGGAGTCCAAGGACCTGCATGTCCTTGGTGGAGTGGGAGGGGGAGTTGAAGTGTTGAGCCATGGGATGGTTGGGGTGGTTGGTCCGGGTGTCCCAGAAGTGTTCTCTGAAACGTTCCGCAAATAGGCGGCCTGTCTCCCCAATATAGAGGAGGCCACGTCGGGTGCAGCGGATGCAGTAAATGATGTGTGTGGAGGTGCAGGTGAATTTGTGGCAGATATGGAAGGATCCCTTGGGGCCTTGGATTCTGAAACGTTCCGCAAGTAGGTGGTCTGTCTCCCCAATATAGAGAAGGCCACATCGGGTGCAGCGGATGCAGTAAATGATGTGTGTGGTGGTGCAGGTGAATTTGTGACGGATATAACTGACAGAAGAATTGAATAAACACTTTTTATTAGTCTTCACAGTAGAATACACTCATTTATTCCAAAAATATTGAATAATCAAGGGGAAAAAAAGAGGAAAGGAAATAAATGCAGTTGCAATCATTGGAGTAAAAGTGCTAGAAAAACAAATGGGACTAAAGACCAATAAGTTCGCTGAACTTGATGGGTTTGTACCCTCAGATATTAAAGGAGGACGCTACAGGGATATTAGATGAACTGGTAGTAATCTTTCAAGAATCCTTATACCCCGGAGAAATTCCAGAGGACTGCAAAACTGCCAATGTGACATCTTTACTTAAAAAAAGGGATGAAACAAAAAAGCTAACTATTGGCCAGTGAAATCATGGATGCTATTGAAAAAATGTTATCATCTATTATAAGGGTTGTTATAGCAGAGCATTTAGAAATACATGCTATGATCAAGCAGAGTCAGCATGGCTTCACAAAGAGAAAACCATGCCTGACAAATTTGTGAGAATTCTTTGTGCAGGTAATGAACAGGATAAATAAAGGAGAAGCAGTGGATGTAATACATTTGAATTTCCAGAAGGCATTTGTTAAGGTACCACGCATTGGACTCCTTAATGGGTTAAGAGCCCAGCACCATCATGTTGGTGATGATATATTATTTTAGATTGAAGATTGACAAACTCTCTTCCAGACAGAGAGTAATGGTAAGAAAGCCTTTTCAGGATGGTAATTTGAAACTAGTAGAGTGCCAAAGGAGTCAGTGGTTATGGCACAATTATTTCATAATGTACGTTAATGGCCTAGATAAGGTCAGTGAATGTACTATAATCACTTTTGCATGGGAAGGCAATTGGTGAGGATGACGCAGAGTGCAGATGAATATAGACAGGTTAATTGAGTGAGCAAAGGAACAAAGAACAGAACAATGAACAGAAGTCACAGTAACAGCCCCTTCAGCCCACTAAGTCTGTACCAATACATGATGCCTTTTTGAACTAAAGACATTTTGCCTCTATGCTCCATAGCCCTCTATTCCCTCCTCATTCATGCATCTGTCAAGATGCCTTTTAATGTTGCCTTTGCTACCTCCTCTGGGAGTGCATTCCAGGCACTACCTTCTGTGTCATAAAGGTCAGGTGCATTTCGTGGAAGTTTTCAAAGCTTTAGTGTAGTTCCTGTAGCATACTCAAGATTCTGCATTATGCAGGCAGGTGTAAGTAAAGGGCCTGGTAGAGTTGTATATTAGGCCTCAGCTGAATGTGATGCTTCTTCTCAGACAATATTATGAAACTGGCTCAAGATAGAAATTGCTTTCTGGATGTGTGCATTGATATCTTAGAGCATGGAACATAGAACAGTACAGCACAGCCCTTCGGCCTTCAATGTTGTGTCAAACTTCTATCCTACTCTATGATCAAACTGCATACCCTACATTTTACTATCATCCATGTACTTGTCCAAGAGTCACTTAAATATCCCTAATGTATTTGACTCTACTACCACTGCTGGCTGTGCATTCCATGCACCAACCACTCTCTGTGTAAAGAGCTAACGTCTAAACCTTCCTCTATTAACCTTAAAAATTATGCACCTTGTGATAGCCATTTCCACCCTGGAAAAAGGTCTCTGGCTTTCCATTCTATCTATGCCTCTCATCATCCTGTACACCTCTATCAAGTCACCTCTCATCCTTCTTCACTCCAATGAGAAAAGCCCTAGCTCCCTCAACTTTTCTTCATAAGACATGCCCTCCAGTCCAGGCAGCATCAATAATAGAATCTACAAGCAGCACAGTAACAGTGTACAATATTTTGTCGATAGCCATGAGAATCGATAGCAATCTGTCTGGTGCTTCATACTATGTGCCTAGTGTTGGTTGAACTATAACCTTGGTCTTGAACTAACTAATTTGGAGACCAATGTGAACGCACAGAAGAAACACTAAAGACAATGAGAATGTTTCTGGGAATTATGAACTTCAGTTCTGTTAACAAACTTGAGAAGCTGGAGCTGTTTTCCTTCGTGGCTTGAGAAAATTGATTTGATGCAGTATAGGGTTAGACACTCTCTGACAATGTGGTGGAAGCTGTTTTAGGGAATTGAATAAATATCTGAAGAGGTAAAATTCACAGAGCTATGTGAATGGAACATGGTGAGAGCCTACACAGACGTGATCTAAATGTCCTCCTTCTCTAACCATCCTATTATTTTACGATTCTGTCTTTTCATTCATACATTTACCATGATATAAAGCTACTCCAATTACAAGCTTTATTTCATCATAGCCCATAGCTATTTAAAACTTGTTATCACTAGATGCCAAAGTAAAATGAAACACTCTTGTTTCTCACAACTGTCATCTTTCAATTTAATAAATTCATTAACAGTTTTTAAGCCATCTACTTACTGTCTTTAACAACGTAATCAATTCATTTATGGCTACATTCGCATCAGAAAAGAACTGGTCAAGTGTTAGCGAAGACCAGTTCAGTAACGTGACTCCTTGTCTCAGAATAGACTCAATCTGAACAAAAAAGGAACAACAGACTTTGAACATAAAATTATTACGAATGCTTCAAAGCCATTAAGTTGAAATTATTTTCATTGGCACCTGGTTATTTAGCAAGTCATTCTATATACAATAAATAAATAAAATCATTAGAAACAGGAAAGGAGGAAATACTTGAGACTGCTCCATCATTCAATAAGCTTTCTATACCTCACAAATTGAAATTGATGTCGGAAGCCAAACTTTGATTTATGAACCAACTCATAATCATCTGCCATTTCTGCTGCTAACCTTGCAGTTTTAACTCTGCTCTTCCACGTAAGTTCACACTACTTCAGGAAATGAATGTTTGAACGCTTCCAAAATAATTGTTTCGTATGTTTGATCTATTTACAATGCCCCTATTCACCTGTCGAAGTTACTTTGCTTGATCCTGTCAAACTCTTTGCACCTTTGATCAGGTTTTCTCCTTAGGATCCTAAAATGTGATCTTAGACTTCTGGTACTAATTCACATGCACTTAAGATGGTTTTTTTCACCTCAACACACTTCCTAGGTACCTCCTCTGATAGATGTAAATATTTCACTATCTCTACCTACCAATTTTGTTTGGATCAACAATACCTACATGGTCACCATCCATTTTACTTGATTAGCCATTTTCTCAAATAAAATGAAAAAGGCCTTTACATTCTTCTCGTTGACCTTAGGCAATGCTTGGACATGTTTTAACAGATCCCCATCAGGCCTTTGGCAACAATGGGATTGCTCTCCATTACTGTCCTCAACATGATTCCTACCTTTTAACACCACCTCTGCCATTTCATGTCAATTCTGAGTTTTCGGTTCCAACCTCCAAAGTTCAAAAGCTCTCTCTTCCTCCCTTTCTTTCTCCCTTTTTTCTATTAGGGACATCCTCTCCTTTTTTTTTCATTCTGCCAATTCTGTTCTTTCCTTTTCTTATTCCTCTGCTAGAACTATTGTCTCTTTCTGCTTTTTTCTGCTTTCGATCGCAATTCAAACGGTTTCATTTCCTTTTCATGTTCAAGCTGCTTCATTAGCAATTGAATTTTAGCCATTTCCAAAGATTCCATTGCATTTCTGGAAATCATAAACGTTGAGCTATTGCTGAAATTACCTCCCCTGTTTGTATGGACTTCAGCCTAATAAAAACCGAAAGAACTACTGATTCTGTACATCATAAACAAAAATAGAAATTGTTGGAAAAGTTCAGCAAGTCTGGCAGTACCTGTGGAAAGAAATCAAGTTAATGTCTTGTGTTGAGTGACCCTTCCTCAGATCCAACCCAAAATGTTAACTCTGATTTCTCTCCAAAGTTACTGCCAGATCTGCTCAGCTTTTCCAGCAATTTCTGTCTTTGTTTCCAAATCCAGTTCATCTGCCAATTCCAAATGTTTTGCCTTGCTCGTTTTCTATAAAACTCTGAAGTAACTTCTTCCATCCCAAGAAACTCTTTGTGACTGAAACAGCCATTACTACACAAGGCACACCTTATTTAAATTAACTGAATGCAATTCCCAAAATAAAAAAAACACTAATACTTAGTACTCATTGTTTTGGAGTCTAATAATCCTAAATCCAACCTGGAATTAGAGATTTTGAGTTCGAGAAGAGCACCAAATTTGTTATGTACCAGAACAAATCCCCTCAAAATATATTAAGAAGACAGCTTCAATGCTAGCTTTTTATGCTTTTAAAGATAAGAGCAAGGCTTTGCATTCCAGCTGCAATTTGATTGGTCAAACAACTTGACTTTAAGCAAAACACACTTTATTTTATACACTATAATTAAAATACAAAATAAAAATTAAACAAAATGCTTAAAAAATAATATGTATGGATATATTAACTATTAATAATGAACAATTCCAATATAGTAACATTCCATAAACACATCCTTGGAAAAGGCAAATTCGGCAAAATAGATTGTCTCACATGCAATTTTAGCTGCTGAAAGAGAATCCCAGCTTTTAGCTGTAAATGAGAAAGGAATCAAAGTGTCCACATCTAGCTTCAAGATCCCAGTAACTGCAGAAAGCTAAAACTAAAAACCCAGTTCTATGGGAGCCTGACCTCACCTATTCAGTCAGCTTCTACTGTTCCAACTTTAAAAAAAGCCTCACAAAGTTGTTGAGTTTATTGGCTTTGAGCAAACTACTCAATACCACTATCTCAACCTTCCTTCATTAAAATAAATAACAAAATACACCTCTGAAAGCCATAGTATAGCGTTATGGACCAGATCTGACCCCTCAAAACACTTTTAAGCAGGTAGCCCAGATCATAACTTTGCTATTTGTTTTAGTTAAGTGCATAGTAGATATTCCCGGAGTGAATTAGCTGATCCGACTGCCAAGTTTTAAACAAACAGAATTTATTTACAAAATTACAGAATGAAATACAAAGAACAGAAAATAGAATACCGGATAACTTATGCTATCCAAAATCCAAAAGACTATCCCAACTTAATGATGCTGTTCCGAACATATTGGGATCAGTCCAATAAACATATCCTTTAGCACAAAGAGTACAAATGAAACAAACCAGGGGTTACAGATTTTAAGTCATAGAGAGAGAGAGAGTACCAGGCTATATTTGCCCCAGCAGCCTTTCTTCACACACACTATGTTGAATTGAATCAAAAACTCTAATATAAATGAAGGCTAGCTACACAGCTAGCTGGCCATTCCCTTTTGATTATATATATTTTTTAAAGACATGAAAGGCTTAGGCCAGAGGCATTATCTGTTCGGGGTAAACAAACCCATCCCAGTTGGAGCCTAGCCAATTACCCCCTCTTGGGGAAAAAAAAAACTCAAGGGCATAGTAACCTTGTAAAAAGACCGACATTGTGACAATAGTCATAAAACCAATATGTCAACATCTCACTGCTCATTTCTTTTCAGACTCTAGGAAGAGGTGCATCAGGATTCCAGGCACTTATCTGCTTGCCTCTCTAACAATTCGAATAATACCAATGCTCTGGTGTTTATGATTTTTCTGGGTTCCTCCTTTTCAATTCCTGATTAGCATCTGGGTTGTTACTCATATCCTCTGTAGTGCAAACTCCTGTTTGTTTAATTCATTTGCAATTCCTGCAATTCCCTTATTTTCCATAATTTAATCTTGGGTCTGACTTGCCATAAGACCAATGCTCACTATATGCTCTATTTTAAAAATATCTATAGAATTTCTTAAAATCTATTTTTATATTTATGGCTAGTTTTCTCTTATTCTTTATTTTTTGTTAATTTGTTTTTTTTTTCATTCTTTGCTGGTTTTTATGTTCTGTCCAATCTGGACTCAAAATAATCAATTTATCACAAAACAAACATATGTTTAAAAAGGCAACCTACTGGTCAAGAAAAGTACTATATGTCTCTAAACCCACACATAGACATACTCGTACAACACAAAAATGACAGCTGTCTGCCAAAGGACTGAAAATGAAGGATCGAATATGATAACTATTTGTGTTTTATGTACAAGCATATGAGAAAGAAACAAGTATAGTCCACTCGGCTCTTCAACCTGCCCCACCATTCAATAAGGTCGTGGCTGATCTCATTTTAGTTTCAACTCTACATTGCTGCATTACACCAATAATCTTCCATTTTCTTGGTAATTAACAATCTTTTTACCTCTGCTTTAAAAATATTTAAAGATTCTATATCCTCTGCCTTTTGAGAAAGGGAATTCCAAACATTCACCATTTTCTGTGAAAAAAAGATCTTCATCTCTTTTTTAAAGGTGAAACCTCTTTTTTAAACTATGACCACGAGTTTTAGATTTTCCTACAATAGGAAACATCCTTTCCGCATCCACCTAGGCAAGTCCCCTCTGAATCTTGTATGCAGGCAATAATCTTGTACCCAATCTTCTCTCCTTTAAACAATAAGTAAAATTGTGGATGTTACTACCCAGGGAGGCTTTTACTATGAAGTGAGTAATTATTCCTACCTCACTGGTCAAAACCAGGTCTAAGTATGGCCTGCTCTCTGGTTGGTGCCAAATATTCTAGTCTGAGAAACTGCCATAACAAAATTCATTGAATTCCTCATATTAATGAAACAAAGAACTGCAGATTCTGCAGATCTGAAACACAAACAGAAATTGCTGGTTGAACTCTGAGGAGAAAGCAAGAGTTAACATTTCGAGTCCAAGGTCTCTTTATCAGAAACCTTTCTGATGAAGAGTCACCAGACTCAAAAAGCGACGTCTGCTTTCTCTGCACAGATGCTGTCAGACTTGCTGAGTTTCGCCAGAAATTTTTATTTTTGTTACAATAAATTCCTCAGCTAGACTATTTTTACCAATCTGATTTTTCTATTCTATATCTAGGTTAAGATCTTCCATGACAATTGCTGTGCCTTTTTGACAAGCTCGTAACATGTGGTTTTCCACAATTTTCTATTGATGAAGCCAAATTGCTGACAGCTCTAGGTTGCTGATTTATGTTCAACCTATTTAGAGTCAATTCTTGAGAAATGGTCACAGTTCATCTTTTCATCAGGTTTTATCAGGGACAGGGAAGTCTTAGTACTTATAAATTCAATCAGTTTCCCAGGGACTTCAACTGAGGACAGGATTTCTGGAGTGAGTCCAGTTGCTTTGGTCATGTGTACTTCACTTTGGCTTCTCGTTCTGAAAACAACTGTAAATGCAGAGCATTGGCATACAGGTCTCTAGTTCACTCAAAGCCAGTTTTTCTTCTTTGCAAATAAGACAATAGATCTCATTTTTTATCTCCTTGAATTCTTTGCTCAGCCTTTTCTCTAAAGTCACTTGGTTTCCAGTCAAAAGCCAAATAAAACCACAGCACATTCATTTTCAAGAAATAATAAAACAAATTTTAAAAATATTCATATAGTTTGTAATTCTTTGGTTCTTTACAGGTAATCTTTAAACATAAATATATATTCAAACCCCATATTGATGTTTTGATTAAGAAAAAGAAAGAAGCATATGTCAGGTACAGACAGCAGAGATCGAAAGAATCCTTAGAAGAGTATAAAGGCAGTAGGAGTATACTTAACAGAGAAATCAGAAGGGCAAAAGGGGGACATGAGATAGCTTTGGTAAAAATGGTTAAGGAGAATACAAAGGAATTTCAAAAATATATAAACTTTGTCCACCCCAGCCCAACACTAGCACCTCCACATCATGACGTCCCGCACAGCCAGATAAGAATTAAAAATTTGGGTCAGTACTCCTGTAATCTCTTCCCTTGCCTCCCAAAGCAACCAGGGTTTCATTTCATCCAGACCTGGAGATTTGTCCACTTGTAAGCCAGCTTAACATCTCTCCATGTCAATTTGCTCAAGTAGCTCATAGTCTTTCATCATCATTCTCTTGAAGACGGATGTGACCAGGGTATCCCACAAGAATCTGTGTTAGGGCCTCAATTATTCAAAATGACTTGTAATGTCATTTTAGAGGGCAGTTAAGAGACAAACTACGTTAGTGTGCTTCAAGGGTTGACTGAAGGCCAGACCAGGTAAGGAAGGCAAATATCCTTCCCTAAAGGCCATTAGTGAAACTGGTATGTTTTTATTAGAGTGGTGCTGGAAAAGCACAGCAGGTCGGGCAGCATTCGAGGAGCAGGAAAATTGACGTTTCGGGCAAAAGCCTGATATGTCGATTTTCCTGTTCCTTGGATGCTGCCTGACCTGCTGTGCTTTTCCAGCACCACTCTAAACTAGACTGTGGTTTCCAGCATCTGCAGTCCTTGTTTTTACCCGGTATGTTTTTATGACAATTGACAACGATTATATAATCGCCATTAGCCTTGATTTAAATACCAGATTTTACTGACTTCAAATATACCATTTTGGATACTGAGGGGGATGCTCTTATCAGGGGTAAGCCACAGGGCACAGATATCTGGCACAGCGTATGTCTCTCTTGCTCAGAATGGAAGAGGGAATATGTGCCAGCTGCTGGATGAACACCAGCGTCTACAAAGACTGAGAGGAAATCCCATTGCAGATCCCTTGTGTGTAATCCTTCAAGTTTAAAGTGTGTCGATTCTTTCAGGGAGCTAGTAAGTACATCTGTGGAATTTCAAATGAATGCACGCAATTTTTCCCAGGAGATGATTAATGCTGCCTTCACTGAGGCACAACAACTTATACACTTACCCTTGGACACCTGGAGTCAGACAACCAGTTGTAGCCAACTTTGCAGCCAAAGAAGATACAGGGAGCAGTCAATTGCACCGATATAGGGACCAGAGTGGTCCATCAAAAACCAGCAGTGTTTGTCAATAGGAAGGGGTCTCATTAAATGACTAGGACTGCCAAATACACATATATGCCATTTTCCCTTCAAAGATACTTTGATACTGAATTTGACACTATGTGGTTAGATATCTGCTCTATTTCTCACATTTGATGTTTTTCAGCAATTTCAAATCAATCAAGCGTCCTTAATTACAAAGTAAAGTTGTTTATTTATCTCAAAGTCATTGAAAAAATCATTAACTTTACTGTTAGGGCTGTGATATTTCAAATTACTGATTTTTCCAATCAATCTATTTAAAACTAAATATCTTCCTTAACTTGCTTTTTTCTTTATACTATTATTAAGTGTATTTTATCAGCTGTTAAAATCACTTTTGAAAGTCTTAATCTTGGTTTCCAGTGCAGATTTTCAGGTGAAAGTAAATTTTCATCATCCCTTTTCTTCAAAGGGGAAAATATCTGTTTTGGATGCTTGGTAATCCATCTCCTTTGGATACAGGTGACAGATTTATGCCCCTAACAGTTGTGGGCCTTTATCTTACTCTCACTGCTTTCTTAAAAATTTCTTTCCCATTATCGGCTGTTTATGTTGGTGCATCTTCAAGACAACAAAAATAATGACAGCCATTTGCTGGTTCATTGTTCAGGGTAATTTGTTGACCAATCAGAGTCAGTCTGGTTTAATATCGATACAAAGTCTAATAGTTAACTGTCAATCATCATTAACTGGTGCATCCTCTATGGCAACAGTCAAACTGATCAGAGCCCATGTAGCAACCAATCAGTATTCTCCTCTCATACTGAATAAATGTTGGTTTCCCCTGCCTCCAGGATGAAAGCTTCAAAAAATGTTCTGTTTCAACAATATTCAGGTTCTGTAGTAGTAAATGACAGTGCATCTATAATAAATCATCTTATACATAACAAATGAAACACACATAAATTTAATGCTTACAACTGGGAATTAAACTTGTGACACTAATTTGAAGCTTTTCCAAAGCCTCAATATCAATGAGTGAAACAGCCTTCAATTGTCAAACTTCAAAGAAATAGAAGTTAGGTTCTTGAAATCTGTCTTTGTATATTAACTTCATAAAGCCTGGCTTAGGTTTGTACAGCAGCCCTTTTGACATATTATATTTTAATTGTCCCTCCACTGAGCAATGTTATTCTGGCATAAACTCAAATTTAATCAAAATAGCAAACTGAAGCCTCCCCTTGCCCCCGACTCACATCAGATGTGATTCTACCATTGTAAACCATTTATCAAATAATCCAGACTGTTCAAAATTACAATGGAAACCAAATTAAGTTCCCCTCCCCAAAAAAACATTGACAATTTACTGGGACAAATTACGTATTAGTCAAAAAGACAATAGGTGAAGATGTAAAATGGACTGCTAATTTGCTATACATAGCTTTTCATACTGCAATAAAATTAAAATTAGTCCTCTATATTTTGATTATGAAAGCAAAGGTGATATGCCTGCCAATTCATTTGTTATTGGTCAGTTTTGTACCATAAGAAACACAATTATCAGTATAAATGGATAGCAATACAATTGTAATATTTTTCATTTGTCTATCAATGTATACATGATTTGCTTTTTTCTGTAGAATGTTTTTTTTACCTGAATAATTTAGTACTCACCTTGTTAACTTTAGGTGTCATCAATGCAATAAACTCAGAAGGAATTCCTTGGCGCACAGTTTCAAAAGCATGAAGAGCAGACTGATTTTTGGAATACAAAAGAAGAAATGTTTTAATGTATTTTTAATTGATCTTGGAACACAAGCTTAATTGAAGAGGACAATTTTTATTTCACATCCCTAATTTTCCAAAGTTCTCCTTTGCCTTTTCGAGAGCAATTGATCATGAACTGCATTGTGGATGCTTCTGAAGTCACATACATACCAGATCAAGATGACATATTTCTTCCTCTAAAACGCTGTAGTGACAATCTGAGAATTTCATGGTCACCTATTATAAATCCAAACCTATATATCTGGTATCACACTGGCAGTGAAAATCACACATAACATTTTTGAGGTAGCATTTGACTTGGCAACAAAATCTTGGTAGTGAAGTAAACTGCTTATGGGTTTACTGCAAAGGTGTAGCATAAGTAGATGGTTTTAAGTATTGCTCAGATTTTTGAGCTATCTTCTCTGTGATATAGTTCAATGTGGTGCCAGTTATGTAAGTTTACTTCCTAGCGACTGGCAGACTACATCAAACATTTGCATTTGCAGCAGACAGCATTCCGGTTGTGCTCAAGCAGCTTGTGCTTGCAAACTTCAGAACATCAGATGTGATTCTACCATTGTAAATCATTTATCAAATAATCCAGACTGTTCAAAATTACAATGGAAACCAAATTAAGCCCATCAGTCAGGCTTGCTGTGAGGCGTATTGACACATGCTAGAAGCTACAAATATGACAACTTGAGATCCTGTTTATGACGACAAAAGGAATTTACATAGATATTGTACCTTTATCATGAAAAATGGGGTCATGGAGCCTGCCAATGTCTGCTGCTTTCCCGCGGCCACTCCCTGCTTGGTCTGAGCACTAAGATTGTGGGTTAGCTGACCTTGCTGCATCTCCATACCAATGTGACCCAATTAATCAGCACCCTCTTCTCATGCTGACAAGTTCAGTGAGCCTTTTCTCAAATTTGTTTGTTGCATCCTAGATCTGATGAGTGCAAGATGAAAAGACTTGACTTCTAGTACTCTTTTAACAACATTTAAGTGAAAATGGTGCATCAGAAAGAAATTGCTCCTCTAATCATAAGTCACTTCTCTGCCACATTTGATTTTCATAAACTTATTCCCTAGTGAACCAATCAGCAAAGGTGTTTGAAGGGGCAGAGGACAGTATGAAGGTGAGGATTCATTCAGACTGAGGATTCATTCAGACTGAGGCCTGAACATGGAGCTGAACCTGCAGCTGAATGGGGCACAGACTGCATGTGAGAGTGTTGCGTTCTGTCCTACACCTTGTATACAGTATAGCTTTAAGAGACATGCTTATGATATCATCCCATATCATAATATATGACCTGAGAGTATAAAGGTTTCAGACTACATCTTAACTGGAGCCTCTTAAGCATAAAACAATGATGGAAGTGTGCTACTCTTTGCAACTGAAGAGCTTAATATTAGCCCAGACACTGAAGTTCCTGTGATTACAGTATATGTTTATACCAGGAACTGAAATAAAGGTTGACTGAATCTCTGAGTGCTACATTATCCGTATCGAAGTCCATGTTACATAATATAAATATTGCCTTATCATGTACAAACACCCTGCTGGGAGAAAACAGCCACATCATAGTGATGGTGGCATGATGCAGCATGATTGTAAGCAGCAGTCTGCGAATAAGAAAAAACACGTGTTATCAGTGTCAGACTCACTGAAATTCTGACAGGGCTGGGGATCAAAAGGTTGATAAAACTAACAGTACCAATGTCTGTAAGTAGAGGTCATGGAATCATACAGTACATACAAGACAGGAGATCTTTTGGACAATCGAGTCTGTACTGCCAAAGGCAGATTAAATATACACGAGTTCCACTTTCCACTACTAGGCCCATTGCCTGGAATGTTACATTGCATCAAATATTTATGCAAGAACATTTTTAATGGTGTGAGGTATCATCCTCAACTACCCTCTCAGGCAGTGCACTCCTGACCCCTACCAGCCTCTGAGTAAAACAAATCCTCAAGTCCCCTCTAATGGTCTTGCCTTTCATCTAAAGAGTGTGCCTCCTTGTTATTGACATTTCAATAAAGTAGAACTTTTATTTTTATTAATTCTCTGGATCATGGCATCACAGGCTCGGCCAGCATTTATTTCCCATCCCTAATTGCCTTCAGTGCAGTTAAAAGTCAATCACATAGCTATGGGTCTTGAGTCACATGTAGGCTAGACCAGGTAAGGATGCCGGTTCCTTCCCTAAAGGAATCACAGAGTCCCGATACCACAGAAAGAGGCCAATTCAGCCCATCGAGTCTGCACTGACTCTCCGTACAGCATCCATCCCAGACCCACCCAATATCTCCCATAGTAATCCCACATTTACTATGGCTAACCCACATAGCCATCAGTTCCCTACACACAGTATTCCAGTTGTGGCCTAACCAAAGCTCTATACAGCTCCAATATAGCCTACTTGCTCTTCTAATTTATGTTTTGATTGATAACAGCAAGTTTCTTTGTCTGCCTTCCTGACTACTCTGTTAACCTTCCCTGCCAGCTTCAGGGATATGTGAACAAGAACCCCAAAGTCTTGCTGTTCCTCTGAGCTGCCTGTCCTACTATTCATTGAGTTCTTCCTTGTCTTGTTACTTCTTCAAATGTGCATCACTTCAACTTATCAGAGTTAAATTCCATCAAACAAAAACAAAGAACTGCAAATGCTGGAAATCTGAAACAAAAATAGAATTAGCTGAAGAAACTCAGCAGGTCTGGCAGCATCTCTAATGTTTCAGATCCAGTGACCGTTCTTGAGAACTAAATTCCATTTGCCACTGAACTACCCATCCCACCAATTCATCTATTTTCTACTGTTCTAAGAGATTAAACATCCAGAAGGTAGACTTACCTTCTTTCAGCTTGAAGTTTAAATTCTATCCCAATTCTAATTCTAAAACGTAGCACTGATTCCCTTCTTTCTTTAAAAAAAACAAACTATCAGCCTGCTTTCCTATTTCAAAATTAAAAGCTGCAGTCAAAGGCTACTCTCAGCTGAAATACAAAGCTCACCTGATTGAAATTATGACTTCTTAAGATGAAGACCACTTTTCTAGCCGATTACAGTTTCATCATTTTGCCTCTGATTTAGCATGAGATTAGAGGAATGTTTGAATTATATCATCATATTTGTCATCACTCATTAGACATAGAATTTATTCCAATCCCAAATTGCCCTTGAAAAGGAGTTAGTGACCTACCTTCTTGAACTACTAAAGTCCATGTGCTATAGGTTGGATAAAGAGTGGAGATGGAAAAGCACAGCAGGTCAAGCAGCATCAGAGGAGAATGGGAGTTAACATTTCAGATCAGAAGGGTCCAACCTGAAACGTTGACTCCCCTTCTCCTCTGATGCTGTTTGAGCTGTTGTGCTTTGTCAAGCTCCACTCTTTATCCACTCTGACACTCCATCTCCAGTCCTCACTATTTCCATGTGTTCCAGGTTGATATGCAATACTGTTAGAGAGGGAATTCCAGGATTTTGACCCAGCAACAGTGAAAGAATAGCGGTATATTCCGAAGTTATGATGATGCGTAGCTTGGAAGGGAATTTGCAGGTAGTGGTGCTCCTATGTATCTGCTGTCTTTTTTCCTTCCAGAATTGGTTCTGGAAATGGTTGTGGATTTGGAAGGTGCTGTCTGAGGAAGTTGAATTTCTGCAGTGCATCTTATAAGTAGTACTAAGTGCTGCTACTGGGCATTGGTGGTGAAGGGATTGAATGTTTGTGATGTGGTGGCAATCAACCGGTTTGTTTGTTTTTCCTGAATGGTGTCAAGCTTCTTGAGTTTTGGAGCTGCAGCCATCCAGACCAGTGGGAAGTGTTCCATCATACTCTTGACTTGTGCCTTGTAAGTCGGGGATATGCTTTGAGGTGTCATGAGATAAGATATGCTCCGCAGCATTCCACGCCTCTAACTCTCTTCTAATTATAGGTTTATATAGCAAATGTAGTTGAGCTTCCAGTCAGTGGTCACCAAGAATGTTAATGGCAGGGATTCAGTGATTATAGCATCATTGAATGTCAAGGCCAATGGTTAGTATACCTCTTTTTGAAGATGGTCATTGCTTGGCATTTGTATGGTGCAAGTGGCTCAGTGGTTAGCACTGCTGCCCACAGCACCAGAGACGTGGGTTTGACACCACCCTTGGGCCACTACCTGTGTGGAGTTTGCACATTCTCCTGTGTCTGTGTGGGATTCCTCCAAGTGCTCCAGTTTCCTCCAGTGATGTGCAGGTTAAGTGGATTAGCCTTGCTAAATTGCCCCTAGTGTCCAAGGATGTGTAAGTTAGTTGGATTAGCCATGGGGTATGCAGGGTTACAGGGATAAAGTAGGGGGGTGGGTCTGGCTGGGATGTTTTTCCAAGCATTAGCGTGGATTTGATTGGTCAAACGGCCCACTTCCACATTATGAAACGTTACTTGTCACTTATCATCCAAAGCCCAGATCTTGTTGTATTGAATATCAGGTGTCATGAATAGTGCTGAATATTATCCAATCAACGGCGAACATCACCATTTCTAACCTTGTGATGGAGGGAAGGTCATTAATTAAGCGGTTGAAGATAGTTGGGCCTAGGACACTACCCTGAGGAACTCCTGCTGAGATGTCCTGGAGCGGAGATGACCATCTTCCAACAGCCACAACTATCTCCCTCTGTGTCAGGTTTGACTCCAACCATTGGAGAGTTTGCATTGATTCAATTTTTGCTGGGCTTCTTGATGGCATACGTGATTGAAAGTGGCCTTTTGTCAAGGACTGTCATTCTCACCTCTCCTCTGGAATTCAGCATTTTAGCCCATGTTTGAACCAAAGCTGTAATGAGGAATGGCATTAACCAACAATCTGTCCTGGACCTCCAACACAGGTAAGCACAACAACATTTCTTCTTTCTCAGGAGGCTTAGGAAATTTGGCATGTCCATAAGGACTATCTCAACTGAAAGGATTTTGGATAATTTCTGGCTGTAACAGCTGCTCTTTTTTTTTGAGGTATTTTAGGTGTTGGAGGTGATTTCCTCGAATTGAAGGAGCAGCAATTACTGTTTTATATGCTGTTGCATTGTTTTGGAACTTTAGAAAAAAATGTCAAAACAACAGCAGTATTAAAAGGGAGAAGAGTAGACAAAGGAAGCACATGGTGAGGTCATTGCAGGAGAGAGAGAGAGAGAACTTGCACAGTTACTGCCTTTGATGTTTGAATTCATGTATCGCTGGACATCGGAGTTCACGTGGCAAAATTAACAAGCAGTGAAATTCACAACTAATCTTGGAGGAACTGTTGGGCGAAGTTCACAGCATAGACTCAGACAAGTTAATCGTTGTTTTTAAGTGTGGCCCACAGAGAATCTGCAGTAGGGAGTAGAGTGGGATCTTTCTTGAGGATATGTTTTTTAGAGATATGTCTCTTGATTAAACTTAAAATATAAGTCATAACTATTCATTTAACCTGAGGCAGTGTTTCTAGAGGAATAAGACGGTGTTATTTTCTGGGTCTGTAGATTGTGAAGGAGCAAAAACGGCCTTTAGTACAGTGGTATGTACTTCATGTCAGATGTGGGAATTTAAAGAGAGTTTAAGGGTTACTGCAGATTATATCTGTCGTAAATGCTGATCAAATGGATCGGTTGGAGAGACACTTAGAAGCAATGAGGAATTTGCAACAGCAATGAGGAATTTGCAACAGTCAACACAACATAGATGGGTTAACTCCAGGAAAGGTAAGAGAGGTAGGCAGCTGGTGCAGGAGTCTTTTGTGGATGTACCCATTTCAAACAGGTATACTGTTTTGGAAAATGTAGGGGTGATGCATTCTCAGGGGAATGTAGCAAAAACAGCCAAGTTTCTGGTATTGAGACTGGCTCTAATGCAACAAGGAGTACGTCGGCTTCCAAAAGATCAATTGTTTTTTTTTTATTAGATTACTTACAGTGTGGAAACAGGCCCTTCGGCCCAACAAGTCCACACCGACCCGCCGAAGCGTAACCCACCCATACCCCTACATTTACCCCTTTACCTAACACTACGGGCAATTTAGCATGGCCAATTCACCTAACTAGCACATCTTTGGACTGTGGGAGGAAACCGGAGCCCCCGGAGGAAACCCACGCAGACACGGGGAGAACGTGCAAACTCCACACAGTCAGTCGCCTGAGTCGGGAATTGAACCCGGGTCTCTGGGTGTTAGGGGATTCTCTAGTCCGAGGTACAGACAGACATTTATGTGGCCAGCAGTGAAAATTCAGAATGGTGTGTTGCTTCCCTGGTGCCAGGATCAAGGATGTCCCAGAGAGTATGCAAAATGTTCTCACGGGGGAGAGGGGTCAGCAAGAGGTCATTGTCCACATTGGAACCAATGATATAGGAAGGGAAAAGGTTGAGATTCTGAAGAGAGATTGCAGAGAATTAAGCAGAAATTTAAAAAGGAGGTCCTCGAGAGTAGTAATATCTGGATTACTCCCGGTCATACGAGCTAGTCAGGGCAGGAATAAGAGGATAGAACAGATGAATGCATGGCTGAGGAGCTGGTGTATGGGAGAAGGATTCACATTTTTGGATCATTGGAATCTCTTTTGGAGTAGAAGTGACCTGTACAAGAAGGACGGATTGCACCGAAATTGGAAGAGGACTAATATACTGGCAGGGAAATTTGCTAGAGCTGCTCGGGAGGATTTAAACTAGTAAGGTGGGGAGGGGTGGAGGGAATCCAGGGAGCTACTGAGGAAAGAGACCAATCTGAG
This sequence comes from Chiloscyllium plagiosum, assembly GCF_037043375.1. Taxonomy (NCBI): domain Eukaryota; kingdom Metazoa; phylum Chordata; class Chondrichthyes; order Orectolobiformes; family Hemiscylliidae; genus Chiloscyllium; species Chiloscyllium plagiosum. Next base: position 155,178,935 of record NW_028270141.1, read on the forward strand.
ACTGGTACAGTTGAGAACAGAAGCGATACACACAGTCAGGGCAGGCAGGGACATGGTAGGACTAATAAATTAAACTGCATTTACTTCAATGCAAGGATCCTAACAGGGAAGGCAGATGAACTCAGGGCATGGTTAGGAACATAGGACTGGGATATCAAAGCAATTACAGAAACATGGCTTGGGGATAGGCAGGACTGGAAGCTTAATGTTCCAGAATACAAATGCTACAGGAAGGATAGAAAGGGAGGCAAGAGAGGAGAGGGAGTGGCATTTTTGAAAAGGGATAGCATTACAGCTGTGCTGAGAGAGAATATTCCGGAAATACACCCAGGGAAGTTATTTGGGTGGAACTGAGAAATAAGAAAGGGATGATCACCTTATTGGGATTGTATTATAGACCCCCTAATAGTCAGAGGGAAATTGAGAAACAAACTTGTAAGGAGATCTCAGCTATCTGTAAGAATAATAGGGACATACATTGGGACTACCATAGTGTTAAGGGTTTAGGTGGAGAGGAATTTGTTAAGTGTGTACAAGACAATTTTCTGATTCAGTATGTGGATGTACCTACTAGAGAAGGTGCAAAACTTGACCTACTCTTGGGAAATAAGACAGGGCAGGTGACTGAGGTGTCAGTGGGGGAGCACTTTGGGGCCAGCAACCATAATTCTATTAGATTTAAAATAATGATGGAAAAGGATAGACCAGATCGAAAAGTTGAAGTTCTAAATTGGAAAAAGGCCAATTTTGATGGTATTAGGCAAGAACTTTTGAAAGCTGACTGGGGGCAGATGTTCGCAGGTAAAGGGATGGTTGGAAAATGAGAAGCCTTCAGAAATATGATAACAAGAATCCAGAGAAAGTATATTCCTGTCAGGGTGAAAGGAAAGGCTGGTAGGTATAGAGAATGCTGGATGAGTAAACAAATTGAGGGTTTGGTTAAGAAAAAGAAGGAAGCATATGTAAGGTGTAGACAGGATAGATTGAGTAAATCCTTAGAAGAGTATAAAGGAAGTAGGAGTATACTTAAGAGGGGAACCAGGAGGGCAAAAAGGGAATATGAGATAGCTTTGGCAAATAGAATAAAGGAGAATCCAAAGGGTTTTTACAAATACATAAAGGACAAAAGGGTAACTAGGGAGAGATTTGGGCCCCTCAAATATCAGCAAGGCAGCCTTTGTGTGGAGCAGCAGAAAATGGGGGAGATACTAAATGAGTATTTTGCATCAGTATTTACTGTGGAAAAGGACATGGAAGATATATCTGTAGGGAAACAGATGGTGACATCTTGCAAAATGTCCATATTACAGAGGAGGAAGTACTGGATGTCTTGAAGTGGGTAAAGGTGGATAAATCCCCTGGACCTGATCAGGTGTACCTGAGTACTCTGTGGGAAGCTAGAGAAGTGATTGCTGGGCCTCTTGCTGAGATATTTGTAACATCGATACTCACAGGTGAGGTGCCAGAAGACTGGAGGTTGGCGAAGGTGGTGCCACTGTTTAAGAAAGGTGGTAAGGACACACCAGGGAACTATAGACAAGTGAGCCTGCCGTCGGTGGTAGGCAGGTTGTTGGAGGAAATCCTGAGGGACAGGATGTACATGTATTTGGAAAGGCAAGGACTGATTTGGGATAGTCAACATGGCTTTATGCGTGGGAAATCATGTCTCACAAACTGGATTGTGTTTTTTGAAGAAGTAACAAAGAGGATTGATGAGGGCAGAGCGGTAGATGTGATCTATATAGGCGTAAGGAATTCGACAAGGTTCCCCATGGGAGACTGATTAGCAAGGTTAGATCTCACAGAATACAGGGAGAATTCGCCATTTGGATACAGAACTGGCTCAAAGATAGAAGACAGAGGGTGGTGGTGGAAGTTTGTTTTTCAGACTGGAGGCCTGTGACCAGTGGAGTGCCACAAGGATCGGTGTTGGGTCCTCTACGTTTTGTCATTTACATAAATAATTTGGATGGGAGCATAAGAGGTAGAGTTAGTAAGTTTGCAGATGACACCAAAATTGGAGGTGTAGTGGACAGTGATGAGGGTTACCTCAGATTACAACAGGATCTTGACCAGATGGGCCAATGGGCTGAGAAGTGGCAGATGGAGTTTAATTCAGATAAATGCAAGATGCTGCATTTTGGGAAAGCAAATATTAGCAGGACATATACACTTAATGGTAAGGTCCTAGGGAGTGTTGCTGAACAAAGAGACCTTGGAGTGCAGGTTCGTAGCACCTTGAAAGTGGAGTCGCAGGTAGATAGGACAGTGAAGTAGGTGTTTGGTATGCTTTTCTTTATTGGTCAGAGTATTGAGTACAGGAATTGGAAGGTCATGTTGCGGCTGTACAGGACATTGGTTAGGCCACTGTTGGAATATTGCGTGCAATTCTGGTCTTCTTCCTATCGGAAAGATGTTGTGAAACTTGAAAGGGTTCAGAAAAGATTGACAAGGATGTTGCCAGGTTTAGAGGATTTGAGCTATAGGGAGAGGCTGAACAGGCTGGGGCTGTTTTCCCTGGAGCGTAGGAAGCTGAGGGGTGACCTTATAGAGGTTTATAAAATTATGAGGGGCATGGATAGGGTAAATACGCAAAGTCTTTTCCCTGGGGTCGGGCAGTTCAGAACTAGAGGGCATAGGTTTAGGGTGAGAGGGGAAAGATTTAAAAGAGACCTACGGGGCAACTTTTTCACACAGAGAGTGGTATGGAATGAGCAGCCAGAGGAAGTGGTGGAGGCTGGTACAATTGCAACATTTAAAAGGCATTTGGTTGGGTATATGAATAGGAAGGGTTTGGATGGATATGGGCCGGGTGCTGGCAGGTGGGACTAGATTGGGTTGGGATATCTGGTCGGTATGGATGGGTTGGACTGAAGGGTCTGCTTCCATGCTGTACATTTCTATGATTCTATGATGCACCAAAGAAAACATTCCACTCGGGTACATTACAGTTTGGAATGGCAACTGCTCCGCCCAGGATTGTAAGAAATTACAGAAAGTTGTGTGCACAGACCAGACCATATCGGAAGCCAATCTCTCATCAGTGGAGTCTATTTACACTTCTTGTTGCCACGGAAAGGCTGCCAACATCATCAAAGAGCCCACTGCCCCCCCCCCCCCCCCCCCCATTCTGGTAATGATCTCTTCCAATCTCTTGGGTCAGGCAAAAGATACAGAAGCTTGAACACATGGACCAACAGGTTCAAGAACAGTTTCTTCCCTGCTGTTATTAGACTGCTGAATGGATCTCTGTAATTCAAACCTAATGCTGATGTTGCTTTGTACACCTCCTGCATAGATGTAACCTTGTATGCCTCCCTCTGTCTAAGTAACCTATGATCTGTCTGTCCTTGTATGTTCTCATCTGCCTGTACTGCTTACAAACAAAACTTTTCACTGTACTTCGGTACATGTGACAACAATAAATCAAACCAAACTTTTATTCTCCTCCAAATCATTTATAGGTATATCTTAAACAGCAAAGTCCCAGCACTGATCACTGTCAAACACCACTGGCCACAGATCTCCAGTCAGAAAAACATCCTTCCATCACTATTTTCTCTTTCCTCTGACTAAATCAGTTCTGTATCCATCTTATCAGCTCACTGTGACTTCACCTTCTGCATCAGCCTGCCATGAGGAACCTTGTCAAAGGCCTTGCTAAAGACAACATCTACTGTCCTGCTCTCATCAATCACCTTTGTCACTTCCTCAAAAAAACCCAATCATAATTTTAAGATGCAACCTCACCCACACAAAACGATGCTGCCTATCACAAATAATACATATTTTCCCAAATATGAGTAAATCCTTTTCTAAGAATCTGCTCCATAAATTTCCATTCCATTGACATAAAGCTCACCATCCTGTACTTTCCCTGATTATCCTTGCTGCCCTTCATAACAAAGGAACAAAATTGGCTATTCTCCAGTCCTCTAGGGCCTCTCCTGTGATTAAAGAGGATACAAAGATTTTGATCAAGGCCCCAGAAATTTCCTTCCTTGTCTCCCTAAGTGTGTTGGGATAGACCCCATCAAGTCCTTTGGGAATTTGCTATCTTAATGTTTTCAAAACACATCCTCCTGGAGTTAAAGGGAATAGGGGAAATCTCTCTGCTGGTTGGAGTCATACCATGCATAAATGAAGATGGTTGTGGTTGTTGCAGCTCAGCCATTTCAGCTACAGGATACCTTTACATGACATCCTTAGGTTAGTATCCTAGACCCAATCATCTTCAGCTGCTTTATAAATGAGCTGCACTTCATCGTAAGGTCAGAAATGGGGATGTTCGCTGATAATTGTACAATGCTCGACACTCTTCAGGTCTCCTAGGATATCAAACCAGTCCATGTCCAAACCCAGCAAGACCTGGACCTAATTTGGGCTGAAAAGCAGGAAGAAACATTCGCATCACACAAATTCCAGTCAATGACCAAATCCAACTCGCATGAATAGAGTCATAGTCTCTTGATTCCCACAGTCAATATGCTGGGGGTTACTACTGACCAAAATCTGTACTGGTCTAGCCATATAAATACTGTGGCTACAAGAACACAGGGAACACGCTCTTCCTCCAGGCGTCGTGTTGCCATGGTCTAGCAAGGACCTGCATGTCCTTGGCGGAGTGGGAGGGGGAGTTGAAGTGTTCAGTTGGGTTGGTTGGTATGGGTGTCCCAGAGGAGTTCTCTGAAACGTTCCGCAAGTAGGGGGCCTGCTCTGAAACGTTCCACAAGACCACCTTCTTGACCTGCAATCTTCTTCCCGACCTCTCCGCCCCCACCCCCTCTCCGGCCTATCACCCTCACCTTAACCTCCTTCCACCTATTGTATTCCCAACGCCCCTCCTCCAAGTCCCTCCTCCCTACCTTTTATCTTAGCCTGCTTGGCACACCCTCCTCATTCCTGAAGAAGGGCTTATGCCCGAAACATCGATTCTCCTGTTTCTTTGATGCTGCCTGACCTGCTGCGCTTTTCCAGCAACACATTTTTAAGCTACAAGAACACATCAGAGGCTAGGAATACATAGCACCAAATAACACACTTCCTGACTCCCTCAATCTGATCCACCGTTTACAAGTCACAACTCAGAAGTGTGAAGAAGTACTCCCCACTTGCCTGGATGAGTGCAGCTCCAACAACACCTAAGAAGCTTGACACCATCCAAGACAATGCAACCTGCTTGATTGGTATCACATCCACAAGCATCCACTCTCTGAAATACCAGTGCTCAGTAGTAGCAGTGTGTGCCATGTACAAGAAGAACTGCAGAAAATCAACAGTGCTCCTTTGACAGCACATTCCAAAACTTTCATATAAAAGTGCAGGGGCAACAGATAAATGGGAACACCACCACCTGCAAGTTCCCCTCCAAGCCACCCACCATCTCAATTTGGAAATATATAACTGTTTCTTCACTGTTGCTGAAGCAAAATTCTGGAATTTCCTTGCTAAGGGTCAACCTATAGTATGTGGACTGTAGTGGTTCAAGCACCACCTTCTCAAGGGCAACTAGGGATAGGCAATAACTTCTGGCTCGGGTAGTGATGCTCAGGTCTCACATGTGAATAAATCAAAGATGTGCTCAGTTTTAGATTGGTTCTTTCTCTCATTGCAGAAAGTAATACAGAAAATAAGATATGGGAGGGAACTGGAGGTTTCCTTCAGACATTTCACAAGCTACAAGCAGCAAGGGAAAGAATTAACAATTTTCCATCAGAGTGACAGGATTTTTTTTAAAATTGAAGCCTCAAAGTATTAGGCCTTAATTGTTTATGAGAGCTGGCAGGAGATTTTGAGGAAAACTTGAAAAGAATAGTTTCTTGAGTGTCTAGACAAACCAACAACTGGATATGTATTACATTACAACAAGAAGTAAGTTTCCAATCCATGGGCCTTTTTCAAGTTACATAGAATTTTTTGGAACAATTATCGTCGTGAAGCCAAACTGGTTATTTCTCCATATGTGTAGTTTGTCATAAAGTACGTGCACAGATTATTCAAGGTGGGAAGACAAGTAGAGAGGGCAGTAAATAAAGCAAACAGTGTCCTTAGCTTTACTAATGGAGGCAGAGAGTACAGAGCTTGTAAAAACACTTGTTAGATCTCAGCTGGAGTATTGAGTACGGTTGTGGATACTACATTATATACACACGTTGGAGAGACTGCAGAAGCAATTTACTGGAATAGTTACAGTTATGATACACCAGCAATGAGGTCAGATTAAGACAATGGGGCTGTTCTCATTGGAGACAAGCTTGAGAGGGATCTATTTGAGGTTTTCAAAATCATGATGGGCTTGTCAGAGTGAATGGTGTGAAGCTGTTTCCGCTTGGGTGTGTATCTCTGAGTGCTGCAGAAGTACAATGGTAGTTGTTGGTGCAACCTAATGTGCAGCACTGAAGTGTAGAAGCATCCCATAAGTGATCTGGAGATGTGCCATGAGCACTCTTAGAGGCCAGCACATGTCAGATGCTAGATAGAGGGTATCTGTGGCAGGTGTACTGAGATGCTGGCAATGTTCAACATGTTCACTTTTAGAGCAAGTGACGAGTTAAATTTGTTAGGTGCCCCTTCTGGTTTCCTTGTCGAGTTTTCCTGATGCTAAATATTAATGTCAATTCCTGAGGCTAAATATTAATGAGGCAAGTTATGCCATTAACATGACAATTAATAATCAATAATGACCATCAATTGACTCACCTGCTATCTACTGAGAGTCTCACCCAAGCCACTTGTGAAAAGAATAAAAGATAAAGGGAAAGATAATCCTAATGTCAAGATGGGCCTTGTCCAATTCTGCCATACATCTCGCAATAGCCAACATCACTCAGACCCATATATGATTCTACCATTCAATTTTGCTTTCTATTGATGATGGCCATCCAATGATCATCCATACAGAAATTGCTAAACACATCTTATCATATCGCAAAGAAATAAAATATGACCTACCTCCAAATTATTACAGTTAGATTTTAATGTATTTTCAATTTTTAGCAGACGTTTGGCTATCTCTGGAACCTCCAAACCCATTTTTAACATGCATTTAGACTCTCGAAGAATCTCAAGAATTCTGTGATCAAAGTTCGAATAGAGTTTTCCAGTCTCTGGATCTCGTATCAAAAGAGTTGATTGCAGCACTATATAAAAATGTTGTTAATAATATTCAGATATGTGCATATCCGCAATATATTTTTATGATAACTGTTAATGCAGCTAAATTTACAGTGTTGAAATAATCATTTTACTAGGTTGTGGACAATTGCATAAATTTTCATCCTATTAGTTGAACATGTAAATATAACTCACTTCCAAATACCTATTTATAGAGTTCAATGTATGTGCAATCTTCAGGAAATATCTAGCTGTCTTTTACACCATATGGTTCACGTTTTATATTTATTTAGACATGAATAACTTCCACCAAAAAACCCAGTTCTGCCACACACTTATAAGAATTTCAATAACACCCCAATAATGCTCATGATTTTCATTACCATTCTTTGGTTTTGCTTCTATTATTGAATCCCTCAACTCCTGCACTACTATTTAGTTAACTATAGATAGTTTCATAGTTTCAGGGTATAGAAGCAGGGGGAGGCCATGTGGCCTGTTGAGCCTGCTTCGCCATTCATGAAGATCATGGCTGATCTATCCATCATCTCAGCTCCCCCTACCTGCATTAGAACATAGAACATAGAACATAGAAGAATACAGCGCAGTACAGGCCCTTGGGCCCTCGATGTTGCGCCGATCCAAGCCCACCTAAACTACACTAACCCACTATCCTCCATATACCTATCCAATGCCCTCTTAAATGCCCATAAAGAGGGAGAGTCCACCATTGTTACTGGCAGGGCATTCCATGAACTAACGACTCGCTGAGTGAAGAACCTACCCCTAACATCAGTCCTATATCTACCCCCCCTTAATTTAAAGCTATGCCCCCTTGTAATACCCGACTCAATACGCGGGAAAAGGTTCATACTGTCGACCCTATCTAACCCCCTAATCATCTTGTACACCTCAATCAAGTCACCCCTAAACCTTCTTTTCTCTAGTGAAAACAGCCCCAAGTGCCTCAGTCTTTCCTCATACGATTTTCCTTCCATACCAGGCAACATCCTGGTAAACCTCCTCTGCACCCGTTCCAATGCCTCCACATCCTTCCTATAGTATGGCGACCAAAACTGCACACAATATTCCAGATGCGGCCGTACCAGAGTCTTATACAACTGCATCATGACCTCAGGACTCCGGAACTCAATTCCTCTACCAATAAAAGCCAGTACGCCATATGCCTTCCTCACCGCACTATTTACCTGGGTGGCAACTTTCAGAGATCTGTGTACATGGACACCAAGATCCCTCTGCTCATCCACACTACCAAGTATCCGACCATTAGCCCAGTACCCCATCTTTTTGTTATTCTTCCCAAAGTGAATCACCTCGCACTTAGCTACATTGAATTCCATCTGCCACCTTTCTGCCCAGCTCTGCAGCTTCTCTATATCCTGCTGTAACCTGCCACATGCTTCCTCACTGTCAACAACTCCTCCGACTTTCGTATCATCCGCAAACTTGCTCACCCAACCTTCTAACCCCTCTTCCAGGTCATTTATAAAAATGACAAACAGCAATGGTCCCAAAACAGATCCTTGCGGAACACCGCTAGTGACGGCACTCCATGAAGAAACTTTGCCATCAACTACTACCCTCTGTCTTCTTCCATCCAGCCAATTCCTAATCCAAACCTCCAACTCACCCTCAATGCCATATCTCCGTATTTTCTGCAGTAGCCTACCATGGGGAACCTTATCAAACGCCTTACTAAAATCCATATATACCACATCTACCGCTTTCCCCTCATCAACCTCCTTCGTCACCTTTTCAAAGAATTCAATAAGGTTTGTGAGGCACGACTTGCCCTTCACAAAACCATGCTGACTATCCTTGATCACATTATTCCTATCCAGATGTGCATAAATCCTATCCCTTACAATTCTCTCTAAGACTTTGCCCACAACAGAAGTGAGACTCACCGGCCTATAGTTACTAGGGCTATCCCTACTCCCCTTTTTGAACAAGGGAACCACATTTGCTATCCTCCAGTCTTCTGGGACTACTCCTGTAGACAAAGAGGACATAAAAATCAAGGCCAATGGCTTTGCAATCTCCTCCCTTGCTTCCCAGAGAATCCTAGGATAAATGCCATAAGGCACAGGGGACTTATCTATTTTCACCTTTTCCAGGATTTCCAACACCTCTTCTCTACATACCTCAATGCCATCCATTCTACTTATTTGTGACTCAGTATTCTCATCGACAACAATGCCCTGTTCCTGAGTAAATACTGAAGAAAAGTATTCATTCAGTGTCTCCCCAATCTCTTCCGCCTCCACACACAACTTCCCCCTACTATCCTTGACTGGACCTATTCCTACCCTAGTCATTCTTTTATTCCTAACATACCTATAGAAAGCCTTAGGGTTTTCCCTAATCCTATCGACTAAGGACCTTTCATGTCCCCTCCTTGCTGCTTTTAGCTCTCTCTTCAGGTCCTTCCTGGCTACCCTATAACTCTCAATCGCCCCAATTGAACCTTCACGTCTCATCTTGAGATAGGCCGCCCTCTTCCATTTAACAAGGGATTCCAATTCCTTATTAAACCACGGCTCCCTCGCACGACCCTTTCCTTCCTGCCTGACAGGTACATAATTATCAAGGACACTCAATAGTTGCCCCTTGAACAAGTTCCACATATCATTTACACTCTTGCCTTGGAGTCTACTTTTCCAAGCCACACATCCTAAGTCATGCCTCACCGCATCATTAACCCCATAACTCTTAATTCCCCTCCCATGCAAAAGCCCATCCAACTGTGTCTTGAATATATCTAACAAAGCTGCCTTCACTGCTTCATTGGACACAGAATTTCATCGATTCATTGCTTTCTGGGAAAAGCAGTTCCTCCTCATCTCTGCCCTCAAGGGGTCAGGTAATAGTATGGATAGAGGATTGGTTGACTGACAGGAAGCAAAGAGTGGGGATAAATTAGTGCTATTCTAGCTGGCAATCAGTGATGAGTGGTGTGCCTCAATTATATACAATTTATATAGATGATTTGGAGTTGGGGACCACGTGTATGGTGTCAAACTTTGCTGATGACACGAAGATAAGTGGCAGACCAAAGTGTGCAGAGGACTGTGAAACTTTGCAGAGGAACATAAATACATTGGGCAAAGGTCTGGAAGATGGAATACAATGTTAGTAAATGTGAAGTCATACAATTTGGTAGGAGTAACAGCAAAATAGATAATTACTTGAATGGTAAAAAGTTGCAGCATGCTGATTTACAGAGGGACCTGAGTGTCCTTGTGTGTGAATCACAGAAGGTTCGTCTGCAGGTACAACAAGTAATTAGGAAGGCCAATGGAATTTTGTCCTTTATTGCGAAAGGATTTGAGTTTAAAAGCAGAGAGGTAATGTTGCAGCTGTATAAGATGCTGGTGAGGCCACACCTGGAGTACTGTGTGCAGTTTACTTGAGAAAGGGTGTACTGGCACTGGAGAGAGTGCAGAGGAGATTCACTATGTTGATTCCAGAGTTGAGGGGGTTGGATTATGAGGAGAGGCTGAGTAGATTGGGATTATGTTCTTGGAATTCAGAAGAATGAGGGGGGGAATCTTATAGAAACATAGAAAATCATGAAAGGAATTGATAAAATAGAAATAGATAACATGTTTTCATTGGTATGTGAAACTAGGACAAGAGGGCATGGCCTCAAGATTAGAGGAAGCAGGTTTAGATGTGAACTGAGAAGGAATTTCTTCAGCCAGAGGATTGTTAATCTATGGAATTCCTTGCCCAGGGAGGTAGTTGACGCTACTTCAGTTATTGCTTTTGAAGCTAAGGTGGATACTTCTTTGAAAAATAAAGGAATTAAGGGATATGGTGAAAACGCGGGTAAGTGGAGTTGAGTCCATGAAAAGATTAGCCATGATCTTATTGATTGGCAGAGCGGGCTCGAAGGGCTGGGCAGCCTACTCCTGTGCCTAGTTCTTATGTTCTAAATCTATTCCCACTAATCTTGAGGCCATGTACCCTTGTCCTAGTCTCATCTACCAGCGGAAACAACTTCCCTACCTCGACTTTATCTATCCTTTTTATAATTTTATATGTTTCTGGAAGATCCCTTCTCATTCTTCTAAATTCTAGAGAGTACAGTCCCAGGTGGCTCAACCTTTCCTCTCAGAGTAATCCCTCACCTCTGGAATCAACCTGGTGAACCTCCTCTGCACTGCCTCCAAAGCCAATGTATCCTTCCTCAAGTAAGGAGACCAGAATTGTGCACAATAGTCCAGGTGCTGCCTCAGCAACACTTTGTACAATTGCAACAGAACCTCTCTGCTCTTAAATGCAATCCCTCGAGCAATGAAAGGCATATTCCGTTTGCCTTCCTGATTACCTGTTGCAGTTGCAAATCAACTTTTAGTGATTCATGTACGTGCACTTCTAAGTCTCCCTGCACAACAGCATGCTGCAACCTTTCACCATTTAAATAATACTCTGACCTACTATTTTCTCTTTCAAAGTGGATAACCTCACATTTACCAACATTGTACTCCATCTGCCAGACCCTAATCCACTGATTTAACCTATCTAAATCTCTCTGAAAACACTTCACATTCTCTGCACAGTTTGTCTTTCCACGTAATTTAGTGACATCAGCAAACTTGGATATGTTACACTCAGTCCCTTCTTCCAAATCATTTATATATAGCATGAACAGTTGCTGGCCCAACACCGACCCCTGGGGCACCCCGCTCACCACTGATCTCTACCCAGAGAAACACCCATTTATCCCAGTCCACTATCCACAACTCTATGCATTCTTATCTTATGGATGAGTCTTTTATGCAGCACCTTACTGAACACCCTATGGAAATCCAAGTATAAACATCCATCTGTTCCCTTCCATCCACCACACTTGTTACAACCTCAAATATCTCAAGTAAGTTTGTCAAACACAACCTTGCCTTTGTGAATCCGTGCTGCATCTGCATGAGGGAATCCCTTCCATCCAGATGTCTCACTATTTCTTCATTAATGATAGCCTCCAGCATTTTTGGGATGATGGATGTTAAGCTAACTTGCCTGTAGTTAGCTGCCTTTTGCCTACACCCTATTTTAAACAGCAGGGTGACATTTGCTGTCTTCCTGTCCGTTGGGACCTGCCTAGAGTCCAGTGAATTGTGGTAAATTACCACTAACGCAACTACTATAAGTTCTGTCACTTCTTTCAGATGTATTCCATCAGGACCAGGGGATTTACCTACCTTTAGATCCTCAGGTTTGCTCAACACCAGCCCTTTTGTGATAACAATTGAATTGAGGTCCTCATCTCCCATCATATCCATAACATCATTCTTTGGCATGTCAGATACATCTTCCACTTCGAGGACTGACACAAAATAGATTCAAGGTCTCTGTCATTTCAGCATTACCCAATATTAATTCCCTTTTCTCATCCTGCAAGGGATCTCCATCCACTTTAGCCATCCTTTTCCGTTTTATTTATTTATAAAAACTTTTCCGACCTGTTTTAAATTCAGTGTTAGCTTTCATTCATAATCTATTTTTCCTTTCTTTATTGTTTGCTTCGTGGCTCTTTGTTGCTTTTTAAATTTTTCCCAATCTTCTTGCTTCTCATTACACTTTGCAAGCCTGAGCTTTTAGGTTAGATTCCCTACAGTGTGGAAACAAGCCCTTCAGCACAACAAGTCCACACTGTCCGAAGAGTAACCCACCCAGATCCATTCACCTACTCCTTACTCATGCACCTATTACTATGGGCAATTTAACATGGCCAATTCACCTGACCTGCACATCAGACACAGGGAGGATGTGCAAACTCCATGCAGACAGTCACCCGAGGCTGGAATCGAACCCAGATCCCTGGCGCTGTGAAGCAGCAGTGCTAACCACTGAGCCACTGTGCCGCCCAAATTGGATACCTTCCTTTATTTCCTTGGTTATCCAGGGCTGGCTCTTCCTACCCTTGCTATCCTTATTTTTTTCAGGAATATAATTTCCTTGAGCACCGTGAAAAATCTCTTTGAAAGTCCTTTGAAATCTCTCTGATAGACAACCTTCTTCCAAGCAGATCACAAATCAGGGTAACCCAAGCCTTACCTATCCATGAACAATTGTAAGATGAACAGCTCTTTTTATTGAGGATGCTTACCTGCTGCGGAGATGCCAAAAGCCAGACTGCACTTGGAAATAAAAAAAACAGCTTGCATCAGATTTGTCTTCTTGGCCATCCATTGCAAGCAGTGAAGAAGCTTTAAGAAAAATTTGCATTTATTTTACCTGGCAAGAATAGGCCAGGACTATTTTCTCTCAAAAAGAGGATTAGAGATGAACATGGGCATGATAAGCCATACGGAAGGACTGTAAATCTCAACTGTCTCAATTTTAATACATGGAGCTTGACTGGTAAGGTGAATGAACTTAGAGCATTGAACAGCACATGGGATTATGATATTGTCGCAATCACTGAGACATGGTTGAAGGAAGGACAGGACTGGCAACTCAGCATTCCAGGATATAGAAGTTTCAAATGTGATGAGAATGTGTAAGAGAGGTGGAGGCTCATATTATTGATAAAGGAGCCCATCACTGAGTAATGAGGGAGGATGTCTTAGAAGACTCCTCAAACGAGACCATCTGGGTCAAATTTAGAAATAGAAACCACTTTGCTGTGATTATACTCAGGCACCTCAACATCATAGGGAGATGGAGGAGCAAACATGGAGGCAAATCGCAGAGAGGTGTGAAAGGAATAAGGTTAATGTTGTATAAGATTTCAACTTTGCCAACATGAACTGGAATTGTCTTAATATAAAATAATTAGATGGGGTGGAATTCTGGAAGTGCATCTAGATGAGATGTTTGTGCAGTGCATATATAATCCGACTAGAGATGGAGCAGTGCGAGAAGTAATCCTAGGAAATTAAGATAGTCACGTGGTTGAATGGTAGTGAATGCACATTTTGGGATTGTGACCGCACCTTCTGAAGCTTCAAAGTCTTTATGGAAAGAGATTAGAATAGTGCAGAAGATAAGTATCCAAGTTAGAGAAAGGCCAATTTCAGTATCATTAAACAGGATATGGCAAAAATAAAGTGGAAGCAGCTACGTGCAAGTAAATCTATATTTGGAAAATATGAGTCTTTTAAATTTGTATAGTGAGATGTCAAGGCCACTGTGTTCCTCTAAGAATAAAGAACACAGACAGCAAGTCTGGGAAATCTGGGATTTCAAGGGATTCTGAGAGTTTGATAAAGAAAAATAAGAAAGCATATGTTCGCTAAAGCACATGAAAGACAAGGACATAGAGTTCAGGGTGTTGCTGAAAAAAAATTAGGGGGACAAAGAGGACTCATGAAATATTTTTAGCAGATGGGAATAAGGGAAACCCCAAGCCATTTTATAAATATATTAACAGTTAGGGGATTGCCAGGGAAAGATTGTGGATTTTAAATACCAAATGGACAACTTGCACGTGGAGCTTAAATATGTGTGAGATGTCTTAAATGAATATTTCAGATCTATATTCACAAAGGAGAAAGATATTGCAGCTGGAGCTTTCATTGGGATGGTGAGTTTCTGAAGCATATTAAAATGGCTAAGGAGGAGAGATTAGCTGTTTTGGCACACATAAAGGTGCATAAATCATCAGGGCCTGATGAGATGCACCTTACGCTTCAACAGGAGGCAAAGGAAGTTATCTTTATTACTTCAGCTGGCAAATTGGGCAGAACAGCAAAAATAAAACTTAATCCTGGTAAATGTGAGGTGGTGCATTTTGAGACGTTCAATAAGGGAAGGATTTACATAATGAACAATCAGTCCCAAGGTAGTATTGAGGAACAAAAGGATCTTGGTGTACAAGTCCACAGGTCCCTGAAGGTGTCAGCAGAGGTAGATCAGGTGGTAAAGAAGGCACATGGGATGTTTGCCTTCATTAGCCAGGGTGTAGAATATAGGGGCAGGGGAAGCCTTGTAGCAACTTTGTAGAGCATCAGTGGAATACTGTGTGCAGTTATGTTCGCCACACTAAAGGAAGGATGTGATTGCAATCGAGAAGGAGCAGAGGAGATTCATTGTGAAGTTTCCTGGGATGTAAAATCTCATTTCTAAAAAGTGACTGGTTAGGCTGGGTTTGTTTTTCCTGGAGCAGAGGTGTGTGAGAAAGGATCTGATTGAGGTATGCCAAATTATAAAAGGCATAGAAAGTTGGATTGTGGGAATATTTTCCCCACAGACATGTCAAAGACCAAAAGGCATATGTTTAAGTAGGATCGGAAGAAGACTGTTTCTTCACCCAGAAGTTATTAAAAACATGAATGCACTGCCTGAGATGGTGCTGAAGGCAAGTACTGAAGGACCGAATGGGATCTATCCCAGGTTGCTGAGGGAGGCGAGAGAGAAAATAGCTGAGGCCCTGACAGATATCTTTGTGGTATCCTTAAATACAGGTGAGGTGCCGGAGGACTGGAAGGTTGCTCATGTTGTCCCCCTGTACAAGAAGGGTAGTAGGGATATTCCAAGTAACTACAGACTAGTGAGCCTGACGTCAGTGGTGGGGAAGTTGCTGAAGAGGGTACTAAGAGATAGGATCTATTTATATTTGGAAAGGAATGAGCTTATCGGTGATGTGCAACATGGTTTTGTGTGGGGGAGATTGTGCCTTACCAACTTGATAGAGTTCTTCGAGGAAGTGACCAAGTTGTTATATGAAGAAAGGGTTGTTGATGTCATATACATGGACTTTAGTAAGGCGTTTGATAAGGTTCCCCATTGTAGACTAATGGAGAAAGTGAAGTCACATGGTGTGCAAGGTGTTCTAGCTAGGTGGATAAAGAACTGGTTGAGCAATAGGAGACAGAGAGTAGTAGTTGAAGGGAGTTTCTCGAAATGAAGAAAGGTGACCAATGGTGTTGCACAGGAGTCAGTGTTGGGGCCACTGTTGTTTGTAATATACATAAATGATCTAGAAGAGGACACTGTTGGTATGATCAGCAAGTTTGCAGATGACACAAAGATTGGTGGAATAGCAGAAAGGGGACTGTCAGAGAATACAGGAGGATATACATAGACTGGAGAGTTGGGCGGAAAAGTGGCAGATGGCTTTCAATCCAGACAAATATGAGGTAATGCATTTAGGCAAGACTAATTCTAGAGCGAATTATACAATGAATGGAAGAGCCTTGGAAAAAGTTGACGGCAAGAGAGATCTGGGAGTGCAGGTACCCCTGAAGGTTGCTGCACAGGTATAGTATAGTATGTTTGCCTTCATCGGACGGGGTATTGAGTATAAGAGCTGGCAAGTCATGTTAAAATTGTACAAGACATTGGTTCGGCCGCATTTAGAATACTGTGTACAGTTCTGGTCACCACATTACCAAAAGGATGTTGACGCTTTGGAGAGGGTGCAGAGAAGGTTTACAAGGATGTTGCCTAGTATGAAAGGTGCTAGCTATGAAGAGAGGTTGAATAGGTTAGGTTTATTTTCACTAGAAAAAAGGAGTTTGAGGGGGGACCTGATTGAGGTTTACAAAATCATGAAGGGTATAGACAGGGTGGATAGAGACAAGCTTTTTCCCAGGGTGAAGGATTCAATAACAAGAGGTCATGCTTTCAAAGTGAGAGGTGGAAAGTTTAAGGGGGATACACACGGCAAGTACTTCACACAGGTGGGCGTTTGAACACGTTGCCAGCAGAGGTGGTAGAGGCAGGCACGGTAGATTCATTTAAGATGCGTCTGGACAGATGCATGAGTAGGTGGGGAGCAGAGGGTTACAGATGCTTAGGAATTGGGCGACAGGTTTAAACAGTGGATTTGGATCGGCTCAGGCTTGGACGGCCGAAGGGCTTGTTCCTGGGCTGTAAATTTTCTTTGTTCTTTTACTCTCGCAACATTTAAGAAGCATTTTAGTGCAGGTAAATGTGATCGGAATAGTTTGGTCAGCATCAACATAGTGTGCCGAACAGGCTGTTTCTATGCTCTTTGAATCTCTGACTCTGACTGCTAGCAATCTAATAGCTGGCAAAATGAAACAGGATAACAAAAGGACCCTCTCACACTGTGAATCGTGGAATCTAGTCATGGTCTAAAGGAATCAGAACAACAGAATTTCAACTGACCTAAAAAAACTAAACATTTTGCAATTGATTGTACTACCAATACTACTGGTATCCTTCATTGCAATTGCTGAAATGTACAATTATCCAATATTTGTGAACTATTCAGACATAGATTTTTCTACCTTTCTTCTTGGACCTTTAATTTTTTTGGACATTCCTGTTTTTCTCATCTGTGTACATGTGTGTTGCAGTACTAACATCTGGGATTGTAACAAACTGGGGAACACTGCCTGTGATCTAGGCATAACAAATTGGGGGCTACAACTCGAATCCACAGACAAAGAGAAGGAAGTAGAGTTGATAAAATTTCAATTCAAAACCAAGTTTTTGAATATCTGCAGAAGTCTTTCTTAAGTTTTCACTATTACAGTGTACAAATATCTGTATTCAAAGTTAATATTTTTTGATGAGAATTAAATAAAGTTACCTTGGAGGCTTCAAGTATCTGTCCCTTGAATAATTAAAAGTTTTAAAATGCATTTGGGATTATAATTTCACTTAAAAGCCAGAAAACCTGGAATTTTAATTGCTTAAAGGTAGAAACTGAGGATGACTATGAGGTAGTGGTAGAGAGACTAAAACTGGAGCAGTGAAATTGGAATTTCAATAAAAAGAAATGAGAAAGAAGAAAAAGAGAGAGTAAAATAGAAAAAAGAATGAACAGCAAACACAGAAGAGAGAGAATTTCAGGAAAAAGGTATATAAGTTAAAAGAAGGTTTGAGCTGAGACACAGGAACAACATAATTCCACAAAACCATCTCTGGTGCAGATTTGAAGTTGGAAGCAATTTAATTTGCTCATTTAATTCCTAAGTTTGAGGAAGCAGAGGTAGAAGCTTTTATCTTTCTCTTTCAAATGGGTAACAGTAGTTTAGTGGCCAGTCAAACCCTAGTCCTTATTACTGTAGAGTAAGCTCTCAAGGAAAGTGGACAGAGTTTACTTCCTCTTGCATTAAAATGTACCACAGATTATGGTGGAGTAAAAAAGGCTGTCGTAGGTGTGTACCTATTAATGCCAGAGGTATACTTCCAAAAATTCCATACGCTCAGGACACAATTTGACCAGATGTATGAGGACTTTGAAATGCTTATGTGGCTTGTTTTTGACCTTGGATATGGACACTTGAGGCAAAGTCACATACAACAATATCTGTAAAATAATTCTCAAGAAGTTCAAAATCTCCATACTCTTCTTAATAACAATGCATATAGAAAAACAGAGTGACTCGGTCTAGGCAAGTCACCATACAAGATGAGAATTATGAGTTGATCGACAAATCCCTATTCCCAAAGAAACCCCCCTCATTATCCCAAACTATATGGAAAGGACAGAGCTGAAGATGAGTGATAGCAAACCAATGGGAAAGCCCAGAAGCTGGGAGCCTTCCTGAGGGAAGAAATAATGGTGTGAGATGAAAGGTGAGGCCTAGAAACCTGCATGCTCAAAATACCAAAGACAGGCCATATCTGACCAAACTGCTGGGAGCCATGGGAAATAACAGTGAGTATTTTTTTTGGAACATGTACACCTCTTACAGAAAATAGGAGTCAGTCAGAGAGCAGAACAGACCAGGCTACAACTCTGACTGCACCTGCAAGTTCCTGTGAGGGCACTCCTGAGAACGCAGATGAGGTTCAACAAATGAGGTACCAAGATTTTGAATTGAAAGGAAGAGTGAGCACCTTTCTCAGGGGTAAGGCAAGCCAGATTGTAGTGATACTGATGGACGCCGGAGCCCGTTAAAGTCTAATGCTGTTTGATCTTGCCACCAAGGAATGCAGTCACTGGCAAGATGCTGGTATAAGTGATTGAATGAGGCTACATGCCATTCCTTTTTACTGGATGCAGCTGGAGTGTGACCTTGGTTCAGCACCAATGACTGTGGACAGGATCAACCTACTCCTTGGCAATAATCTGGCAGGATCAAATGTACATAGCATTCCCAGTAGTTTCTACAAAGCCCATGGAATCAGGGTGATCAAAAAGCTGCAGAAGAAATTGGCTGATATTTTGCCTGATTTCTATGTTCCTGGGCTTTCCAAGGCAGCTGACAGCGCAATTAAAGACACCTTGGTCTGGCTCTCTAAAATGGTTTTCAGGAGTTTAATATTATTAATATTTATTTATTGTCACATGTACTTGCTACATGTATTAGTTACAAATACAGTTAAAAGTGTTATATAATATTACCAGTCTCCAGCGTCATCTTAAAGTACAGAAAATAATCCAATGCACAGAAAATAAAGGTAAAGAAATAAGGAAATAAAGTTAGAAGTTTAACTTTACAGTCCTTCTTGTTAAGTCCTTGGCCATGGGACTGGATCAATCTTGATGCTGAGTCCAACACCAGCACAAAGCAGTTGGCCAACCTCAAGTCCCTTCACCACACCACCATACTGGAACAGAATCGCAATTCTTTAATGCCAGTTTGCCTCCACCAACGTCACCACTGCTATGTGTCTGCACACGGCCGAACATGGCAATGCGGCTGACACTGATGCTGTTGAGTCCCAAACTGGGCTCAAACTTGACGCTGGGCCCACCATGTTGAGAAAGCCATCGAAGATGCTGCCAGATCCTGCACTGGGCCCAAACTGCCTCCCTTCTCAGCTGTCACCACCACTGATGCCATTGATGCCATGGCTAAGCACGCCACAAGTAGGAAAAAGTAAAATGAAATTAAAAACCAAGAGAGAAAAATAAAATGCAGAGTGGATGGGCATTGGGCTCAGGGGCCTGAATGCTGATTTACTCCACCATCACCATCTTGAAGTCAAAAAGATCCCAAGGAAGTAAAAACAGAAATAATTTGGAAACATTCCAACAGGTTGACCACTGTTAAAAACACATGCTCAGACTGTTTACACTGAGGCTGAGGCAGAAGTCATTCCTGAATGCTACTACATTAAAAGTGAGGTACTGTTGAGGAAATGGAAGCTACCTCACAAATCTCTAAATGAGGAATAAATATTGATCCCTCAGGTACTGTGTGGACATATTGTAGTTATTGTGACTGGAATAAATGATGAGATCATCTTCTATTTACCACCAGGGACTGACCCAATAAGTGCATTGTATTTGAATTACTTTACAGGCACCAAGGCGATGTTTTCAGAACAAATGAAACAAGTCAGAGTCAGAGCAAGAGAGTCAATGTTTCAGGCCTAACCCTCCATCAGGACCGGGGAGGGAGAAAGGGGCTGAGAAATAAGTGAGTCCCTCTCTCACTGCATTTCAGTGAGTCCTTCTCTCACTGCATTTCAGTGAGTCCCTCTCTCACTGCACACCCCAGGTCATCTCCTCTGCACAGAAGCTCTTCAGCCACGTTCTCAAACAGACTCGCTACCACAGCCACATCTCCTTCCTCAGTACCTGCCTACGGAACCGACTGATCCCGCACGGACTCCGGACTACGTTCTGACCAACAAAATTTGGACCCAACCAGGACAACCAGTACCTACAACAAATCCGAAGCCTCCAGCAACAGACCTCCCTCCGGATCCTTCTCTCCACGCTTGCAGCCATGTGCCGCTACCTACATTCCCTGCAACTAGACCTACCCCAGCTCAGGACAACATTCTCACAGACCTGTAAAGGACCTCTACTGTTCTTCATCCACAGAAGAATCCATACACTAAATAAACAGTTCTTCCTAGCCATATCGGAAACTAAAGACAGTAAGTACCAAAAACTTTCATGTACTTACCCCCCACATTCTGGGTTCCTCAACTGTTCCAGAATCTTCCATCGGCCTCCGAAATCGTTCCGGCGCCATTAAGCACTCGTCTGCTACAACGCCCGCGGCAACAACCGTCGCCGCGGACCATGATGTAACTTCTGCCCTCACTGACCTCGCAGCCTTTGCGATCGCTGCCCAGACAACCGCCTCCATGATCGCCGCCCAGACAACCGCCTCCACGATCGCCAGGAAGACCATCGCCGACAGATTCGCGGCCCCCGCGGCTTTTGGAAATAACACTGTCTTGGTCGTTGCCACAGCACGTCTGCCCCCTGGGTTGCCACCGCCGCAGCCACTTCCGCCCCCAGTGACATCACTAACCTGCACGACCACAACGCCGCATGTGTCTCCGCCCCCACGCCGATCTCCGTCACCATGCCTAACCCTGCCCCCATGCCGATCTCCGCCACCACGCCCAACTCCGCCCCCACGCCGATCTCCGTCCCCGCCCCACGCCCAACCCCGCCCCCACTCCCAGCTCCAGCACCACACCAGGTCCTAGCTCCCAGCCCTGCCGTGTTTTCACCATCCCTCCAGAACTACCCCTCTCTGAGGATGAAAGATCAGTCCTCAGCAGAGGCCTCACCTTCATTCCCCATGCTCTCGAATTAACGAGTTCAACATGCAGCATGACATCGAACAATTCTTCCCAGCCTTCACCTCCGCACCTACTTCTTCAACCAAGACTCCCGCCCACCCTCTGACGACCCCTTCTCCCGCCTCCAACACACCCCATCCACCTGGACACCCCGTGCTGGCCTCTTACCCGCCCTCGATCGCTTCATAGCCAACTGCCGCCGCGACATTAACCGCCTCAACCTCTCCACCCCTCTCACCCACTCCAACCTTTCACCCTCGGAACGTGCAGCCCTCCACTCCCTCCGTTCCAACCGCAACCTCACTATCAAACCAGCAGACAAGGGAGGCGCAGTAGTAGTTTGGCGCACCGACCTTTACACCGCTGAGGCTAAACGCCAGTTCGCGGACACCTCCTCCTATTGCCCCCTTGACCATGACCCCACCTCCCACCACCAAACCATCATCTCCCAGACCATCCAGAACCGCATCACCTCAGGGGACCTCCCATCCACCGCCTCCAACCTCATAGTCCCACAACCCCGCACCGCCCGTTTCTACCTCCTGCCCAAAATCCACAAACCTGACTGCCCCGGCCGACCCATCGTCTCAGCCTGCTCCTGCCCCACCGAACTCATCTCTGCATACCTCAACACGGTCCTGTCCCCCTTAGTCCAAGAACTCCCCACCTACGTTCAGGACACCACCCACGCCCTCCACCTCCTCCATGATTTTCGCTTCCGTGGTCCCCAATGCCTTATCTTCACCATGGACATCCAGTCCCTGTACACCTCCATCCCCCATCACGAAGGACTTAAAGCCCTCCGCTTCTTCCTTTCCCGCCGTACCAACTAGTATCCTTCCACCGACACCCTCCTTCGACTGACTGAACTGGTTCTCACCCTGAACAACTTCTCTTTCCAATCCTCCCACTTCCTCCAAACCAAAGGAGTAGCCATGGGCACCCGCATGGGCCCCAGCTATGCCTGCCTCTTCGTTGGTTATGTGGAAGTGTCCATCTTCCGCAGCTACACTGGCACCACCCCCCACCTTTTCCTCCGCTACATCAATGACTGTATCGGCGCTGCCTCGTGCTCCCACGAGGAGGTTGAACAGTTCATCCACTTTACCAACACCTTCCACCCCGACCTTAAATTCACCTGGACCGTCTCAGACTCCTCCCTCCCCTTCCTAGACCTTTCCATTTCTACCTCGGGTGACCGAATCGACACGGACATTTACTATAAACCGACCGACTCCCACAGCTACCTAGACTACACCTCCTTCCACCCTGCCCCCTGTAAAAACGCCATCCCATTCTCCCAATTCCTTTGTCTCCGCCGCATCTGCTCCCAGGAGGACCAGTTCCAAAACCGTACAACCCAGATGGCCTCCTTCTTCAAGGACCGCAATGTCCTGCCAGACGTTGTCGACGATGCTCTCCACCGCATCTCTTCCACTTCCCACTCCTCCGCCCTTGAGCCCCGCCCCTCCAACCGCCACCAGGACAGAACTCCACTGGTCCTCACCTACCACTCCACCAACCTCCATGTACAACGTATCATCCGCCGTCATTTCCGCCACCTCCAAACGGACCCCACCACCAGGGATATATTTCCCTCCCCTCCCCTATCAGCATTCCAAAAAGACCACTCCCTCCGTGACTCCCTTGTCAGGTCCACACCACCCACCAATCCAACCTCCACTCCCGGCACCTTCCCCTGCAACCGCAAGAAATGCAAAACTTGCGACCACACCTCCCTCCTTACTTCCCTCCAAGGCTCCAAGGGGCACTTCCATATCCGCCACAAATTCACCTGCACCTCCACACACATCATCTATTGCATCCGCTGCACCCGATGTGGCTTCCTCTATATTGGGGAGACAGGCCGCCTACTTGCGGAACATTTCAGAGAACACCTCTGGGACACTCAGACCAACCAACCCAACCACCCCGTAGCCCAACACTTTAACTCCCCCTCCCACTCCACCAAGGATATGCAGGTCCTTGGACTCCTCCATCGCCAGACCATGGCAACACAACGGTTGGAGGAAGAGTGCCTCATCTTCTGCCTGGGAACCCTCCAACCACAAGGGATGAACTCAGATTTCTCCAGTTTCCTCATTTCCCCTCCCCCCACCTTGTCTCAGTCAAATCCCTCGAACTCAGCACCGCCTTCCTAACTTGCAATCTTCTTCCTGACCTCTCCGCCCCCTCCCCACTCCGGCCTATCACCCTCACCTTGACCTCCCTCTACCTATCGCAATTCCAATGCCCCTCCCTCAAGTCCCTCCTCCCTACCTTTTATCTTAGCCTGCTGGACACACTTTCCTCATTCCTGACGAAGGGCTTATGCCCGAAACATCGATTCTCCTGTTCCTTGGATGCTGCCTGACCTGCTGCGCTTTTCCAGCAACACATTTTCAGCTGAGAAATAAATAGGTGAGAGGGGGGCTATCTCCCAGATGGAAGAAGTGTCTAGGTAGACTTCATAGCAGAATTCCAGGAGCAAGTCACAGCATTTGAAAATCTCCCAAACAGTGTTGAAAGAAAAAGCAGACAAACAAAGTAAGTCCTGAAACTTTCAGCCACGTGAACCTTTGAAAACGTGATGAAGTGGCCTGGAAGAGTAGTGAAAAGACTTAGTAAAGTTAATTACATAATTGAGATCTCAGGTCATGCATAAAGCAAAGGCTGTGTGTCAACATAATAAAGCATCACCAGTGCTGAGAAGGGGACCAACAGGTATCAGTTTATTCCATTGCTATCAATTAAGCCAACAATGTAGCAGAGGGTTTCAACTTGAGCAAGACAGGGTGAGGCCAACATTAGTGATCAGAACTGACTCCTACTCAATTTGATCTGATTTGATTTATTGCTGCCACATGTCTTAAAATACAGTGAAAAGCATTGTACTATGTGCTTTACTGGTAGATTGTACCATGCAAGCTGCAACAGTGTTGCAGAACAGAGTGCACAATACAATGTAACAGCCATGGAGAAGGTGCAGAGAGAGAGAGAGAGAGAGAGAGAGAGAGAGAAAAGAATTAACATTTGAGAGGCCCATTCAATAGTCTGATAACAGCAGGGAAGAAGCTGTTCTTGAATCTGTTCACACATGCGTTCAAATTTTTATATCTTCTGCCCAGCGGAAGAGGGTGGAAGAGAGTATAATCAGGGTCGGTGAGGTCTTTGATTATGTTGGTTGCTTTCCTGAAGCAGCGGAAAGTGTAGGCAGAGTCAATAGATGAAAGGCTGGTTTGTATGATGAACTGGGCTATGCTAATGACTCTCTGTAGTTTCTTGCAGTCATGGGAACAGCAGTTGTCATACTATGCTGTGATGCACCCAGATGGGATATTTTGTACTGTTACAATATGGCAGTGAACCCCTCTGATAATTAAACCAAATGCCCAGAAAAGCTCACCTCGCCTCGTAATCTGTTAAAATACGAGTGACAGAGAACTTCCAAATTCTAATATTTAAAGAAAATAACATCAATTTATTCTTTAACTCTAAATGTGAACATTAAACAACAACTATTCACAAATCTAAACTCCCCTTTCCCTTAACTGCTTATTACCTGCCTCCAACTCTATAACAATATGCTGTTCGAATAAGATACGTATTAAAATGACATCAACTTAATTTCAAAACCACACAGTGGCTGTCATCTTCAGTATCTTTCTTCTTCTGGCTGAAGATCTCCCTGGGTCATCTTTTTTTTCTTACTGTGAAGATATTTCATATGAAAAGGTATCTTTGATAGAGTGTGTTTCATAATTTCTTGGGTGTCTCTTGATGACAGTAGCTCTGTTTCCAATTTTCAAGATGCCTGCATTTTTATATCCCTTACATCAGATTGTCTCATTGGTTCGATGTTGGCAAAACAATTAATTCAAACTTGATTGGCTTTTAGTATCCTGGGGCATAATTTAAACTGATTGGTTAAATTTGAATTGTTTTCAAAACAGCAACCAACTCAGGGATCCATTTCACAGCCAAATGTTACATATTTTTAAATTTTCCAGTACACTCTGACACTGCATCTAGTCATGTCACACAGGTGCTTGTAAGCTCTCAGCTCAGAACAGCATTCATTCGATCTTCAGGGTGCAGTACATGCCTTCAACTTCATAATAGTATGGTGCATCTATAAAAATTGGTAAAAGTTTTTGTGGACATGGTGAATTTTCCTAGGCCCTGAGGAGGTAGAGGCATTGTTGTGCTTTCTTGACCATTGTATTGAGGTGGATGGACCAGGACAGATTATTGGTGATCATCATCCCAGGAACATAGTTCTCTGGACCATCTCCACCTCAGCACCATTAATGCATGCCCTCTTCTCCACTTCCTGGAGTAATGGTGACTTTCTTGAAGCAGGTTGTGACATCGGATTCATGTAAGGCGAAATTAAAAGTGTCATTGAATATTCCACATTGGATCTGAATGCATGGCTGGGGACTCCATCCGGGCCATTCATAACCCAGCTGAAAGACTATATTAATTGTACAGGTAAAGCAAATGATATTAGCAAGATAGATTTACTCATGAGGTGTTGACAAGTTACCGTGACTGCCCATGTAAAATAAATCTCCACCTTTATAACTGCATTCAGGTTATGCCAGAGATAAGCCAGGCCATTTGGACTTCAAAATGCCTGATCCACTTTCCAATGCATGATGAACCAGATAATAGGCTTACCTAGTTATATTGTGTACCTAGATGACCTAGTGTACAGCAACACCTGGGAAATTCACTTGAACAGTTGGAAGTCCACTTCTGCAGAATACAGTCAGCTGACCTCATGGTCAAATTCATAAAGAGTGAGTTCATTAAGGCTTAGGTCACCTACCTAGCTGACCTCATGGTCAAATTCATAAAGAGTGAGTTCATTAAGGCTTAGGTCACCTACCTAGGACATGTTGTAGGTCAAGGATGAATATGGCCAAGACTGCAAATAGAAGCAATAGCATAGCTGAAAAGGGGAAATTATGAAGACATTAGGCACAAATTGACTGAGTGACTTAGAAAAATACATTAAAAGGTATGCCTGTACATAGGTAGTGGACAGTTTTAATGAACTATGACAAGATCAAAGTGCAGAAACTCAAAATATGGCTCACAAAGGAAGTTGGGATTTTTTTAAAATGAGAAGAAAGCTTATGAAGTTGCCAGAAATAGTAGTAAATATAAGGATTGGGAAGCTTTCAGAATGCAGTGATGAAGGACCAAAAGACTAATAAGGAGAGGGAGATTAGAAAATGAATGATTCCTACTCCTCATTTTCTGTCAATCTATTAGGACTCTGCTAAACAATTCCTTGACAGCTGGCAGTCCAACTAAAGATGCACATTCAATTGATGATTGGTGCTTCCCCATAATCTGTCTTGGCGTAATAGCTTCATGGCAGACTCCATCTCCCTGGTTCTACACTCATCCCTGAAACATCTGAATAACAAGGATACCTACGTCTGACTCCTGTTTATTGACATCATAATTCCAATCAAACACATTCCAAACTCCGAGACGTAGGACTCTGCTCCAACCTCTGCAACTGGATCCTCAACTTCCTGACGCGTAGACTGCAATCAGTAAGGATAGGAACAGTATCTCCTCCACAATAATCCTCAACACCGTTGTCCCACAAGGCTGCGTACTCAGCATTTCACTACGCTCCTTATACACTCATGAGTATGTGGCAAAATTCATTTCTAACTCCATTTGCATAAAATCACCATAGTGAGTCGGATCTCAAACAACAAGAAAGAGACAGAGACAGGATGACTACAAAGAAACAGGAAAGAGATCTAGAGTTTAATGGCATGGTGGTATGGTATAAGGCCAACAATCTCTTCCACAATATCAACAAAATTGACCACTAACTAATCTTGCCTGTGGCAAGGCCTACATGACTTAACAGGATACAAAATGAAGCAGAACAGAATAGCGGATGAAAACACATTTCTGTTTGATGTGCTCAATGTTTTTTCCATTTGATTTGAGCAGAATACCAATGAAATGGTGTCAGCTGCCCCAGCAGCCCCAGACACACCAGTTCCCTCAGTCACTACTGCAGACTTCAGATCAACCTTCTTCAGAGTGAACCTATGGAAAGCGACTGGCTCAGGTGAAGTCCCGGTGTTGCACTCAGATCCTGTACAGAGCAGCTGGCGAGGTATTTGCTGACATGTTTAACCTCTCCTTGCTACAATCAGTCCCGGTCTGCTTCATCCCAGTACTGAAGAAAACATATGCAATGCGTCTCAATGACTACCACCCAGTGGCTCTGACCTCCCTAATTATGAAGTGCTTCGAGAGGTTAGTCATGGCTCACATCAACTCTAGCCTCCCAGCCTGCCTTGATCCCTTGCAATTTGCCTACAGGTGCAACAGGTCCATGGCAATTGTCATTTCCTTAGCCCTACACTCATCCCTGGAACGTCTGGATAACAAGGATACCTACGTCAAACTTCTACATAATCTCATATTGAACATAGAACATAACAGCACAGTACAGGCCCTTTGACCCTCGATGTGAAACCAATCTGAAACCCATCTGACCTACACTATTCCATTATCATCCATATGTTTATCCAATAACCATTTAAATGCCCTTACAGTTGGCAGGTCTACTACTGTTGCAGGCAGAGAATTTCATGCCCCTACTACTCTCTGAGTAAAGAACCTACCTCTGACATCTGTCCTATATCTATCAACCTTTAATTTAAAGTTATGTCCTCTTGTTCTAACCATCGCCATTGAGGAAAAGAGATCACTATTTACCCTATCTAATCCTCTGATCATCTTGTATGTCTCTATTAAGTCACATCTCAACCTTCTTCTCTTGAACAAAAACAGCCTCAAGTCCCTCAGCCTTTCCACATAAGACCTTTACTCCATACCATGCAACATCCTGGTAAATCTCCACTGCAGCCTTTCCAAAGCTTCCACATCCTTTCTATAATGCGGCAGCCAGAACCATACTCAATACTCCAGGTGCGGCTGCACCAGAGTTTTGCACAGCTGCAACGTGACTTAGTGGCACCAAACCTCGATCCCTCTACCAATAAAAGCTAACACACCGTATGCCTTCTTAACAACCCTATCAATTTGGGTGACAACTCTCAGGGATCTATGCACATGGACACCGAGATGTCTTTGCTCATCCACACTATCAAGAATCTTACCATTAGCCCAATACTTTATATTC
This sequence comes from Chiloscyllium plagiosum, assembly GCF_037043375.1. NCBI lineage: Eukaryota > Metazoa > Chordata > Chondrichthyes > Orectolobiformes > Hemiscylliidae > Chiloscyllium > Chiloscyllium plagiosum. The sequence continues at coordinate 155,207,679 of NW_028270141.1, forward strand.
CTGTTATGCACTCCAAAGTGAATCACCTCTCACTTTTCTGCATTAAACTCCATTTGCCAACTCTCAGCCCAGCTCTGCAGCTTACTTATATCCCTCTGTATCTGCAATATCCTTCTGCACTGTCCACAACTCCACCGATCTTAGTGTCATCTGCAAATTTACTAACCCATCCTTCCATGCCCTTATCCAGGTTGTTTATAAAAATGACAAACAGAAGCGGTCCCTATGCAGATCATTGTGGTACACCTCTAGTAAGTGAACTCCAGGATGAACATTTTCCACCAACCACCACCCTCTGTCTTCTTATAGCTAGCCAATTTCTGACCCAAACCGCAAAATCACCCTCAATTCTGCAATCACCTACTGTGGGGAACCTTATCAAACACTTTACTGAAATCCATATACACCACATTAACCACTTTACCCTCATCCACCTGTTTGGTCAAAGAACTCAAGAAAGTTTGTGAGGCACGACATACTCTTCACAAAACCGTGTTGACTACTCCTAATCAGATTATTCCTTTCTGGATGATTATAAATCCTATCTCTTTTAATCCTTTTCAATACTTTATCCACAACTGAAGTCAGGTTCCCTGGCCTGTAATTAACAGGGTTTGCTCTACTCTCCATCTTGAACAAGGGGACAATATTTGCAATCCTCCAGTCTTCTGGCACTATTCCTGTAGATAATGAGAACATAAAGATCAAAGCCAAAGGCTCTACAATCTTCTCCCTAGTTTCCCAGAGAATCCTAGGATAAATCCCACCTGGCCCAGGAGACTTATCTATTTTCATACTTTCCAGAATTGTTAACACCTCCTCTTTGTGAACCTCAATCCTGTCTAGTCTAATAGCCTGTATTACAGTATTCTCCACGACAACATTGTTTTTTTCCTGTGTGAATATTGATGAAAAATATTAATTTAGTGCCTCTCCTATCTCCTCAGACTCCACGCACAACTTTCCACTACTGTACTTGACTGGCCCTAATCTTACTCTCATCATTCTTTTATTCCTGACATACCGATAGAAAGGAGAAACTGAGGACTGTAGATGCTGGAGATCAGAATCAAAAAGTGTGGTGCTGGAGAAGCACAGCCAGCCTGACGTTTTGAGATCATGAAGAGTTTATGTTCAAAACATCGACTCTCCTGCTCCACGGATGCTGCCTGACAGACTATGCTTTTCCAGCACCAGACGTTTTGACACGATACCTACAGAAAGCTTTAGGGATCTACACTGACTACAGCTCTGCTCTCAATACCATAATCCCAACCAAACTAATCTCCAAACTCTGTTATTGAGGTCTCTGCTCCGCCCTCTGCAACTGGTTCCTCAACTTCCTGGCCCATAGACTACAGTCTGTGAAGATTGACAACAGCACCCCTCTGTAATAATCCTCAGCACTGTTGCCGCGGAAGGCTGCGTACTTTGCCCCCTACAGTACTCCCTGTACACTCATGAGTGTGTGACCAAATTTCATCCAAAATCTATCTGCAGGTTTGCTGATAACACCACCATTGTAGGCTGGATATCAAACAATAACAAGACAGAATATGGGAAGGAGATAGATCTCCATCAACGTCAGCAAAACTAAAGAGCTGATCATCGAATTCAAGAAAAAAGGAGAAGGACATGGCCCTATCTACATCAATTGAGCTGATGTGGAGAGTCGAGAGCATCAAGTTGCTAGGAATGATGCTAAACAACAACCTGTCCTGGACAAATAGGTAGATGCAATGGTCAAGAAGGCACAACGATACTTCTTCTTCCTTAGCAGGCTAAGTAAATTTGCATGTCCATAAAGGACCCCCACCGACTTTTACAGATGTACACTAGAAAGCATTCTATCAGGGTGCATCACGGCTGGTATGGCAACAGCTCTGCCCAGGAATGTAAGAAACAGAAAGTTGTGAACACAGCCCAGACCAGAACATCATGCAAGCCAACCTCCTATCCATTGAGTTTTACCTACACCTTTTTGTTGATGTGGAAAAGCAGCCAAAATCATCAAAGACCCCTCTCAACCTGGTTATAATCTTTTCCAACCTCTCCCATCAGGCAGAAGGTGCAAAAGCTTAATCACACATGCCAGCAGGTTAAAAAACAGTTTCTCCTCCACTTTGAAAGCTGAGTGAACCTCTCAAATTTCAAATCCAATACTGATCTTGCTTTGTACACCTCCTGTGCAGTCGTAACTTTGTATTTCTCGCTCTGTTCAATCACCCTATGATCTGTATGTCCTTGTATGTTATAATGTGACAGTACTGTTCGCAAAACAAAACTTTTCACGGCAGTTAGGTATATGTGACAACAATAAATCAATCAATCAATCAATCAATCAAAACAAAGGAGCTGGTCATCAACTTCAGGAAACAGTGGATGACACGCCCCGCCTGTATTAATGGTGCTGAGGTGGACGCGGTCAAGAGTTTCAAGTTTCTAGGAGTAAATATCATTAATAATCTATCCTGGTCTATCCATGGTGATGCTACAATCAAGCAAGCACAACAACACCTCTACTTCCTCAGAAGACTCAAAAAATTCAGCATATCCACAATGATTATGACCAAATTTTATAGATACACTACAAAGCATCCTATCCGGATGTATCACAACTAGGTATGGCAACTGCTCTGTCCAAAACTGCAAGAAAGCACTGAGAGTTGTGAACGTAGCCCAGAACAACACGAAAACCAGCATTCGTTGCATTGACTCCACCTACACTTGCTGCTGCCTCAGGAAAAGCAGCCAACATAATCAAGGACCCCTCCCACCATGATTTTAGAACTTATAACAGGACAGCACAGTATAGACTCTTCAGCCCTTGATGTTGTGCCGACCTTTTATCCTACTGTAAGTTCAGACTAACCGACATACCCTTCATTGTACTATCTTCCATGTGCTGCAGCACGGTGGCTCAGTGGTTAGCACTGCTGCCTCACAGCACCAGGAGCCCAGGTTCAATTCCAGTCTAGGATGACTGTCTGTGTGGAGTTTGCACATTCTCCCCGTGTCTACGTGGGTTTCCTTCGGTTGCTCTGGTTTCCTCCCGCAGTCCAAAGATGTGCAGGTGAATTGGCCATGCTAAATTGCCCATAGTGTTAGGTGCATTAGTCAGAGGGAAATGGGTCTGGGTGGGTTACTCTTCGGAGGGTTAGTGAGACTGGTTGGGCCGAAGGGCCTGTTTCCACACTGTAGGGAATCTAATCTATCCAAGAGATACTTAAATGCCACTTATGTATCTGACTCTACTACCACTGCTGACACTCTCTGTGTAAAGAACCTAGCTCTGACATCTCCCCTAAACCTTCCTCCATTAACCTTAAAATTGTGCCCCTAGTGATAGCCATTTCTGCCATGGGGAAAAAGTCTCTGGCCATCCACTCTATCTATGCTTCTCATTATCTTGTACACCTCTATCAAGTTACCTCTTAACCTTCTTTGCTCTAATGAGAAAAGCCTTAGTTCCCTCAACTTCTCCTCATAAGACATGCCCTCCAGTCCAGGCAGTATTCTGGTAAATCTCTTCTGCACCCTCTCTAAAGCTTCCACATCCTTCCTATAATGAGGTGACCAGAACTGAAAACAATATTCCAATTGTGGTCTAACCAGTGCTCTATAAAGCTGCAGCAAAGCCTCGTGGCTCTTAAACTCACTCCCTCTGCTAATGAAATCCAACACACCATTTGTCTTCTTAACAAACCTATCAACATTGGTGGCAACTTTAAGGGATCTATGGACATGGACCCCAAGATCCCTCTGTTCCTCCACATTGCCAAAAATCTTGCCTTTAACCCTGTATTCTGCATTCAAATTCGACCTTACAAAGTGATTCACTTCATATTTTTCCAGGTTGAATTCCATCTTCTCAGTCCAGTTCTGCATCCTGTCAATGTCCAGTTGCAATCTACAACAGACCTCCACACTATCTACCACTCCATCAACCTACATGTCATCAGTTAACTTCCTAACCCACCCTTCCACTTCCTCATCCAAATCATTTATAAAAATCAAAAAGATAAGAGGTCCCAGAACCGATCACTGCAGAACATCACTCGTCACCCAGCTACAGGCTGAATACTTCCCACATACCACAACACTCTGTGTTCTGTGGGCCAGCCAATTCTCTATCCAGACAGCAAGATTCCCCTGTATCCCATGCCTCCATACTTTCTGAATGTGATGACCATGGGGAACCTTATCAAACGCCTTGCTAAAATCCATGTACACCACATCCATTGCTCAACCTTCATCAATGTGTTTTATCATATCCTCAAAGAATTCATTAAGCCATGCTGACTTTTGCTAATCAAAATATGATTTTCCAAGTAATCATAAATCCTACCTCTCAGAATCCTCTCCAATACTTTAACCACCACAGACATAAGGCTGACTGGTTTGTAATTCCCAGGATTATACTCTCTTCCACCCTCTTCCTTCAAGCAGAAGATACAGCAGTTTGAAAACACATACTAACAGAATCAAGAACAGCTTCTTTCACATTGTTGTAGAGTCATAGAAATTTATGGAAACAGATCCTTTGGTCCAATTCATTCTAAATTAATCATGTCACATTTGCCAGCATTTGGTCCATATCCCTCTGAACCCTTCCCATTCGCATTCTGGATTAGTGGTGCTGGAAGAGCACAGCAGTTCAGGCAGCATCTGAGGAGCAGTAAAATCGATGTTTCGGGCAAAAGCCCTTCATCAGGAATACAGGCACAGTGCCTGAAGGGTGGAGAGATAAGTGAGAGGAGGGTGGGGGTGGGGAGAAAGTAGCATAGAGTACATTAGGTGAGTGGGGGGGGGATGAAGGTGATAGATCGGGGACGAGGGGAGGGTGGAGTGGATAGGTGGAAAAGAAGATAGGCAGGTAGGACAAGTCGTGGGGACAGTGCTGAGCTAGAAGAACTGGGGTGAGGTGGGGCAAGGGGAAATGAGGAAACTGTTGAAGTCCACATTGATGCCCTGGGGTTGAAGTGTTCCAAGGCAAAAGATGAGGCATTCTTCCTCAAAGCGTCGGGTGGTGAGGGAGTGGCGGTGAAGGAGGCCCAGGACCTCCATATCCTCGGCAGAGTGGGAGGGGGAGTTGAAATGTTGCCACAGGGTGATGTGGTTGATTGGAGCAGGTGTCCCAGAGATGTTCCTAAAGCGCTCTGCTAGGAGACTTCCAGTCTCCCCAATGTAGAGGAGACCGCATCGGGAGCAACGGATACAATAAACGATATTGGTGGATGTGCAGATAAAACTTTGATGGATGTGGAAGACTCCTTTAGGGCCTTGGATGGAGGTGAGGGAGGAGGTGTCTGTGCAGGTTTTGCAATTCCTGCAGGGGAAGGTGCGAGGATGGGAGGGTGGGTTGAAGGGGGAGGCGTGGACCTGACCAAGTAGTCACGGAGGGAACGGTCTTTGCGGAAGGCGGAAAGGGGTGGGGAGGGATATATATCCCTGGTGGTGGGGTCTGTTTGGAGGTGGCGGAAATGGCGGCAGATGACTTAGTTTATGCAAAGGTTGATAGGGTGGAAGGTGAGTACTAGGGGCGTTCTGTCCTTGTTACGGTTGGAGGGGTGGGGTCTGAGGACAGAGGTGCGGGATGTGGACGAGATGTATTGGAGGGCATCTTTAACCACGTGGGAAGGAAAATTGCGGTCTCTAAAGAAGGAGGCCATCTGGTGTGTTCTGTGGTGGAACTGGTCCTCCTGGGAGCAGATACGGCGGAGGCGGAGGAATTGGGAATACGGGATAGCATTTTTGTAGGAGGTGGGGTGGGATGAGGTGTAATCCAGGTAGCTGTGGGAGTTGGTGGGTTTGTAAAAAATGTCGGTATCAAGTTGGTCGTCATTAATGGAGATGGAGAGGTCCAGGAAGGGGAGGGAGGTGTCAGAGATGATCCAGGTAAATTTAAGCTGAAAATGTGTTGCTGGAAAAGCGCAGCATGTCAGGCAGCATCCAAGGAGCAGGAGAATCGACGTTTCGGGCATGAGCCCTTCTTCAAGTTTGAGGAAAGTGTGCCAAGCAGGCTAAGATAAAAGGTAGGGAGGAGGGACTTGGGGGAGGGGTGTTGGAAATGCGATAGGTGGAAGGAGGTTAAGGTGAGGGTGATAGGCCGGAGTGGGGGCGGGGCGGAGAGGTCAGGAAGAAGATTGCAGGTTAGGAAGGTGGTGCTGACTTCGAGGGTTGGGACTGAGACAAGGTGGGGGGAGGGGAAATGAGGAAACTGGAGAAATCTGAGTTCATCCCTTGTGGTTGGAGGGTTCCTAGTTAGAAGATGAGACACTCTTCCTCCAGCCGTTGTGTTGCTATGGTCTAGCGATGGAGGAGTCCAAGGACCTGCATGTCCTTGGTGGAGTGAGAGGGGGAGTTGAAGTGTTGAGCCACAGGGTGGTTGGGTTGGTTGGTCCGGGTATCCCAGAGGAGTTCTCTGAAACGTTCCGCAAGTAGGTGGCCTGTCTCCCCAATATAGAGGAGGCCATATCGGGTGTAGCGGATGCAGTAAATGATGTGTGTGGAGGTGCAAGTGAATTTGTGGCGGATATGGAAGGATCCCTTGGGGCCTTGGAGGGAAGTAAGGGGGGAGGTGTGGGCACAAGTTTTGCATTTCTTGCGGTTGCAGGGGAAGGTGCCGGGAGTAGAGATTGGATTGGTGGTGTATGTGGACCTGACGAGGGAGTCACGGAGGGAGTGGTCTTTTTGGAAAGCTGATAGGGGAGGGGAGGGAAATATATCCCCGGTGGTGGGGTCCGTTTGGAGGTGGCTGAAATGACGACAGATGATACAATGTATACGTCCGTTTGGAGGTGGGACACCCGCACCAACCAACCCAACCACCCCGTGGTGCAACACATCAACTCCCCCTCCCACTCCACCAAGGACATGCAGGTCCTTGGACTCCTCCATCGCCAGACTATAGCAACACGACGGCTGGGGGAAGAGCACCTCATCTTCTGCCTAGGAACACTCCAACCACAAGGGATGAACTCAGATTTCTCCAGTTTCCTCATTTCGCCTCTCCCCACCTTGTCTCAGTTTCAACCCTCAAGCTCAGCACCACCTTCCTAACCTGCAATCTTCTTCCTGACCTCTCCGCCCCCACCCCACACTCTGGCCTATCACCCTCACCTTAACCTCCTTCCACCTATTGCATTTCCAACGCCCCTCCCCCAAGTCCCTCCTCCCTACCTTTATCTTAGCCTGCTTGGCACACTTTCCTCATTCCTGAAGAAGGGCTCATGCCCGAAATGTCGATTCTTCTGCTCCTTGGATGCTGCCTGACCTGCTGTGCTTTTCCAGCAACACGTTTTCGGTTCTGATCTCCAGCATCTGCAGTTCTCACTTTCTCCCAGGTAAATTTAAGGTCAGGGTGGAATGTGTTGGTGAAGTTGATGAATTGCTCAACCTCCTCACGAGAGCACGAACTGGCGCCAATGCAGTCATCACTGTAGCGGAGGAAGAGGTGGGGAGTGGTGCTGGTGTAATTACGGAAGATCGACTGTTCTACGTAGCCAACAAAGAGACAGGCATACCTGGGGCCCATACGGGTGCCCATGGCTACCCCTATGGTCTGGAGGAAGTGGTAGAATTCGAAGGAGAAATTGTTAAGGGTGAGGACCAGTTCAGCCAAACGAATGTGCGTGTCGGTGGAAGGGAATTGTTGGGGACGTCAGGAGAGGAAGAAACGGAGGGCTTGGAGGCCCTGGTCATGGCGGATGGAGATGTAGAGGGATTGGAAATCCATGGTGAAGATGAGGCGTTGGGGGCCGGGGAAACGGAAGTCTTGGAGGAGGTGGAGGGCGTGGGTGGTGTCTCGAACGTATGTGGGAAGTTCCTGGACCGGGGGGATAGGACAGTGTCGAGGTAGGTAGAAATGAGTTCAATGGGGCAGAAGCATGCTGAGACAATGGGTCGGCCAGGGTGGTCAGGCTTGTGGATCTTGGGAAGGAGGTAGAACCGGGCAGTGCGGGGTTCCTGGACTATGAGGTTCGAAGCTGTGGGTGGGGGATCTCCTGAGGTGATGAGGTTCTGTATGGTCTGGGAGATGATGGTTTGGTGGGGTTGGGGGGTGAGGTCATGGTCGAGGGGGCAGTAGGAAGAGGTGTCCTCGAGTTGGCGTTTGGCTTCAATGATGTCGAGGTCAGTGCGCCAGACTACCACTGCGCCCCCTTTATCTGCTGGCTTGATGGTGAGGTCGGGATTGGAGGGCTGCGCGTTGTGAGGGTGAGAGGTTGGAGTGGGGGAGTGGGGTAGACTGGTTGAGGCGGTTAATGTCCCGGCGGCAGTTGGAAATGAAGAGGTCGAGGGCGGGTAATAGGCCAGCGCGGGGTGTCAGGTGGATGCAGTGTGTTGGAGGCGGGCGAAGATGTCCTCGGAAGGTGGGTGGGAGTCCTGATTGTGAAAGTAAGCTCGGAGGCGAAGGCGGTGGAAGAAGTGTTCGACGTCACGGCATGTATTAAATTCATTGATGCGTGGGCGGAGGGGGATGAAGGTGAGTCCTTTGCTGAGGACTGATCGTTCATCCTCAGTGAGGGGGAGATCTGGGAGGATGGTGAAAACTCGGCAGGGCTGGGAGCTGGGATCTGGTGTGGGTGTGGAGCTGGGAGTGGGGGTGGAGCCGGTAACTGGAGTGGGTGTGGTGGTGGGGGAGTGCAGCTGGAGTCATGAGCAGGGGTGGTGTTCCCCTCAGGGTTCTGGAGGGGCGGAGATGGTGACAGTGGGATCTGTGGGGGGCATGTCAGCAGAATGCAGGTGAATGGCGTTGGTGGGGGCAGAAGTGGTGGCAAACACGGCAGTGGGGGGGGCGGACGTCACTGAGCATGTGACATCAGCGATGATGTGAGGGGGGAAGTAATGTCACATGTGGTGTATGAGGAATTGTGGGGAGTGGAAGTGGCTGTGGGAGCGGCCATGATGAGGGCGGAAGTGACATCATCAATCAACGTTGAGGTGGCAGCTGCACCAGCCGCATGGCTAATGGCGTCCGTGCAGTTCCAGAGGAATTACTGGAATATTGGAGGAGCGCTGGTTATGGAGATGGGTAGATAAAAGGTTGTTGTACCTACAGTTTTTGATGTTTGAGATGGAGTTGAAATACTGTTTGTTGACAGTATGAATTCTTCTGAGGATGTAGTGCAGAGTGGGTCCTTTGCAATTCTGAGAGAGTGTGGCCCTCAGCTGAGGCAGGGCAGACTGTAGAGAGGTTAGGTGCCGGCGCATTGCTGCGAGTGTGGAGCGGAGGATCTTGAAGAAGAACCATTGCTGGTGTTTTTGAATCTGTAGTCTATACTGGTTGTCCTGTTCGGGTCCAAACTCTGCTGGTTTAAAGGTGGTCCGGAGTCCATGTGGGATGAATTGGTTACGGAGGCAGGCACTGAGGAAGCAAATGTGGCTGTGGTAGCGAGTTTGTTTCAGGACATGGTTGAAGAGGTTCAGGGCAGAGGAAATGACCTGGGAGTCGCAGTGGGAGAGTGACTCCCTGAGATTCTTGTAGAGAGAGGAGGAAAACTTCTTCAAGGCAGGCATCCTTGCAGGAGGATTCGCAGTGGGGTTAAAATCAACGAGGTAAAAACAATTACTGCAGATGCTGGAAACCAGATTCTGGATTCGTGGTGCTGGAAGAGTTCAGGCAGCATTCGAGGAGCAGTAAAATTGACGTTTCAGGCAAAAGCCCTTCATTAGGAATACAGGCAGAGAGCCTGAAGCGTGGAGAGATAAGTGAGAGGAGGGTGGGGGTGGGGAGAAAGTAGCATAGAGTACAATAGGTGAGTGGGGGAGGGGATGAAGGTGATGGGGCAGGGGGAGGGTGGAGTGGATAGGTGGAAAAGAAGATAGGCAAGTAGGACACGTCATGGGGACAGTGCTGAGCTGGAAGTTTGGAACTGCGGTGAGGTGGGGGAAGGGGAAATGAGGAAACTGTTGAAGTCCACATTGATGCTCTGGGGTTGAAGTGTTCCGAGGTGGAAGATGATGCGTTCTTCCTCCAGGCGTCTGGTGGTGAGGGAGCGGCGGTGAAAGAGGCCCAGGACCTCCATGTCCTCGGCAGAGTTGGAGGGAGAGTTGAAATGTTGGGTCACAGGGCGGTGTGGTTGATTGGTGCGGGTGTCCCAGAGATGTTCCTATTCACATACCCATCCAGGTGCCTTCTGGAAATTCTAATTGTACCAAACTCCACCACCTCCTCTGGCAGCTTATTCCATGCATGCACCTCCCTCTGCGTAGAAAAACTGCCGCTTAGGTCTCTTGTAAATCTTTCCCCTCTCACCTTAAAACCTGTGCCCTCTAGTTTTGCACTCGCCTACCTCAATAGGCAGCACTTCTACCTGTGAACCCGCTATATCATTAATAAGGACAAATTGTATTCCTGGAGCTGTGTGTTTGTCCAGTCGTCTTACCATGACTTCTTCCACTCTTCACTGAACACTCTAACCTCACTTTACATAATTGGGGGCTTCTTGCCTTCCTGTGAATTCCTGTTACTAGCACCTTTTCTGGCAATAGTCTTTCAGAAGTACATATCTCCTCATTTTCAACATCACAGAATGAAAGGATCCTGTATCTCTTAATATTGTGACCTCTTTACCTGCTGCTCCTGTTCTATATGAGAAAATTTTAACTTCATAGGTATATGGCATAAAATGATCTGGCACTTCCTCCTTAACCAACCTCTGACCATATTGTACATTCTAGTGCAGCTTTCTAGCCTCCATTGCGCTTTCCATTATCACTCCAACAAAATTCACTGGCTTCTCCTGTTTCCCTACAACTGGCTTCCAAGTGCTTTTCCTAGGAGAAAGTGAGGACTGCAGATGCTGGAGGTCAGAGTCGAAAGTGTGGTGCTGGAAAAGCAGAGCAGATCAGGCAGCATCCGAGGAGCAGGAGAATCAATATTTCAGGCATAAGCCCTTCATCAGGAAGCGCTTATGCTTTTCCTAACCCACGAACACTGTGATTTCATATGGCCTACTTTACTGCAGTGAAAACACTGGGGCTTTTTAACTTATCTTTCCCCTTGAAGGGTTTCCTTTTTACCCCGTGGTAAGTTATCATTATGATCTGCATCGAGATCTACCTTTCCATTTCCATGTGAGGATTTCACTTTTCCCCAATTTCCTTCACAGATTGAAATTGATTTTGGAAATCAAATATTGGCTTGTGAGCTAACTCAATCATCAGCCATTTCAGCTGCTTAACTCTCTGCTCTTCCACATGTGGGCGGCACGGTGGCACAGTGGGCGGCACGGTGGCACAGTGGTTAGCACTGCTGCCTCACAGCGCCAGAGACCCGGGTTCAATTCCCGCCTCAGGCGACTGACTGTCTGGAGTTTGCACGTTCTCCCCGTGTCTGCGTGGGTTTCCTCCGGGTGCTCCGGTTTCCTCCCACAATCCAAAGATGTGCAGGTTAGGTGAATTGGCCATGCTAAATTGCCCGTAGTGTTAGGTAAGGGGCAAATGTAGGGGTATGGGTGGGTTGCGCTTCGGCGGGTCGGTGTGGACTTGTTGGGCCGAAGGGCCTGTTTCCACACTGTAATGTAATCTAATCTAATGAGTTCTCACTACCTCAGACAGTGAATTTTTGAACTCCTGTGTAAGTGCCAATTTCTGAAGTTCAAACTCCCTCTCTTTCTTCCTTTCCTTTCTCTCCTTTTCTCTCTCCTCCCTTTTTCTCTCTTCTGCTTTTAATCACAATTCAAACTGTTTCATTTCTGTTGCCCTTTCTTTGTCCTTTGCCTCTAAATCAAGCTGCTTCATTTTCAATTGAATTTTAGCCATCTCTAAAGATTCTGATGGTGATTCCAGCAAATTTAAATGCTGAGCTATTGCTGTAATTATATCTCCTTTCCTCCCAGAAGCAGACAGCTCCAACCTGAGCTTCTCTGCTAATTCCAGCAACTTGGCCCTAACCACCTTTTGCAAAATCCCCATTCACTTCTTCAACCCCCAGAAAACTCTTAGTGACTGAAAGAGCCATTGCTATTCCAAACACTGTTTAAACCAACCGAATTCAACAACCAGAACTCACTGCCTTCGAGTCCAACAATCCTAATCCTAAATTGGAAATATAGAACAGATCCCACAAAGAGCCCCCACTCTGTTATGGACCAGGCCAGACCCCCTCAAAACATTTCAAGAAAGTAGCCCAGACCCTAACTTTGCTGATTGTTTTAAGCAGGTGTAGATGGATATTCCAGGAGAGATGTCACTGGTCAAACCACTTAGTTTAAACAAAACAGAATTTACTTACAAGTATATTGAATGAAACACAAAGAAGAACCAAATACAGAATAACTTACCCTATCTGAAAACCCAACACATTATCCCAACTTAATAATGCTGTTTCCAATACTTGCAACAATCTCCATAAACACCCCTTAGCACAAAAGGTAAAATCAAACCCAGTGTCTTACAGGAGAGAAGCCAGAGAGAGGGGAGGATCGGCCTGGACCTGCTTCTTTGGGGTCCAGCTGCATTTTTTTAACCACTGTGCTCAAAATAAAACAAACCAGAGAAAAGCGGAGTCACTCTCCTTTCATTGTACAAGTGTCTTTTTTTAAACTTGAAAGTTTTTTGCATGAGGCAGTTTCTGTTAGCTATAATCAAACTGGCCCAAAACCCTTCTATCCCAGACTGTATCTTTTATGACTTCTCTTAAAAAAAACCTAGGACAGCATAATCTTGTGAAAGGAGCAGCATCAACACAGTATTCTACTCTTCTATTGGTCTTTTCTTTTTCTTCTAATTCAAGTCACTTCATCTTTTTCTCTCTCTCCAAATCAAGATTACTTACATCAAGCTGAAACTTATCTATTTCTAGATTTCCAGATTCCCTTCTTCAGTTCTAAATGCTGTATAATTACTGTATACATCTCATCTTTAAAGATCCTGTTGATATATTGTACTCTCAATTTATCAGTTAACTGTCTTAACTCACCTGTAATCAAAGACTTAAAACATTCCATGGTTACTTCTTCTACTCCCTGAAAAGTCTTAGCAACTCTCAAAGCCACTTAGAAAGTCCACTCTGTACAGTAGCCTTCACCATACTTCTCCCATTTTTTCCATGTGTCCACTTTCTTAAAGGATACACCATTTCCTTCTGAAATGTACTGAATTAAAATCCCACAACAGCCCAATCCTGTTAGGATCCCAAAATACCAGTGAGTTCTTCGAACACAAACAACCAAACCAAGTTCAACTTATTTCCCAACACCATCCATTATAGGTACTCAATCACAGAGCAATGCTTCTCCAACATTACCAAATCTTTATTTAACTGATGCTTTTCAATTATTTACCTTCGCACTTTTGAGATCATTTCCATAATTCCTGTCCAATTTATTTAAATGAGCCCCTTTCAATTCCAATTACTTAAAATTTCTCAGCTCTAACAACTGAAAATCTCCCACCACAGGGGGAAATGCCACATTAAAACACTATGGTTAGGTTGGCTGTTTCCCCTGAACTATTGATTCTACTTCCATCAGACATTGTTCTGCCTTTTAAACTGAAATCTGGGTTCTTCTGAATTAAATCTTTGAGCCTCTGTTCTGCAGTCAAAACTAACTTAATTGCCTTAATATGTGTACTCTGACTGTCATAAATCAAACAATATAAATATTCAAATCATTACTACCAAAGTGACAGTGCAGGAAAACGGACTGCGTTCCTATCCACCAAACTGGCTGGCAACACCTTCGGGTCACAGTCCATGAAATGGGGATCGATTTATTCTTTCCTCTGGGCCACGTCTTTGATGATAACATACACGCACCACAGTGTGAGGGACAGTTTCAGTCTTGCAAGGATTTTTTTTATTATTAACAGGATTAGGGCCTCACTCAGTGTTGAAGCAATATCACAATTTCCAAGAGGGCAGTTGAGAGTTAACCACATTGCTGCAACTCTGGAGTCACATGTAAGCCAGATAAGGTAAGGATGGAAATTTCCTTCCCTAAAGAAACAATTAGTGAACCAGATGGTTTTTTCCTGACCATTAACAATGGATTTGTTGACACTTAATTCTATATTTTTATTGAATTCAAATTCGACCATTTGTCTTGGCAGGATTTGAACCTGAGTCATCACGTTTCTCTGGATTAACAGTCCAATGATAGTACCACTAGGTCATCACCCTCCCTAAAGTCTGACGTGGTGTGTACCTGAGCTTTAAATATAAGGTCAGGGGTGTGAACACCAGAATGTTCTAGCAGTGGCAAATACTTCTGCTTCCGTGGTTGTGCACTCCCTTAAGACACATTCTCAGGCCATATAATTAGTGATGTGAAGACTGGAAGATTGAAGGAGAAAAGTTGCTCCAAGCCATTACAGACCAAGTACCATCAATTTCATTTGATAAAAGAAATTAACAGAACGGGAGGAAACCTGAACACAGATTCAAATGAAGACAGGCTAAACTGTAAATGGAAGTCAGGAAATTTCTGAGCTAAAAAAGTAACAAAAGAGAGATTTGGTGATTTGTGATATTACTTCAATGGAAGTAGATAACCCCAGATTGAAGTTAAATAGAAGAAATGTTTACAGGTTACAAACTAAAAGACCAATAGGATCTTTTTAAAAAGCAAATTAAGAACTAAGCAAATTAAATAGAGATGCAAAGACAGGCAATGTGATGTAACTGTATGATGTGGGAACTGGTGGACTCCATTGTGGTTCACAGTGACCACATCTGGAGCAAGCGTTGTTGCTTGAGGAATTCCAGTTCAGAGTTAATAAGCTGAACTCTGAGCTTAGAAAACTGCAAGACATCAGGAAGGGGAAAAGTTAGCTGGACACTGTGTTTCAGGAGGGAGTCACAACCCTTGGATAAACTATCTTGAATTTGGTCAGTGGTCAGGGACAGAAGGATATGACTAACAGGAGATGCAGGAGATAGCGCTGAGGGAGCCTCAGCCCTTGTGTTTGTCTAACAGATTTGAGATTCTTGCTCTGTGGATGAGACTGGAGCTGTATGGAGGATGTGCAAACTGACCATAGTGCTGTCGTACAAAGAGCCATTCAAAAGGGGAGAAGACAGTGTGCTCTGTGGCCAGGATCAAGAGCCCCAAAGCTTGTTGCTTGCTTGGTGCCTGGGTTCAGGACATCTCATCTGGAACGCAGAGGAATTTGTTTGGGAGGCAACAGATTCAGTTGTCATTGTCCATGTCGGTACTGATGACAGAGGTAGAAAGAGGTTTTGCTGAGGCAATATGAGCAGCTCAAGGTTAAGTTGAACAGCAAAATCAAAAAGGTAATCATCTTCGGATTACTACCTCAGCCACAAATTAATTGGCACAGGGTCAACAAGATTAAAGAGGTAAATGCATGGCTCAAATATTGGTGGAGAAGAAATGGGTTCCAATTCATGGGTCATTGTCAGCAATACTGGGGAAGGAGGAAGCTGTTCCGATGGGACAGACTTCACCTGAATCATCCTGGGACCAGAATCCTGGCAAATTGAATCACTAGGGCTGTGGATGAAATTCAATGTGAGCAAATGCGAGGTCTTGCACTTTGGAAAAAAGAATTCAGGCATGGACTATTTTCTAAATGGTGAGAAAATTCATAAAGCCAAAGTACAATGGGATCTGGGAGTGCTAGCCCAGGATTCTCTAAATGTCAATTTGCAGATTGAGTCCGTGATTAAGAAGGTCAATGTAATGTTGTCGTTTTTCTCAAGAAGGTTGGAATATAAAAGCAGCGATGTGCTTCTGAGACTTTATAAAGCTCTAGTTAGGCCCCTTTTGGAATACTGTGCACAATTTTGAGCCCCACACCTCAGGAAGGACATACTGGCATTGGAACGTGTCCAGCAGAGATTCACATGGATGATCCCTGGAATGGTAGGCCTAACATATGACAAACAGCTGAGGATCCTAGGATTGTATTTATTAAAGTTTAAAAAGTTGAGGGAGATCTAATACAAGATAGTGTATGGCTTAGAAAGGGTGGACGCTGGGAAGTTGTTTCTGTTAGGCGGGGAGACTAGGATCCGTGGGCACAGCCTTAGAATTAGAGGGGGTCAATTTAGAACAGAAATGAGGGCACAGTTCTTCAGCCAGAGAGTGGTGGGCCTGTGGAATTCATTGCCACGGAGCACAGTGGAGGCCGGGACGTTAAATGTCTTCAAGGCAGAGATTGACAAATTCTTGATCTCGCGAGGAATTAAGGCAAACAGGGAGAGTGCGGGTAGGTGGAGTTGAAATGTCCATCAGCCATGATTGACTGGCGGAGTGGACTCGACGGGCCGAATGGCCTTACTTCCACTCCTATGTCTAATGGTCTTATGGTCTAATAGATAGAGTTTTAAACTAAATAGTGGGTGGGTGGTATCAGGTGCATCAAAAGTATTGGAAAAAGTTAAAAGGGGAGGGGACAGCAGAGATTAATGGTTCCAGAGTAAGTAATCAGACAGAGAGTTTGAGGAGGGTCAGGAAATTACTTCAGTTAAGGCAACAACTGTGAAAAGGGGGCAATCGCTGCAGAACTGAGGGTGTTGTATTTAAATGCACAAAACAAGATAAATGAGTACTTAGCACAGTTTGCAGTTGACAATTGATGCTGTGGGTATCACAGAGACGTGGCGACGAAAGGATCAGGGATGAGGACTAAATACTTAATGATTTGCATCCGTCAAAACGATGAGGGAGGGGGCAGGGTTGCCTTGTTAGCTAGATGTGAAATGAAATCAATAGCAAGAAGAGGTATATAGCTGAAAGGTATAGAACCTGTATGGGTACAGTTGAGGCAAAACAAAAGGAAAAAGACCCTGATGGGAGTTATGCACAGGCGTTCAAGGATGTTTGTAGGAGTATAAATCAAGAGATAGAAAAGATTTGTAAGAAAGACACTATTAGATTAATCACCGGGACTTCAATATGCAGGTGGACTGGGAAAATCAAATTGGTCATGGAGTTCAAGCAAAGGAATAGATGGAATGTCTAAGAGATTTTTTTTTAAGCAACTTGTGGTAGAGCCCACCAGGGAACAGGCAATATTGAATGTGTTGATGAATAATTAGGGAGACTTGATTGGGGAGCTTAAGATGAAGGAGCCCCTAGGGGGCAGCGATCATAATTCACCCTGCAGTTTGAGAAGGAGAAGCTTGACTCAGATATAATGGTAAAAACAATGACTGCAGATGCTGGAAACCAGATTCTGGATTAGTGGTGCTGGAAGAGCACAGCAGTTCAGGCAGCATCCGAGGACAGGCCAAATCGACGTTTCGGGCAAAAGCCCTTCATCAGGAATGAAGGGCTTTTGCCCGAAACGTCGAATTGGCCTTTCCTCAGATGTTGCCTGAACTGCTGTGCTCTTCCAGCACCGCTAATCCAGATATAATGGTGTTAAAATTGAGTAAAGGTAAATACAAAGATATAGAGAGGAGTTGAGCAGAGTTGATTGCAAGGGGAATTTAGCAGGAAAAGATGGTGGAGCAGCAGGTTTTCTAGGAGTAATTTGGGAAAAGTAGCAAAATTCATCCCAAGGAAAAGGAAACATACTAAGGGGTGGATGAGGTAACCATGGCTGGGAAGTCATGGGACAGCATAAAAGCAAATGATAAAGCATACAATGTGGTAAAGGGTAGGGGAAAGCCAGAGGATTAGGAAGCCTTTGAAGGTGAACTATGAGGGCAAGCTAGCCAGTAATATAAAAAAAAGATTGCAAGAGTTATTTTTAGATACATAAAAGATAAGAAAGAGGCAAGAGTGGACATGGACTGCTGAAAAATTAGGGTGAAAAAGTAGTAATGAGGAACAAACAAATGATATTTTGCATCAGTCTTCACGGTGGAAGACACCAGTAGCATACCAGAACTTCGAGAGAGTTGGGAGCAGAGCTAAATCCAGTAGCCATTACTAAGGACAACATGCCTAGGAAGATAAAAGGTCTGAAGGTGAATAAATCACACAGATAGAATGGACTGCACTCCAGAGTTCTGAAGGAAATAGTTGAGGAGATTGTGGCGGCATTGGCAGTGATCTTTCATGAATCACTGGAGTCAGGGAAGATCCCAGTGGACTGGAGAATGATTAATGTATCTCCCCTATTTAAGAAGAGAAGGAGGCATAAAATAGTTAACCTGGCCTCAATTGTTGGTAAGATTTTAGACTCTTTGAGGAGAAAGTGAGGTCTGCAGATGCTGGAGATCAGAGCTGAAAATGTGTTGCTGGAAAAGCGCAGCAGGTCAGGCAGCATCCAGGGAACAGGAGAATCGACGTTTCGGGCATAAGCCATTCCTGAAGAAGGGCTTATGCCCGAAACGTCGATTCTCCTGTTCCCTGGATGCTGCCTGACCTGCCAAGATTTTAGACTCCACTATTAAGGATGTGCTTGCCAAGTACTGGAAAGTTAATGGTTATACAGGGCTGAGTCAGCATGGCTAGGTCAAAGGGGGTGCCATGCCTGACAAATTTGTCGAGTTCTTTGAAGAGGTAATGTGAAAGTTAGATAAAGGAGAGCCAGTGGACATAATTTATTTTGATTACCAGTAGGCCTTTGATGCAGGAGGCTGCTAAATAAGATAAGAGCAGTTAAGAAAGTTACTGGCATGGATAGAAGATTGGCTGACTGGCAGAAGACAGAATTTTTCAGGTTGGCAGCTGCTTGCTAGGTTTGCAGATGACAAAGATCAGTGGAGAGATAGGTCGTGTTGAATAATAGGGAATCTACTTGGCCAGGCTAGCAGAGTAGGCAAAGAAATGGCTGATGGAATACAATTTGGGAAATTGTGAGTATTAAACTTTGGGAGGAGGAATAGAAGCACAACTATTTTCAAAACAGGAAAAGCCTTCAGAAATCTGACGCACAAAGGAACATTAGTGTCCGAGTGCAGTCTTCACTTCAGGCTAGCATGCAGATTCAGTTAGAAAGTGTTATGGAGCGGGCCAGACCTCCCAAAAATATTTTTAAGGAGGTAGCCCAGCACCTAACATTTCGAGTTGTTTTAAGCAGAAGTAAGGTAAATATTCTGTGAGCAATGCAGCTTGTCAAACCACTCAGTTTTAAACAACACAGAATATATTTACATGCAAACAAAACTGAATTTGTTGTGGTTCTGTTCGCCGAGCTGGGAATTTGTGTTGGAGACATTTCGTCCCCTGTCTAGGTGACATCCTCAGTGCTTGGGAGCCTCCTGTGAAGCGCTTCTGTGGTCTTTCCTCCAGCATTTGTAGTGGTTTGAATCTGCCGCTTCCAGTTGTCAGTTCCAGCTGTCCATTGCAGTGGCCGGTATATTGGATCCAGGTCAATGTGCTTATTGATTGAATCTGTGGATGAGTGCCATGCCTCTAGGAATTCCCTGGCTGTTCTCTGTTTGGCTTGTCCTATAATAGTAGTGTTGTCCCAGTCTAATTCATGTTGCTTGTCATCTGCGTGTGTGGCTACTAAGGATAGCTGGTCATGTCGTTTCGTGGCTAGTTGGTGTTCATGGATGCGGATCGTTAGCTGTCTTCCTGTTTGTCCTATGTAGGGTTTTGTGCAGTCCTTGCATGGGATTTTGTACACTACATTGCTCATGAGCAAAACCAATGTAGACTTTGGAGAAAGGCCAATTTTGACGGTATTAGGCAAGAACTTTCAAAAGCTAATTGGGGGCAGATGTTCGCAGGTAAAGGGACGATTGGAAAATGGGAAGCCTTCAGAAATGAGATAATGAGAATCCAGAGAAAGTATATTCCTGTTAGGGTGAAAGGAAAAGCTGGTAGGTATAGGGAATTCTGGAATGCTAAATAAATTGAGGGTTTGGTTAAGAAAAAGAAGGAAGTATATGTCAGGTGTAGACAGGATAGATCGAGTGAATTCTTAGAAGAGTATAAAGGTAGTACGAGTATGCTTAAGAGGGAAATCAGGTGGGCAAAAAGGGGACATGAGATAGCTTTGGCAAATAGAATTAAGGAGAATCGAAAGGTCTTTTACAAATACATAAGGACAAAAGGGTAACTAGGGAGAGAATAGGGCCCCTCAAAGATCAGCAAGGTGGCCTTTGTGTGGAGCCACAGAAAATGGGGGAGGTACTAAACGAGTATTTTGCATCAGTATTTACTGTGGAAAAGAACATGGAAGATATTGAAAGTATAGAAATAGATGGTGATGTCTTGAAAAATGTCCATATTACAGAGAAGGAAGCACTGGATGTCTTGAAACGCATAAAGGTGGATAAATCCCCAGGACCTGATCAGGTGTACCCGAGAACTCTGTGGGAAGCAAGAGACGTGATTGCTGGGCCTCTTGCTGAGATGATTGTATCATCAATAGTCACAGGTGAGGTGCCAAAAGACTGGAGGTTGGCGAACGTGGTGCCACTGTTTAAGAAAGGTGATAAGGTCAAGCCAGGGAACAATAGCCAGTGAGCCTGACCTCGGTGGTGGGCAAGTTGTTGGAGGGAATTCTGAGGGACAGAATGTACATGTATTTGGAAAGGCAAGGACTGATTAGGGATAGTCAACATGGCTTTATGCGTGGGAAATCATGTCTCACAAACTTGATTGAGTTTTTTGAAGAAGTAACAAAGAGGATTGATGAAGGCAGAGCGGTAGATGTGATCTATGTGGACTTCAGTAAGGCTTTCGACAAGGTGCTCCATGGTAGTCTGGTCAGCAAGGTTAGATCCCATGGAATACAGGGAGAACTAGCAATTTGAATACAGAACTGGCACAGAGGGTGGTGGTGGTGGAGGGTTGCTTTTTAGACTGGAAGCCTGTGACAATTGGAGTGCCACATGGATTGGTGCTGGGTCCTCTACTTCTCATCATTTATATAAATGATTTGGATGTGAACATAAGAGGTATAGTTAGTAAGTTTGCAGATAACACTAAAATTGGAGGTATAGTGGACAGCGAAGAAGGTTACCTCAGATTACAACAAATCTTAGCAGGACTTACACACTTAATGGTAAGATTAGATTAGATTAGATTAGATTACTTACAGTGTGGAAACAGGCCCTTCGGCCCAACAAGTCCACACCGACCCGCCGAAGCGCAACCCACCCATACCCCTACCTTTACCCCTTACCTAACACTACAGACAATTTAGCATGGCCAATTCACCTGGCCTGCACATCTTTGGACTGTGGGAGGAAACCGGAGCACCCGGAGGAAACCCACGCAGACACGGGGAGAATGTGCAAACTCCACACAGTCAGTCGCCTGAGGCGGGAATTGAACCCGGGTCTCTGGCGCTGTGAGGCAGCAGTGCTAACCACTGTGCCACCGTGCCGCCCACAAAGGTCCTAAGGAGTGCTGCTGAACAAAGAAACCTTGGAGTGCAGGTTCATGCTCCCTTGAATGTGGAGTCGCAGATAGATAGGACAGTGAAGGCAGCATTTGGTATGCTTTCCTTTATTGGTCAGAGTACTGAGTACAGGAGCTGGGAGGTCATGTTGCAGCTGTACAGGACATTGGTTAGGACACTGTTGGAATATTGTGTGTAATTCTGGTCTCCTTCCTATCGGAAAGATGTTGTGAAATGTGAAACGGTTCAGAAAAGATTTACAAGGATGTTGCCAGGGTTGGAGGATTTGAGCTATAGGGAGAGATTGAACAGGCTGGGGCTGTCTTCCCTGGAGCGTCGGAAGCTAAGGGGTGACCTAATAGAGGTTTATAAAATCACGAGGAGCATGGATAGGATAAATAGACAAAGTCTATTCCCTGAGGTGAGGGAGTCCAGAACTAGAGGGCATAGGTTTAGGGTGAGAGGGGAAAGATATAACAGAGACCTATGGGGCAACTTTTTCACGCAGTGGGTGGTACGTGTATGGAATGAGCTGCCAGAGGAAGTGGTGGAGGCTAATACAATTGCAACGTTTAAGAGGCATTTGGATGGGTATATGAATAGGAAAGGTTTGGAGGGCTATGGGCCGGGTGTTGGCAGGTGGGACTAGATTGGGTTGGGATATCTGGTCAGCATGGACAAGTTGGACCAAAAGGTCTATTTCCGTGCTGTATATCTCTATGACTATGACTCTATCTGATTGAAGTTTACAGGATTCTGAGAGGCCAGGATAGAGCGGACATGGAGAAGATGCTTGCATTGGTAATAAAGACTAGAACCCAAGATCATAACCTCAGAGTGAAGGAACAAATCTTTAGAACTGAGATGAGGAGGAAGTTATTCAGTCAGAGTATGGTAAATCCACAGAACTCATTGCCGCAGAAGGCAATGGAAGCCTATTCTTTGAATGGATTTAAGACTGAGGTTCTTTATTAGTGAGGGGATCAAGGGTTACAGGGTAAAGGCAGGAGACTGGGATTAAGAAACATATTAGCCATGATTGAATGGTGGAGCAGCCTCAATAGGCCAAATGACCTAATTCTGCTCTGATTTGTTATGGTCTAATGGAGTTTAATGAAAAAGGCAGATGAGTTGAGGCCACAGAGATACCTGGAGGGAGGCATTGTTACTATTGAGACATGGTTTCTATAGTTATAAATCACACAGCACCAGGGTATAGCCCAACAGGCTTAATTGGAAGCACTAGCTTTTGCAGCACTGCTCCTTCATCAGGTGGTTCATCTGATGAAGGAGCAGTGCTGCGAAAGCTAGTGCTCCCAATTAAACCTGTTAGACTATAACCTGGTGGTGTGGGATTTTTTAACTTTGTACACCGTCATCCAACACCGACATCTCCAAATCATGATTTCAATTGTTCTTGTAATCCTTTGTTATAGATAATGGTATTTGAAAGCAATGATCTTTAGTTGAGATGTGGTGGGAGAATAAAACAAGGAGGGCAGTCACAATGTTGATTCAGAAACAATTATGAACAAGGATTATCTGCTGGAAGTAGTATAAATTGAGAACAAAAGCACCTCGTGGACAGCACCACTAAGCATCAGTGGTGAAGGGATGAATGCTGAATGTCATGGATAGGGTGCCAATCAAGCAGGCTGTTTTTTTTTTCCTGGATGGTGTCAGGCTTGTGTTGTTGGAGCTGAACCTTTCCACCTTTCCAAGGTGTATTCCATCACACTTCTGACTTGTGCCTTGCAGCTGGTCTATAAGTTTTAGGGAATTGGAGCTGAGTTTGTCACTGCAGAACTTCTCGCCTCTGGCCTAATCTTGAAGTCATAATATGGAACTGGTAGAGTTCTATTTGTGGTTATTTGCAATCCCCAGGCTATCAATAGTAGGGGAATCAGCAATAGTAATACCACTGTACACTTGGGGATAATGATTGGATTCTATCTTATTGCAGCTAGTCACTACTTGGACTTGTGTGGTGCAAATGATTCTCACCACTTCCTGAAGAAGGGCTCATGCCCGAAATGTCAATTCTCCTGCTCCTTGAATGCTGCATGACCTGCTGTGCTTTTCCAGCACTACACACTCTTGACTCACCACTTATCAATCTATTTCCAGTCACATGTCTTCATAGGAACCGGGAAGATTGAAACCATTTAAAAGTGATAAAGTGAATGTCTTGAATTAGGTTTTTGTACTTACAGTTGAGTCACTAGGATCAGATGCATCTAAGGATACCAAAAGACGTAATGGTCTTATGAATATTCAAGGATATAAATCCTATTGAAAAGATAGGCAGGTGGGCACAGGTGGTAGGATTGCCTTATTAGTAAGAAATGAAATTAAATCAATAGTAAGAAACAAAGTAGGGTCAGACAGTGTTGAGTCTGTGTGGGTAGAATTGAGGGCCCACAAAGGTAAAAAAGCCATAGTTGCAATGATGGGCAGGCCTCCAAATAGTAGTCAGGTGCTGGGCCATAAGATACACCAGAAAATAGAAAAGATGTGTACGAAAGGCAAAGTTATAGTGATTATGGGGGATTTCAATATGCAGGTGGACTGAGAAAATTAAGTTGGTTGTGGATTACAAGAAAATGAATTTTGGGAATGTCTGCAAGATGACTTTTTTGGAGCAGCTAGTGGTGGAGTCCACTAGGAAACAATACTGGATTTAGTGTTGTGCACTGAGGCAGACTTGATAAAGGAACTTAAGGTAAAGGAACCCTTAGAAGGCAGTGATTGTAATATGATTGAATTTACTCTACAATTTGAGAAGGAGAAGATAGAATCAGAGGTAATAGTATTACAGAGGCATGAGGGAGGAGCTGGGTAGAATTGACTGGGAGAGGAGCCTAGCAGCAAAGACAGTTGAAAAGCAATGGCAGGAGTTTCTGGAAATAATTCAGGAGACACAGCAGAGATTCATCCAGAGGAAAAAGAAGCATGATATAGGGAGGATGAGGCAACCACGGCTGACTAGGGAAGTCAGGGATAGCATCAAAGCAAAAGAGAAAGCATATAATTGGCAAAGGGTAGTGGGAAACCAGAGGATTGGGAAGCTTACAAAGATCAACAGAGGAAACAAAAAAAGAAATGAGGAGAGAGAAATTAAATATGAGGGTAAGCTAGCCAGTAATATAAAAGAAGACTGCAAGAGTTTCTGTAGACATATAAAGGGCAAAAGAGAGGCAAAAATGGACACTGGACCGCTGGGAAATGATGCTGGAGAGATAGTGAGGAACTGAATAATTATTTCACATTAATGTTCACAATGGACGACTTGAGTAATGTCCCAAAAATTCAAGAGAGTGAGGGGGCAGATCTCAGTATGGTGACCATCACCAAGGAGAAGGTATTAGAAAACTGAATGGCCTAAAGTTGGATAAATCACCTAGACCAGATGGACTCCACCCCAGAGTTCTAAGGGAGATAGCCGAAGAGATAGTGGAGACATTAGTGGTGATCTTTCAGGAATCGTTAGAATCAGGGAGGGTTCTAGAAGACTGGAAAATCACTAATGTGACACCCTTTTTAAAAACAGAATAAAGCAAAAGATGGAAAATTACAGAAGGATTAGCCTAACCTCGTGGGTAAGACCCAGGAATCCATTGTGGAGGATGAAATTTCTGAATACTTGGAAACGTATGGTAAAATCAGGCAAAGTCAGCATGATTTCATCAAGCTGAGGTCATGCCTGTCAAATCTGCTAGAATTCTTTGAGGAAGTAACAAGCAGGTTAGACCAAGGAGAGCCAATGGATGTTATCTACCTGGACTTCAAGAAGGCCTTTGACAAAGTGCCGCACAGGAGAGTGCTGAGTACGATAAGTGCCCCTAGTGTTAGAGGCACAGTCCGAGCATAGGTAGAAACTTGGCTGTGTGGCAGAAAGCAGAGAGTGAGGATAAAAGGATGGCAGCCAATGACAAATGATTTTCCACAAGGGCCAGTGTTGGGACCACAACTTTTCACTTTATACATTAATGATCTAGATGAAGGAACTGAGGGCATTTTGGCTAAGTTTGCAGATGAAACAAAGATAGGTAGAGGGACAGGTAACATTGAAGAGGCAGGAAGCCTGCAAAAGGATTTGGACAGGTGAGGAGAGTGGGAAAAAAAAGTGGCAGATGGAGTACAACATGGGAAGGTGTGAGGTCATGCACTTTGGTATGAAGAATAGAGGTATGGACTTTTCTAAATGGGAGAAAATTCAGAAGTCTGAAGTGCAAAGAGACTTGGAGTTCTAGTCCAGGATTCTCTCAAGGTAAACTTGCAGGTTGAGTCAGTATTTAGAAGGCAAACACAATAATGGCATTTATTATGAGAGGACTTGAATATAAAAACAGGGATGTACTTCTGAGGCTCTACAAGGCTCTGGTCAGACCACATTTGGAATATTGTGCACGGTTTTGGGCCCCATAATCTCAGGACGGATGTACTGGCCCTGGAGCGTGTTCAGAGGAAGCCCATGAGAATGGTCCCAGGAGTGAAAAGCTTAACATATGAGAAATGTTTGAGGACTCTGGATCTATACTCGATGGAGTTTAGAAGGATGAGGGCAATCTAATTGAAACAGACAGAATACTGAATGGCCAGGACAGATGTTGTGAAAATGTTTCCATTGGTAGGAGAGACTAGGACCCGAGGGCATGGCCTTTGACAAAAGGGAAGACCTTTAGAACGGATATAAGGAGAAACTTCTTCAGCCAGATAGTGGAATTCATTGCCACAGAAGGCTGTGGAGGCCAGATCATTGAGTACATTTAAGACTGAGATAGATCGGTTCTTGACTATCAAGGAGATCAAGGGTTATGGGGAGAAAGTGGGAGAATAGGTTGAGAAACATATCAACCATGATTGAATGGTAGAGCAGACTCAATGGCTGAGTGGCCTAATTTTTGCTCCTATGTCTTATGGTTGAAACTGGAAAGCACAGACCGTTATTTTTCAGAGGTGTTCAGTCATGGGACTCGATTTATTTAGGATAGCTGGTTGGCATGGATGAGTTGGAGCAAAGGGTCTCTTTCCATGTTGTATTTCTCTCTGACTTTGAGTGGGGAATTGCAAATATTTTACCCTTGTGCAAAAAAGTTGGGCGATTACCTCAAAAATGAAATGCCAATTAGTTTAATTTCACTGGCAAGGATGTTTTTAAACCATTTAACTAAACAACTACTTTAACAACAAGGATGATCAATGACAGCACAGAACATGGAAGCTAGTAAATGAGAAAGGCTGAGCAATGGATTAAACAAATAAATAAAAGATCTACCCAGATGAATTATGAATAATAGCATAATGAACGGCTACCAATAGAAAACAAATTTAAGTTCTGAAACCATGCAAACCGACTTATAAAGTCTGTCAGAATACACTGTTCCATTTTGCTAAAATGAATATTTTACTTACTATATGCAATGGCTGAAATTTCTTTTATCCAAGCCTTATGGTACAAAGTTTCAAACTTTACCAGTACATAAGCAATTTTGTTGTACTTTCGCACAATGGACATACCCTGTGGGCTTTTGAGAATCTGAGAACTTTTCTGAAACAAAGAAATACATTCTGTCATGTATTCAGCCAATATGCAGAACAAAAATAACATTTTTGACATCACAATCAGAAAATATTGTGCAAAACAATTTAAATGTACAACACTTAAACATGGATAGCTGACAGAAGACAGAGAGTGCTTGAAGATGGAAAGTATACTGGCTGGAGGTCAGTGTTGAGTGAGGTCCCGCAGGGCTCTGTTTTTGGGCCTCTGCTCTTTGTAGTTTTTATAAATAACTTGGATGAGGAGGTTGAGGGGTGGGTTAGTAAATTTGCAGATGACACAAAGGTTAGAGGTGTCATCGATAGTATAGAGGGCTACTGCAGGCTGCAGCGCGACATAGATGCAGAACTGGGCTGAGAAGTGGCAAGTACATAGATCCCTCAATGTTGTCACCCAAGTGGAGAGGGTTGCTCAGAAAGCAAATGGTGTTTTGGCTTTCATTAACAGAGGAATCGAGTTTAAGAGCCGCGAGGTTTTGTTGCAGCTCTACAAGTCCCTGGTGAGACCATACTTGGAATATTGTGTCCAGTTCTGGTCGCCCTACTATAGGAAAGATACAGAGGCTTTGGAGAGGATGCAAAGAAGGTTTACCAGAATGCTGTCTGGACTGGAGGGCTTGCCTTATGAAGAAAGGTTGAATAAGCTCAGACTTTTCTCTCTGGAGAGAAGGAGGAAGAGAGGAGACCTGATTGAGGTGTGCAAATTAATGAGAGGAATAGATAGAGTCAATAGCCAGACTTTTCCCCAGGGCAGGATTGACTGGTACGAGAAGTCATAGTTTGAAGATATTAGGAGGAAGGTATAAAGGAGACGTCAGAGGTAGGTTCTTTATGCAGAGAGTTCTGAACGCATGGAATGCGTTTCCAGCTGTGGTGGTGGAAGCAGAGTCATTGGGGACATTTAAGCGACTGCTGGACATGCACATGGATAGCAGTGAGTTGAGGGGTGCGTAAGTTAAGTTACTATATTTGACATTAGGATTAGATTTTGGCAGAACATCGTGGGCCAAAGAGCCTGTTCTGTGCTGTACTTTTCTATGTTCTATGTTCTAAAGATTTGCATGATTTTATGAAGAATATCACCTTCCAGCATACTGGCATAATAAAATAATGCAAGGGGTGTTAAAAGGAGGATTGGGGCCAGTCACGGACCTGAAAAGCGATTTACTATGGAGGTGAACAGCATGGCTGAAGTACTAAATTAATTCTGTGCATCTGTCTTTACCAAGGAGGATATTGCTGAACAGGTTATGGAGGAAAACAAGGCATTTGGCTGATAAAAATGTGTTGCTGGAAAAGCGCAGCAGGTCAGGCAGCAACGTCGTTTCTCCTGTTCCCTAGATGCTGCCTGACCTGCTGCGCTTTTCCAGCAACACATTTCCATCTCTGATCTCCAGCATCTGCAGACCTCACTTTCTTTGGCTGATAAAACAAACTGAAGAACTGAGGAAATCTGAAATAAAAACAGAAATTGCTGTAGAAATTCAGCATCTGTGGAGAGAAAGGAGAGTTAACATTGAGTCCAATGATCCTTCTTCAGAACTGATAGTAGCCACGAAAAATTATTACATATGCTGAAGAAGGCTTTTGGGGGAAAGGAGTTTGCAGAAAGATGGAAGTAGAGCACAGAGAGGGAGAACAACATATAGGCAGACAAAACAATGGAGAAAGAAAAGCTAATAATTCGAGTCAGAAATGGATGAAAATGGGTTGGCTATGCTGAAAGCAACCCATGTCGAGACAAGGCCTGGGGTGTGGGGGGGTGAGTAAAGGACAATAATTCTAAAATTATTGAACTCAATATTGGTACTGAAGACTAATGTCCTGATAGGAAAATGAGAATCCACTCTTCCAGCTTGAATTGAGCCTCGCCGGGGCAATGCAGCAAGCCCAAGGCAGAAATATTGGCCAGGAAGCAGGGTGGAGTATTGAATTGGCAGACAACTGGAAACTCAGAGTCATTTTTGTGAACAGAACATAGGTGTGGCAGGACGTGATGCTTTTGGAGCTCTGCTGTTTCATCAGGTTGTTTGGAGTATAAGATTGTAAGACACAGAATTTATAGCAAACGTTTACAGTGTGGTGTAACTGAAATTACATATTGAAAAAGACCTGGATTGTTTGTTAAGTCTCTCATCTTTTAGAATGGCCATATTGGTTTCAGTTCTTTTGTATGTAAATCCCAGAACTTTTCTGAAGTTACATTCTCAAGTGAACTTTAACAATAGGTGTGCCATGTCTGCCCAGATAATGTATTGAATTATCTAATAATAAGACCCGTTGTGGTAAGTAGGTAAGTGCTGCATTTTACGTTTTATTCTTTAGACCCAGATTTGTTTTTTAAAAAAAGGTTACTTTTAGAGGGATGGCAGTGAAGGCAGTGCAATGTTCCTCTTGCAACATGTTTGAGGTGAGGGATGCCATGGACGTTCCTGCTGATTACACTTGCAGGAAGTGCACCCATCTCCAGCTCCTCCAAGACCGTGTTAGGGAACTGGAGCTGGAGTTGGATGAACTTAGGATCATTCGGGAGGCAGAGGTGGTCATAGATCGGAGCTATAGGGAAGTAGTAACTCCAAAGATTGCAGACAGATGGGTGACAGTGAGGGGGACTGGGAGGAAGCAGCCAGTGCAGGGACCCCCTGCGGCCGTTCCCCTCAAGAACAAGTATACCGTTTTGGATACTTGTGGGGGGGGGGGGGACTTACCAGGGGTAAGTAATGGGGCTCAGGCCTCTGGCACGGAGCCTGTCCCCGTTGCTCAGAAGGGAAGGGTGGAGAAGAGAAGAGCAATAGTAATTGGGGACTCAATAGTTCGGGGCACAGATAAGCGGTTTTGTGGGGGCGAGAGAGGGTACGTGATGTCTCTGATTGTATTTTCTGGGTCCTTAAGGGGGAGGGAGAGCTGCCCGAAGTCGTGATCCACATTGGTACCAATGACATAGGTAGGAGGAGGGCTGAGGATGTTAGGCAGGCTTTCAGGGAGCTAGGTTGGAAGCTCAGAGTTAGAACAAACAGAGTTGTTGTCTCTGGTTTGTTACCCGTGCCACGTGATAGAGAGTTAAGGAATAGGGAGAGAGAACAGCTAAATGCGTGGCTACAGGGATGGTGCAGGAGGGAGGGATTCCGGTATTTGGATAACTGGGGTTCTTTCTGGGGAATGTGGGACTTCTATAAGCAGGATGGTCTACACCTGAACCTTAGGGGCACCAGTATCCTTGGCGGGAGGTTTGCTAGTACTCTTTGGGTTTAAACTAACTCTGCAGGGGCATGGGAACCTAGACTGTAGCTTTAGGGTGCAGGACCTGGAGTGTAGGGA
Organism: Chiloscyllium plagiosum; assembly: GCF_037043375.1. Lineage (NCBI taxonomy): Eukaryota > Metazoa > Chordata > Chondrichthyes > Orectolobiformes > Hemiscylliidae > Chiloscyllium > Chiloscyllium plagiosum. The sequence continues at coordinate 155,237,781 of NW_028270141.1, forward strand.
GGTTAGGAACATGGCATCAATCTCAAAGGAGGGTGCCTGTAAACAGGAAAGTGGCTTGAAGTGTGTATACTTCAATGCAAGAAGTATACGAAATAAGGTAGGTGAACTTGCAGCGTGGATTGGTGCCTGGGACTTCGATGTTGTGCCTATTACGGAGACATGGGTAGAAGAGGGACAGGATTGGCTGTTGCAGGTTCCAGGGTTTAAATGTTTTAGTAGGGTCAGAGGTGGGGATAAAAGAGGGGGAGGTGTGGCATTGCTTGTCAAAGATCGTATTACAGCGGTGGAAAGGACGATGGATGAAGAATCGCCATCTGAGGTAGTTTGGGCTGAGGTTAGGAATAGGAAAGGTGAGGTCACCCTGTTAGGAGTTTTCTCCAGGCCTCCTAATAGTCCTAGAGACGTAGAAGAAAGGATTGCGAGGATGATTCAGGAGAAGAGTGAAAGTAATAGGGTGGTTGTTATGGGGTTACTTTAACTTTCCAGATATTGACTGGGAAAGCTATAGCTCGAGTTCGTTAGATGGGTCGGTGTTTGTCCAATGTGTGCAGGAGGGTTTCCTGACACAATATGTAGACAGGCCAACAAGAGGTGAGGCCATACTGGATTTGGTTCTGGGTAACGAACCAGGTCAGGTGTTAGAATTGGAGGTAGGTGAGCACTTTGGGGACAGTGACCACAATTCGGTGACTTTTACTCTAGTGATGGAGAGGGATAAGTGTGCACTGCAGGGCAAGAGTTATAGCTGGGGGCAGGGAAATTATGATGCGGTGAGGCATGACTTAGGATGCGTGGCTTGGAAAAGTAGGCTTCAAGGCAAGTGCGTAATTGATATGTGGAGCTTGTTCACGGAGCAACTATTGAGTGTCCTTGATAAGTATGTACGTGTCAGGCAGGGAGGAAAGGATCGTGTGAGGGAGCCATGGTTAAATAAGGAATTGGAATCCCTTGTTAAATGGAAGAGGGCGGCTTATGTAAAGATGAGGCGTGAAGGTTCAATTGGGGCGATTGAGAGTTATAAGGTAGCCAGGAAGGACCTGAAGAGAGAGCTAAGAGCAGCAAGGAGGAGACATGAAAGGTCCTTAATTGGTAGGATTAGGGAAAACCCTAAGGCTTTCTATAGGTATGTCAGGAATAAAAGAATGACTAGGGTAGGAATAGGTCCAGTCAAGGATAGTAGTGGGAAGTTGCGTGTGGAGGCTGAAGAGATTGGGGAGACACTGAATGAATACTTTTTGTCAGTATTCACTCAGGAACAGGACATTGTTGCCGATGTGAATACTGAGTCACAATTAAGTAGAATGAATGGCTTTGAGGTAGTAGGGAAGAGGTGTTGGAAATTCTGGAAAGGGTGAAAATAGATAAGTCCCCTGGGCCTGATGGCATTTATCCTAGGATTCTCTGGGAAGCAAGGGAGAAGATTGCAGAGCCATTGGCCTTGATTTTTATGTCCTCGTTGTCTACAGGAGTAGTGCCAGAAGACTGGAGGGTAGCAAATATGGTTCCCTTGTTCAAGAAGGGGAGTAGGGATATTCCTAGTAACTATAGGCCGGTGAGTCTCACTTCTGTTGTGGGCAAAGTCTTAGAGAGAATTGTAAGGGATAGGATTTATGAACATCTGGATAATAATAATGTGATCAAGGATAGTCAGCATGGTTTTGTGAAGGGCAGGTCATGCCTCACAAACCTTATTGAATTCTTTGAGAAGGTGACTAAGGAGGTAGACGAGGGTAAAGCGGTAGATGTGGTGTATCTGGATTTTAGTAAGGCGTTTGATAAGGTTCCCCATGGTACGCTACTTCAAAAAATACGGAGATATGGCATTGAGGGTGAGTTGGAGGTTTGGATTAGGAATTAGCTGGCTGGAAGAAGACAGAGGGTAGTAGTTGATGGTAAAGGTTCATCTTGGAGTGCTGTTACTAGCGGTGTTCCGCAAGGATCTGTTTTGGGACCATTGCTGTTTGTCATTTTTATAAATGACCTGGAGGAGGGGCTAGAAGGTTGGGTGAGCAAGTTTGCGGATGATTTGAAAGTCGGAGGAGTTGTTGACAGTGAGGAAGGATGTGGCAGGTACAGCGGGATATAGATAAGCTGCAGAACTGGGCAGAAAGGTGGCAAATGGAGTTCAATGTAGCTAAGTGTGAGGTGATTCACTTTGGTAAGAGTAACAAAAAGATGGGGTACTGGGCTAATGGTCGGATACTTGGTAGTGTGGATGAGCAGAGGGATCTTGGTGTCCATGTACACAGATCTTTGAAAGTTGCCACCCAGGTAAATAGTGCGGTGAAGAAGGCATATGGCGTACTGGCTTTTATTGGTAGAGGAATTGAGTTCCGGAGTCCTGAGATCATGCTGCAGTTGTATAAGACTCTGGTGCGGCTGCATCTGGAGTATTGTTTTGCAGTTTTGGTCGCCATACTATAGGAAGGATGTGGAGGCCCTGGAACGGGTGCAGAGGAGGTTTACCAGGATGTTGCCTGGTATGGTAGGAAGATCATATGAGGAAAGGCTGAGGCACTTGGGGTTGTTTTCATTGGAGAAAAGAAGGTTTAGGGGTGATAGAGGTGTACAAGATGATTAGGGGTTTAGATAGGGTTGACCGTGAGAACCTTTTTCCATGTATGGAGTCAGCTATTACGAGGGGGCATAGCTTTAAATTAAGGGGTGGTAGGTATAGGACAGATGTTAGGGGTAGGTTCTTTACTCAGCGAGTCGTGAGTTCATGGAATGCCCTGCCAATAGCAGTGGTGGACTCTCCCTCTTTATGGGCATTTAAGCGGGCATTGGATAGGCATATGGAGGATAGTGGGCTAGTGTAGGTTAGGTGGACTTGGATCGGCGCAACATCGAGCGCCAAAGGGCCTGTACTGTGCTGTATTCTTCTATGTTCTATGTGTGAGGTGCCATGTGTGAGGCTGTCTGTGTCCCATGTTCAGACTGATTCATTTCTGAGAAAGGGATTTACAGAACCTTTCATGGATTCTTGCAGTTTTTGAGCAAAATAAAATGTAATTCTGCAAGCACAAATCCACCCCATAAACTTGTATGTGTGTGTGTTTGTGAGGGGTATGAGTGTGTGTGAGAGAGTGTGAGTATGTGTATGTGTGTGAGTTTGAGCGCAAATGGGTACAAGTCTGTGAGAGAGTGAATGTGGTGGTATATGATCATCCAGAATTAAATTGAACCACAAAGTAGTTATTTAGATTTATAGTATTAATTGTTAGCTTGTAGTATTTTTGTTATTATATTATTAATTGTGTTAAATAAATAAATATTCTTAATATTATAAATATACTAAATCAATATTATCACTTATTACTATTAGGAGTCAACTCAGTGTAGTTGACACACTCCTAGAGTCAGGAGTGTGATGGAATACTCCCCATTTGCCTGGATGGGTGCAGCTGCGACAATACTCTAGAATCTTGACACCATCCAGGACAAAGCACCCCTCTTGATGGGCACCACCTCTACAAACATTCAATCATTCCACCACCAGCACTCATTAGCAGCAGTGTGTACTATCTGCAAGTGTACTGCAGAAATTTGCTAAAGGTCCTTGGACAGCACCTCCCAAACCCACGCCTACATCCATCTTGAAGGGCAAGGGCAGCAGGTACTTGGGAACACCACCACCTGCAAGTTCCCCTCCAAGCCACTCACCACGCCGACTTGGAAATTTTGACCCATTCCTTCACAATCGTTGGGTCAAAATACTGGAAATTCCTTCCTACTGGCATTGTGGGTCAACTGACAGTGATTCAAAAAGGCAGCTCACCACCAACTTCTCAAGGGCAAATAGGGATGGGCTCCCAATACTGGCCAGCCAGCAGTGCCGAAATCCCACAAATAAATTTTAAAAACTTGCAATTTCTTTGCTGGATGTAAGTGTTACAACATATTGTGTAGCGGGCGCAACATAGGTGTTCCACATCATAGTCATCTCTCCAATGTAGAGGAAAACCACATTATAAGCAGTGAATACAGTAGACTGACAGTAGATTGAGTGGAGATTGTGGGGAGGTGTTGGGAGTGGAGTAGGAATGGTGTCCCAGAGGAACGTTATAAATTTGATACATTATGGGTTTAAAAGTAATAAAGTGGTGGTAGTTACACTGACTATATCAATGGCTGATAAATCACCAGGGTGAAATGAGATGCATCCAAGAATACTGAGAGAAATAATGGTTGAAACTGGGAAGCACTGGCCATAATTTTTCACAGGTGTCAGAGGACTGGGAAATTGCACATGTTACATCTCAAAACAAAAAGCACAGAAGACGATGCAACTATCCTAACAATGACCAATCTGTCATTTTAACCTCATATGTTGGGACAGGTTAAAAATGATAATTTGGGAATAAACTAATAATCAATTGAGCAAATGCAGATTAAATAAGGAAAAGTGGCATGGATTTACTGAGGGCAAACTACATTTTATGAAATTGCTGAAACATTTTTGGTGAGGTAACAGAGAGGTAGACATGGGTAAAATTGTTGATGTAGTGTAGACAAACTTGCAAAGGTCATTCAATAAAGTGCCAGATAATATGTCTATGACCAAAGTTACAGTTGACAGAATTAAAAGTAGAAATTTGGGTATAAAATTGGCTAAATGAGAAGGAAAAAGACGTAATTAGCATTTATTTTGGACTGGAGGAAGGTTTACAATGGCAGGGATGAGTTTAAGATAAGAAGGCTTATAAATCGTGGACAAAGCCAACTAAATCTGAACATTTTTGATGACAAGGAATCATTTTATTAGAGCACCTATCATTCATTGTGAAACGCAAATGCGTTTTTCAATTTGGTTGAATTGTTGTGCTTTAAATGGGTAGAAATATTAGCTTTTTTATTTACCTTATATTATTGTCAAGACCATGGGCCAATGCATTTGTACAAAATCACAAAGTGACTTAAGCTACCTGTGCCACAAGCTTGCTATTTAGACAAAGGTAGATCAACAGGTAAACACATGGCTTGAGCGACAGAGTAGAAGGGATGGGTTTAGATTTTGGGGACATTGGGATCACTTTTGGGAAAAGAGAAATCTGTTTAGAAGAGGTGTACTTCACCTGGAAAGGGAACTAATCTCCTGGCTGAGAGATCAGGGTGACAGGACGCCAACTTGTGGATCGTTTCAAAGAACATTTCTAGGACACCGGCACTAACCACTCCCACTGCCCCATGGCTTGAACACTTCAATTTCCCCTCCTACTCCATCAAGGACATGCAGGTCCAGGACCTCCTCCATCGCCAAACCCAAACCACCTGACACCTGGAGGAAGAACACCTCATCTTCTGCCTTGGGATCTTGCAACCACATGGGATAAATGTGGATTTCACCAGGTTCCTCATTTCCACTCCCCCCACCTTATCCCAGTCCCAAGCTTTCAACTCAGCACTGCCCTCTTGACCTGTCCATCATCTTTCCTACCTATCTGTTCCACCCTCCTCTCCGAACTATCACTTTCTCCCCCACCTTCATCTACCTATCGCATTCTCAGCTACCTTCCCCCCAGCCACACTCCCTTCCCATTTATCTCTCAAACCCCTAGCCCACAAGCCTCATTCCTGATAAAGGGCTTATGCCCGAAACATCGATTCTCCTGCTCCTCTGATACTGCCTGGCCTGCTGTGCTTTTCCAGCACCACGCTCTCGACTCTGATCTCCAGCATCTGCAGTCCTCACTTTCTCCTGAGAGAGCAAATAGTCTAGTTGGGGTTTGCTCTAAACGTGTATGGCAGGGAGGGATTTGACTAATGCATCTGGTTTTGGAAGTACCAATAAGGGCAAAGAGTTAAGGTGGGAAGGGGAAGATTGTAGTGAAGCAAGGCTGGAGTGTGGACAGTGAACAAAGCGATGATTGCCTTCCAATGGGCAAGAAAGAGACAACAACATAGTTAAATTGTTTATATGTAAATGCAGTGAACAAAAATGGCAAACTGGAAACAGAAATTGCTGTACGGGAATATGGTATAGTAGTATTGAAAGAAATGTGGTTCAAGCCAGAACAGGTGGAATAGTGGAATTTGGGAGCTCTCTGTCACTGACACTTTAACAGATTATGAAGCACGGCGAGCTTTTTCTGAGGGTTTGGTTTAATTAGCAGAAGGGTTCACAGCCATGTCATAACAAAATAATCATAAATCCTGTCTCTCAGAATCCTCTCCAATAATTTGTCCAACACTGATGTAAGACTGACTGGTCTGTAATTCCCCAGATTATCCCTATTCCCTTTCTTGACAAGGCAATAACATTTGCCACCCTTCCAATCATATGGTACTACTCCAGTGGACAATGAGGATGCAAAGATCATCGCCAAAGGTGCAGCAATTTCCTCCCTCACTTCCCGTAGGAACCTTGGGTATATCCCGTCTGGCCCAGGGGACTTATTTATCCTTATGTTTTTCGAAATTTTCAGCACATCCTTCTTCTTAACATCAACCTGTTTGAGCATATCAACCGTTTCATGCTGTCCTCACAAACGACAGGGTTTCTCTCACTTGTGAAACAAAAGCAAAGTATTCATTAAGGACCTCTCCTACCTCCTCCAACTCCAGGTGCAAGTTCCCTCCACTATCCGTGATTGGCCCTACCCTCACTTTGGCCATCATCTTGTCCCTCACCTAAATGTAGAATGCCTTGAGGTTTTCCTTAATCCTACCCGCCCAGGCTTTTTCACGCCCCCTTCTAGCTCTACTAAATCCATTCTTCTGTTCCTTCCTGGCGACCTTTTAAACCTCTAGAACATTGTCTTATCTTTCACCTCCTGAACCTTAAATAAGCTTCCTTCTTCCTCTTGACAAGATGTTCCACATCTCTTGTCATCCAAGGTTCCTTCACCCTACCACCTTTCCTTTTTTATGGAAATCTGCAGAACAAGTAGGGATATGATAGTTGTTGATTTCAATTACCCTATGGTAGACTGGGAGAAAGGTAAAGTGTCGGGCACAGAACGGGAGAAATTCCTGCAACATATGCAGTAAAGCTTTCTGGAATACGACGGAGGGGGCTGTGCTCAATCTGATTGGAGGAAGTGAGGCAGGCCAACTGGAAAATATCAGAGTGGGAGAACATTTGGGAAATAACGATTATAACATTTAAGGTTCAATTAAGTTAGAAAAGGATTTTTTTTTAAAATCAGTCAATGATTAAAATCCCAAACTAGAAAAGGGAAGATTTTAGTAGTCTGAAAGCTGAACTGCAACACATTGACTGGAAGTGCATTTTGGTGGATAGAAAGTGGATTAAAAAATGAGAGAATTTCAAAAGAGAGACAAATAAGGTGCAAGCTAAGTGTATACCTATGAGAGATAAATAAAGTATATCCAAAGCTAGAGTACTCTGGATGACTAAGGATATTGATGAGAAAATATGGGGGAAAAATGAGGCATTTCAGAAGTACTGGAATAATAGCAGCAATAGAAATCAGAAAGTGTATTTCAAATACAGAGGAGAGGCTAAGGCTGGAATAAGGCAGACTAAGAGGAAACATGGTCAAATGTTCTTGAAACACATTATGAGCTAAAGCATAGTGAAGGATAGAGTGGGGCCAATAAGGAACAAGCATGGAATAAAGCAGTGATACAAAATTAATATTTTGTTTCTGTCTTTACAAATCATAACATGTTGAGAAGAGTTAGTTGCAAATGTGGATGTTGAACAACTGAGCAGTATAGGTGACAGATAAAGAAGAAATGCTACAAAAGCTGGCAGCACTCCAGGTAGGGAAGTTGCAAGGCCCAGATAGAATGGATCCTAGATTGCTGGGAGAGGTACGGGTGCCAGTGACAGAAATTTTCCAGGCCTCTCTGAACATTGGATTGGTCCCAGGAGACTGGAGGATTGCACATATGACACTGTTATTTAAGAAAGAGGCAAAGGATAATCCAGAAAACTACAGATCTGTAAGCGTGACATCAAATGTGGGAAAACTGATGTATGAGGTAAATATATATTTAGAGAAAATAAGTAAAGATCAGACAGTGAAAAGGGCTTAGCCAAGGGCAGCCCATGTCTGAAGTTTAATCGACTTTTTGAAAAGGTGATGCAAACAGTGGATGAGGGTAGAGCTGGCATGTTGTATATTTGGACTTGCTGAAAGCAATTGTGAAGGCAATGGTCGAGTGATATTATTAGAAGATCCAGAAACTCAGCTAACATTCTGGGCACTCAAATTGGAATTCCGCCATTGCAGATGTTGCAATTTGAACACAATACAAAATAATTGGGAATCTAGAATCTATTGAAGACGATGAAACGATTGTTAATTGTCAGAAAAACCCATCTGGCTCACCGATGTCATTCAGGGAAGGAAATCTACAATCCTTACTGGGTCTGGCCTGCATGTGATTCCAGACTCACAGCAATGTGGTTGATTCTCAACTGTCCTCTGAAATGGCCTTGCAAGCAACTCAGTACATTCAATTGCTATGAAGTATTAAGAAAGAAATTAAACCAAGTGGACCAACCAGAATTGACCTAGGCATGAGAATAGGCAACGGCAAAAACAGCCCTATTGACTCTGCAAAGTTCTTCTTATTAACTTTGTGGGCTAGTGTCAAAATTGGGAGAGCTCTCTCACAGACTAGTCAATTAAAAATATGACATAGTGTTATGAAGTTGAAGGTTTGTACTGCACCTTTAAGAGAGAGTGAATGCTATTCTGAACTGAGACATTACAAGCACTTGTGAAATGACAAGATAGCAGTCTCAGAGTGTACTGAAAAATTGGAAATATGTAACATTTGGCTGTGAAATGGAACCTGAGTTGGTTGCTGTTTTGACAACAATTTGAATTTAATAATCAAATTAAATTATGGCTCAGGATACTAAAAGTCAATCGAGTTTGAATTTATTGTTGTGCCAACATTGAACCAATGAGACGATCTGATGTTGGGGATATAAAAATGTATGCATTTTGAAAATTGGAGGCAGAGCAACTGCCATCGAGAGAGACACAAGAAATTAGGAAACACACTCTATTAAAGGTACCTTTTCATATGAAACATCTTCACAGTAAGAGGAAAGAAGATGTTCCACACTTATGAAGAATAAGAGAATGATCAGAGAGAGGGTAGGGTTGACCAGGGATAGTGGAGGGAACTTGTGCCTGGAGCCTGAAGAGGAAGGGGAGGGCCTAAATGAGCTTTTTGCTTCAATATTCACTTGAGAGGGACCTTATTGATACTGAGAACACCGAGCACAAGGTGAATAGGCTTAAACAGACTGATATTAAGAAAGAAGATGTGCTGGAAATTCTGGGAAACTATGATACTTCCCGAGGGCCAGACCAGATATATTCAAGGTTACTACGGGAAGCAAGGAATAAGATTGATGCACCTCTGGCAATGATCTTTGCATCCTCACTTTCCACGGGTGTAGTAGTGGATGATTGGAGGGAGGCGAATGTTGTTCCTCTGTTCAAGAAGGGGAATAGGGAAGTCCCTGGGAATTACAGACCAGTCAGTCTTACATCTATGGGAAGCAAGGTACTGGAAAGGATTCTGAGAGACAGGGTTTATGACTATTTGGAAAAACATAGTTTGATTAAAGATAGTCAGCATGGCTTTCTGAGGGGCAGGTCATGCATCACAAGCCTTATTGAGTACTTTGAGGATGTAACGAAACAAGTTGATGAATGTCAAGCAGTGGATGTGTTGTATATAGATTTCAGTAAGACATTTGATAAAATTCCTAATGGTAGGCTCATTCAGAAAATTAGAAGGTATGGGATGCATGGAAATTTGCTTGTCTGCATACAGAATTGGCTGGCTGAAAGAAGACAGCGAGTGGTAGTGGATGGAAAGTATTCCGCTTGGAGATCAGTGAACAATGTTATCCTACGGGGATTTGTTCTTGGGCCTCTACTCTTTGTAGTTTTCATAAATAACTTGGATGAAGAAGTAAAGGCTGGGTATGTAATTTTGCTTATGACATAAAAATTGGTTGTGTTACAGATAGTGTTGAGGGCTGTTGCAGACTACAACAAAACATTGACAGGATGCATAGCTGGGCTGAGAAGTGGCAGATAGAGTTGAACCTGGATAAATGTGAAGTGATTCATTTTGGAAGGTCGAATTTGAATGCTGAATACAGGGTAAAAGGATTTGACAAAGAATCAGTTAGACTCGAAACAGCAGCTCTTTTCTCTCCTTACAGATGCTGCCAGACCTACAGAGATTTTCCAGCATTTTCTCTTTTGGTTTCAGATTCCAGCATCCGCAGTAATTTGCCAGAGAAGTGATTGCTGGGTCTCTTGTCAAGATATTTGTATCATCGATAGTCACAGGTGAGGTGCCGGAAGACTGGAGGTTGGCAAACGTGGTGCCACTGTTTAAGAAAGGTGGTAAAGACAAGCCAGGGAACTATAGACTGGTGAGCCTGAAGTCGGTGGTGGGCAAGTTGTTGGAGGGAATCCTGAGGGACAGGATGTACATGTATTTGGAATGGCAAGGACTGATTCGGGATAGTCAACATAGCTTTGTGCATGGAAAATCATGTCTCACCATCTTGATTGAGTTTTTTGAAGAAGTAACAAAGAAGATTGATGAGGGCAGAGCAGTAGATGTGATCTGTGTGGACTTCAGTAAGGCGTTCGACAAGGTTCCCCATGGGAGACTGATTAGCAAGGTTAGATCTCACGGAATACAGGGATACAGAACTGGCTCAAAGGTAGAAGACAGAGGGTGGTGGTGGAGGGTTGTTTTTCAGACTGGAGGCCTGTGACCAGTGGAGTGCCACAAGGATCGGTGATGGGTCCTCTACTTTTCGTCATTTATATAAATGATTTAGATGTGAGCTTAAGAGATATAGTTAGTAAGTTTGCAGATGACACCAAAATTGGAGGTGTAGTGGACAGCGAAGAGGGTTACCTCAGATAACAACAGAATCTTGACCAGATGGGCCAATGGGCTGAGAAGTGGCAGATGGAATTTAATTCAGATAAATGCGAGGTACTGCATTTTGAGAAAGCAAATCTTAGCAGGACTTATACACTTAATGGTAAGGTCCTAGGGAGTGTTGCTGAACAAAGAGACCTTGGAGTGCAGGTTCATTGCTCCTTGAAAGTGGAGTCACAGGTAGATAGAATAGTGAAGAAGGCGTTTGGTATGCTTTCCTTTATTGGTCAGAGTATTGAGTACAGGAGTTGGAAGGTCATGTTGCTGCTGTATAGGATATTGGTTCGGCCACTGTTGGAATATTGCTTGCAATTCTGGTCTCCTTCCTATTGGAAAGGTGTTGTGAAACTTGAAAGGGTTCAGAAAAGATTTACAAGGATGCTGCCAGGGTTGGAGGATTTGAGCTATAGGTCGAGACTGAACAGGCTGGGGCTGTTTTACCTAGAGCGTCAGAGGCTGAGGGGTGACCTTATAGAGGTTTACAAATTATGTGGGACATGGATAGGATAAATAGGCAAAGTCTTTTCCCTGGCGTGGCGGAGTCCAGAACTAAAGGGCATAGGTTTAGGGTGAGAGGGGAAAGATATAAAAGAGACCTAAGAGGCAACTTTTTCATGCAGAGGGTGGTACTTGTATGGAATGAGCTGCCAGAGGATGTGGTGGAGGCTGGTACAATTGCAACATTTAAGAGGCATTTGGATGGGTATATGAATAGGAAGGGTTTAGAGGGATTTGGGCCAGGTGCTGGCAGGTGGGACTAGATTGGGTTGGGATGTCTGGTCGGCATGGATAGGTTGGACCGAAGGGTCTGTTTCCATGCTGTACATCTCTAAGACTCAGGTTTAAAGTGAGGGGCAGGAGGTTTATGGGGGATTGAGGAAAAGCTTTTATTCAGAAGGTGGTGATGGTCTAGAATGCACTGCTGGGAGGATGGTAGTTGCAAATTGCCTCACATATTTAAAAGGTACCTAGACGAGAACTTAGCACTTCATAATATTCAAGGCTATGGACCAAGTGCTGGTAAATGGGATTAGGTTGAAGGTCACATGCTTCTCACATGTTGGTATGAAGATAAAAGCTAGCATTCAAGAATTTAGGAGGGCATACAATATATGTAGCAAGTATTTAGGAGGGCACACGATATATTGCTCGCCGTTTTAAACAGATCTGAGTACAGGATTAAAGATGTCTTGCAGCAGCTACACAGACCCTGGAATATTGGTTAGTGTCTTGGTCTCCTTATCTAAGCAAGATATATCATACAGGAAGCTCATTGGATGTTCACCAGATTAATTTCTTGGATAGTAGGATTATCTCTTGAAACATATTCATGAAGATAGGCTCTTAATCCTCAGACATATGAAGAATGAGAGGTGATCTCATTGGAATTTACAAGGTTTGTCCGGACATAATGGGATGGATATAGATATGACGTTTCCACCTAGTTGGTGTATCTAGAATCACAGGGCACAGCTCCAGAATAAGAGTTATTTAAAACAGAGCTAAGGAGGAATTTCTTCTTTTGGAGAGTGGTGAATCCTTGGAATTTTCCAGAGGGCTGCGGAAGGTCATCATTGAGTAAGTTCGAGGTTGAAATTGACATGTTTCTGGAGGTTAGTAATATTAAGAGGTGTGAAGACAGTATGAAAAAAATGGCATTGAGATGTTATGTTTTAGAATGGCTGGGTAGGCTTGATAATCTGAAAGGCCTACTTTTGTTCCTATGATCTTGTGAATTAGTTGAAGATGCACAATCCTTTATATGGACTACCGTGTAAAATTGCCAGCATATCTGAGAAGAACAGACCACAATGGTCATCACTGAATTCTCATCGCAGTCCTATTGCTGGTAGAGGAGTAGCCAGATCCGTAATCTGTAAAGCTCCTCATTTGAGTTGGTGATTTGTATCCAACTCCCCTCTGCCAGATTTGGGCCTCTCCTTCCTGTGGTTAGCAATCTTATCCAGCAAATGGACAAAGAGGATTCAATGTGATGGCATTAGCGTTTTATGAGCATTCATGGCCATATCAGATCCTGAGCCCTCCACAGCAACTAATCACGGACACAGTTTCCAGGAAATATTAAAACAGTGACAGAAAAAAATTAGCTGCCAGACATTCAGTACACATCTTTCACCTGATGCTGAGGTTTGCAGGTAATTGCCCTATGATACATCTGTGTAGTTAGAATGAGTGATACCCTTATGAACGTGAGTTTACAGGGAGAAGATGATGCTACTTAGACTTTCAGAGATTGTTTATCTTATACTTGCATTGGATCCAAGTATTTGTGCAAGCAACTGGAACTGATCTGCCATTCAGGTTTCTCCTGGACATACAATTCTAATAGAAAAGCCCCATGTTATCATCCCTGGGTTGAGGACCTTTCTTCTTTCCTGGAGCATAATCTACAGCAAGGTTTCATTAATCTTGAGGCCAGTGTTTGTGCTCTGAATGGGGATGACTAAAATAGGCTTCAGCGATGTTGCCGAGCTGTATTGAGTGAAGACCTATCCATATGGCCTTTAAAACCTCACCCAGTAGGGTGAGAACTTCCCGGCTGCCTGATCCATATGACGTTTTGTTCAACTTGCGCAACAATCTGCATGCATGTGTAATGAACTAAAAAGCAGTTGATCCTGTGAGGAAATGCACTCAAGACAATGCTGGAAGTGACAATTACTAACATACCTGACACAATATTTAACTTCAAAATCTCAACCAGGATTATTGTCCCAAGTCCAAGGAAGAGTAATATTGGATATAAAACATTGTTATTTATTTCTCCACAGATAAACGTGCATATGATATGTTGTTTCCAGAAGTTTCTACTTTATTGTTATAAACCATTTTAAAATTTGCAACAATCCAATATATTCCTGATCTATTTCATGTGGTGCTAAACAACAAACATTTATGCCTGTCATAGTGTGAGTATGAACTCTCAAACTGAGGAGGATAGCAATTAGCATGCTCTACTTTTCCAGGAAAGCTAAGTTTCCAAAGGCAGCATCTGTTTTCAGGCTATAAAGGAGAAAGTGAGGTCTGCAGACGCTGGAGATCAAAGCTGAAACTTTATTGCTGGAACAGCACAGCAGGTCAGGCAGCATCTAGGGAACAGAAGATTCGACGTTTCGGGCACATGCCCTTCTTCAGGAATGAGCAGAGAGTGTTCAGCAGGAGAAGATAAAAGGTAGGGAGGAGGGACTTGGAGGAGGGGCGTTGGAAATGGTGGAAAGAGGTCAAGGTGAGGGTGATAGGTCGGAGTAGGGTGGAGGCGGAGAGGTCAAGAAGAAGACTGCAGGTCAGGAAGGCGGTGCCGGGCTGGAGGGATTCGGCTGAGACAAGGTGGGGGGAGGGGGGATGAAGAAACTGGTGAAGTCCAAGTTCATCCCCTGTGTTTGGAGGGTTCCCAGTCGGAAGATAAGACGCTCCTCCTCCGACCGTCGCGTTGTTGTGGTTTGGCGGTGGATGAGTCCAATGACCTGCATATCCTCGGTGGAGTGGGAGGGGGAGTTGAAATGCTGTGCTACAGGGTGATTGGGTTGGTTCGTCCGGGTGGCCCAGAGGTGCTCTCTGAATCGCTCCGCAAGTAGGCGGCCTGTCTCCCCAATATAGAGGAGGCCACACCGGCTGCAGCGGATGCAGTAGATAATGTGGGTGGAGGTGCAGGTGAATCTGTGGCGGATATGGAAGTTTCCTTTGGGGCCTTGGAGAGAAGTGAGGGGGGAGGTGTGGGCGCAAGTGTTGCACCTCCTGCGGTTGCAAGGGAAGGTGCCGGGAGTGGAGGTTGGGTTGGTGGGGGGTATGGATCTGACACCTCCTCCCACCCCGCCCCCTGTACTACACCTCCTCCCACCCCGCCCCCTGTACTACACCTCCTCCCACCCCGCCCCCTGTAAAAACGCCATCCCATTCTCCCAATTCCTTCGTCTCCGCCGCATCTGCTCCCAGGAGGACCAGTTCAAAATACGCACAACACAGATGGCCTCCTTCTTCAAGGACCGCAATTTCCCCCCCGACGTGATCGACGATGCCCTCCACCGCATCTCCTCCACTTCCCGCTCCTCCGCCCTTGAGCCCCGCCCCTCCAACCGCCACCAGGACAGAACCCCACTGGTCCTCACCTACCACCCCACCAATCTCCATGTACAGCGCATCATCCGCCGTCACTTCCGCCACCTCCAAACGGACCCCACCACCAAGGATATATTTCCCTCCCCTCCTCTATCAGCTTTCCGTAGAGACCACTCCCTCCGCGACTCCCTTGTCAGATCCATACCCCCCACCAACCCAACCTCCACTCCCGGCACCTTCCCTTGCAACCGCAGGAGGTGCAACACTTGCGCCCACACCTCCCCCCTCACTTCTCTCCAAGGCCCCAAAGGAAACTTCCATATCCGCCACAGATTCACCTGCACCTCCACCCACATTATCTACTGCATCCGCTGCAGCCGGTGTGGCCTCCTCTATATTGGGGAGACAGGCCGCCTACTTGCGGAGCGATTCAGAGAGCACCTCTGGGCCACCCGGACGAACCAACCCAATCACCCTGTAGCACAGCATTTCAACTCCCCCTCCCACTCCACCGAGGATATGCAGGTCATTGGACTCATCCACCACCAAACCACAACAACGCGACGGTCGGAGGAGGAGCGTCTTATCTTCCGACTGGGAACCCTCCAACCACAGGGGATGAACTTGGACTTCACCAGTTTCTTCATCCCCCCTCCCCCCACCTTGTCTCAGCCGAATCCCTCCAGCCCGGCACCGCCTTCCTGACCTGCAGTCTTCTTCTTGACCTCTCCGCCTCCACCCTACTCCGACCTATCACCCTCACCTTGACCTCTTTCCACCTATCACATTTCCAACGCCCCTCCTCCAAGTCCCTCCTCCCTACCTTTTATCTTCTCCTGCTGAACACTCTCTGCTCATTCCTGAAGAAGGGCATGTGCCCGAAACGTCGAATCTTCTGTTCCCTAGATGCTGCCTGACCTGCTGAGCTGTTCCAGCAATAAAGTTTCAGCTTTCAGGCTATAAAACCTTGCTGGAACAATTGCATAAACCTTAGCTCTGTTTCAGGAATGATTTGATTCCTGGCTGTTACATATGTATAAATTAACTGTTATTTAACAATTTCACAATAAAATTACTTACATAGAAATAGTCAATGGGCTCATGAATGCGTGTGAAGAGCTGTCTCACCCATAATATCTTTCCAGCTACAGGAGGCATGTTTCTTGCAAGTGGTGGGTCCTCTTTATGAATTTGATAGTGCTGGAAACAGAAGTAGGAACTAAATTAGCGAGAAAAACACTGGCTAATTCAGCAGAAAAGGATATGTTTTGCATATTGTATCAGTAAAGATCAAGTGCAAGAAGGTCAGCATAGTTGTTTTGTCAGATTTTTTTTTTGTCAGATCTTCTACATTTTAAAAGAACAAAATTAAACTATGGAGAAGTTAACTTAATGCTGCCAGTTCGAAAGCTAATAGAATTCTTACTCAAAGATGTAACAGAAAAATATCTAGGAGCTGAAAATACAATATAATCAGCATGGAATTCAAAAGTAGAAGGTGTACTTAATAATTCTTTTTGGATTCTTTAGATAAGCAATAGTCGACACGAGTAATCAAATAGATTAAATACAGTTGGATTTTAAAAGAGAACTAAACTTCTGCAGAACCTTAGATTATGTTTACAAATCTTGCAAACAGCTCTGATTTGACAGGAAAAATAATAAAAACACTGACACTTCCTTAATGTACTTAGAGAATGTCGGGAATCACTGACTAAAACAGAATTTATTGCAAGTGAAAATTCCATGAAAAAGTGGTTATGAAAAGTTCTGAAATGTTGTAGTCCTCTTAATGCAGACAGATTCACAATTCTGAAAAATGTGTTGCTGGAAAAGCGCAGGTCAGGCAGCATCCAAGGGGCAGCAGAATCGACGTTTCGGGCATAAGCACTTCTTCAATAATGAGGAAGGTGTGCCAAGCAAGCTAAGATAAAAGGTAGGGAGGAGGGACTTGAGGGAGGGGCATTGGGAATGCGATAGGTGGAAGGAGGTTAAGGTGAGGGTGATAGGCCGGAGAAGGGGTGGGGGCAGAGAGGTCAGGAAGAAGATTGCAGGTCAAGAAGGCGGTGCTGAGTCTGAGGGTTGGGACTGAGATAAAGTGGGGGGAGGGGAAATGAGGAAACTGGAGAAATCTGAGTTCATCCCTTGTGGTTGGAGGGTTCCTAGGCGGAAGATGAGACGCTCTCCTCCAGGCGTCGTGTTGCCATGGTCTGGCGATGGAGGAGGCCAAGGACCTGCATGTCCTTGGTGGAATGGGAGGGGGAGTTCAAGTGTTCCGCCATGGGGCGGTTAGGTTGGTTGGTGCGGGTGTCCCAGAGGTGTTCTCTGAAACGTTCCGCAAGTAGGCGGCCTGTCTCCCCAATGTAGGGAGGCCACATCGGGTGCAGCGGATGCAGTAAATGATGTGTGTGGAGGTGCAGGTGAATTTGTGATGGATATGGAAGGATTCCTTGGGGCCTTGGAGGGAAGTGAGGGGGGAGATGTGGGCGCAAGTTTTGCATTTCTTTCGGTTGCAGAGGAAGGTGCCAGGAGTGGAGGTTGGGTTGGTGGGGGGTGTGGACCTGACGAGGGAGTCACAGAGGGAGTGGTCTTTCCGGAATGCAGATAGGGGAGGGGAGGGAAATACATCCTTGGTGGTGGGGTCTGTTTGGAGGTGGCGGAAATGACGGAGGATGATACGATGTATCTGGAGGTTGGTGGGGTGGTAGGTGAGGACCATTGGGGTTCTGTCCTGGTGGCGATTGGAGGGGCGGGGTTCAAGGGCGGAGGAGCGGGAAGTGGAGGAGATGCGGTGGAGAGATCTTGCGGTCTTTGAAGAAGGAGGCCATCTGGGTTGTTCGGTATTGGAATTGGTCCTCCTGGGAGCAGATGCGGCGGAGGCGAAAGAATTGGGAATATGGGATGGCGTTTTTACAGGGGGCAGGGTGGGAGGAGGTGTAGTCTAGGTAGCTGTCGGTTTATGGTAAATGTATCGCATTCCCAACGCCCCTCCCCCCAAGTCCCTCCTCCCTACCTTTTATCTTACACCTTGGTACACCTTCCTCATTCCTGAAGAAGGGCTTATGTCCAAAATGCCGATTCTCCTGCTCCTTGGATGCTGCCTGACCTGCTGCGCTTTTCCAGCAACACAGTTTTCAGCTCTGATCTCCAGCATCTGCAGTTCTCACTTTCTCCTAGATTCACAATTCTGTCGGGTGAGAAACTCCAGGGTTTTGACTCAGTAATGGTGAAGGAATAGTAACATATTTCCAAGTCAGGATGGTGAGTGGATTTGAGAAGAACTTGCAGGTGATATTCCCATTTATTTGCTGCCTTGTCTACGTAGATGGTAGTGATGGACAGTTTGGAAGATGCGGCCTAAAGAGCCTTAGTGAAATTCTGCAATACATCTTGTGGATGGAACACACTGCAGACACTAAGTGACTATGCTGGAGGAGTGAATGTTTGAGGATATGATGCCAATCATGCAGGTTGCTTGATAGAAATATAGATAGAAATACAATCGAGGAGGAGCAGACCATTCGGCTCATTAAGCCTGCTCTGCCATCTAATATGTGAATGGCTGATCCCACATCTCAATGCTATATTCTTGTTTTCTCCCCATAGGCCTTGATGCCTTTAAAATCTAAAATATCATCTTTCACTTTCTTGAATATAGTAAGTGTCTTGTCCTGGATGGTGTCAAGGCCAAGAGTGTGATGCCGGAAAAGTACAGCTGGTCAGGCAGCATCCGAGGAGCAGGAGAATCGATGTTTTGGGCATAAGCCCTTCATCAGGAATGACCAGCTGTGCTTTTCCAGCACCACACTCTCAACTCTGATCTCCAAAATCTGCAGACCTCACTTTCTCTTGGATGGTGTCAAACTTCAGGATGTTGATAGTGGAGGATTCAGCGATGGCAATGCCATTGAATGTCAAGGCATGATGGTTATATTCTCTCATAGATCACAGAATCCCTACATTGAGGAAAGAGGTCATTCAGCCCATCAAGTCTTCACCAATCCTTCAAAAAGCATACCACTGTATCCCCATTACCTTGCATTTACCATAGCTAATCTATATAACCATCACATCTTTGGACTGTGGGAGGAAACAGAAGCACCCAGAAGAAATCCATGCAGACACAGGGAGAACATGCTAATTGCACACAGACAGACTCCAAGGCTGGAATCAAACTTGGGTTCCTGGCACTGACAAGTATCAGTGCTAACCACTGAGCCACCATACCGCAGATAGTCATTGCCTTGCATTAATTGTGCAAATGTGACTTGCCACATGTCAGCCCAAGCCAGGTTGTCCGAGTCTTGCTATATTTGGGCTTGAACTGCTTCAGTATCTGAGGAGTCACAAATGGTTAAAGTATTCTGAAGCCTTTCCCCATTTAGAAATAGTCCATGCCATTATTTTTCCTACCAAAGTGCACTACCTCACACTTTACCACATTGTATTCCATCTGCCACTTCTTTGCCCACTTGCCTTGTCTGTCCAAGTGATTTTGTCACATCCTGCACATTACCTGTCCCTTCCCTTATCTTTGTGCCATCTGCAAACCGAGCAACAACACTCTCAGTTCCTTTGTCGAGATCATTAATCTATAACGTGAATAGTTGTGGTCCCAACACTGACTCCACTGGTTAGCACTGCTGCCTCACAGCACCGGGGACCCGGGTTCAATTCCAGCCTTGGGCAACTGTCTGTATGGAGTTTGCACATTCACCCTGCGTCTGTGATGCTCCAGTTTCCTCCCATAATCCAAAATGTGCAGGTTTTGTGAACTGGCCATGCTAAATTGCCCATAGTGTTCGGAGATGTGCATTAGTCAGGGGTAAATGTAGAGTAGTAGGGGAATGGGTCTGGGTTGGTTACTCTTCGGAGGGTCGGTGTGGACTTGTTGGGCCAAATGGCCAGTTTCCACACTGTGAGAATTCTATGAACTCCATTAGTCATTGGTTAGCATTCTGAAAAAGACCCCTTTATGCCCAATCTCTGCCATTCAGCCAATCCTCTATCCTTGCCAGTAGCTTACTCCTGACACCATGGGCTCTTATTTGATTTAGCAGCCGCCTGTGCAACATCTTGTCAAAAGCCTTCTGGACATCCAAATTTATCATCCACACTGGCTCTCCTTTGTCTAACTTGCACATTACCTCCTCAAAGTATTCTAACAGATTTGATGGGAATGACATCTCATTGACAAAGCTGTGCTGACCCCACCTTATTTTACCATGGACTTCAAAGTACTCCTCAAGCTCATGGTTAATAACTCTTTAAAATCTTACAAATGACCAAGGTTAGGCTAACTGGCCTGTAGATTTTTGTCTTCTGCCTCCCTCCCTTCTGAAAAAGTATGTTACAACAACCAATTGCCAGTCCTCTGGAATGCTCCCTGACTCTAGTGATTCCTGAAAATCACCACTAATGTCTCTAAAATCTCCTCAATTGTCTGCTTCAGAACTCTGGAATATAGTCCATTTGGTCCAGGTGACTATTCTGCCCTCAAAGCCTTCAGCTTTCCAAGCAGCTTGTCCTTAGTGATGGCTACTACACTCACCCCTGCCCTCTGACTCTCTTGAAGTTCTGGTATGCTGCTGATGTCTTCCACTATGAAAACTAATGCAAAATACCTATTCAATTCCTCTGCTACTTCTTTGTTCCCCATTACTATTACTCCAGCTTCATCATCCAGTAATCCAATATCTATTCTTGCCTTTGTCTTACCTTTTAGATGTCTAAAACAACTCTTGCAATCTCCTTTTATATTACTAGCTAGCATACTCTCTTTTTCATCTTTTCCCCCCTTAATCTTAATCACATTGTGTGCTTTTCCTTTAGCTTTTATGCTGTCCCTGACTTTCCTTGTCAGCCATGGTTGCCTTAGTTTCTTCTTCCTTGGGGTGAATTTCTGCTGTGCCTCCTAAATTCCCCTGAAAAACTCCTGCCATTGCTACCCCACCGTCTTCCCTGCTAGGCTCCCCATCTAATCAACCCTGGGAATTTCCTCCTTCATATCTTTTCAGTTACCATCATTCAATTGCAATAGGGTTATATCGGAATCAAGCTTCCCTCTCTTAAACTGCAGACTAAGTTCTATCATATTATGTTCGCTGTCTACAAGGAGTTTCTTCACCTTCAGTTCCCCAAACAAGTCTGCCTCATTACACATCACCAAATCCAGAATTGCTTGTTTCCTAGTGGGCTCTACTACGATCTGCTCCAGAAAACCATCTCATAGATTCCACAAATTCCTTTTGTTGAGGTCTGATACAAACCCGTTTTCTCAGTTCACCAGGATATTGAAGTCTCCATGATGATTGCAATGATGCCTTTTCTACGTTCTGATTTATTTTCTTCTCCACGTCCTGAATATTGCTACCAGGCTTGTATACAATAAGCCTGTTAGCAGTAGTTGTATAATCCCATCAGGGTCTTTTTTTCCCTTTGTAGGTCCTCAAATCTACCCACACAGAATTCTACTAGAACAAAACCGGAAGAACTACGGATGCTAGAAATCTGAAACAATAACAGAAATTGGTGGAAGACCTCAGCAGGTCTGGCAGCATCAGTGGGGAAAAATCTCGTGATCCTTTCTCAGACCCTTTTTTGTCAGACAGATTCCACATCTTTTGAATTTTCATGGAACTGAACCCATCTCTTCATATTTCATATACAGAGAGATGGTCATACCACATGCTAAAACTCCACAGGCAGGAAGGAAATGGCTGTTTAGATCAGGATGGAGCTGGAAAAGAACAGCAGTTCAGGCAGCATCTGAGGAGCAGGAAAATCGACGTTTCGGGCAAAAGCCCTTCATCAGGAATAGAGGCAGGAAGCCTCCAGGGTGGAGAGATAAATGGAGGGCGGGGGGGTTGGGGAGAAGGTAGCAAAGAGTACAATAGGTGAATGGAGGTGGGGTTGGAGGTGACAGGTCAGAGGGGAGGGTGGAGTGGGTGGTGGGAAGGAAGATTGGCAGGTAGGACAGGTCATGAGGACATAACTGAGCTGAAAGTTTGGAACTGAGGTAAGGTGGGGGAAGGGGAAATGAGGAAACTGGTGAAGTCCACATTGATGCCCTGGGGTTGAAGTGTTCAAAGGCAGAAGATGAGGCGTTCTTCCTCCAGGCGTCGGGTGAAGGGGTCCCGGAGGTGTTCCCTTAAGCGCTCTGTGAGGAGGCGTCCAGTCTTCCCAGTGTACAGGAGACCGCATTGGGAGCAACAGACACAATAAACAATGTTGGTGGATGTGCAGGTGAAACATTGATGGATGTGGAAGGCTCCTTTGGGGCCTTGAATGATGGTGAGGGAGGAGGTGTGGGCGCAGGCTTTGCAATTCCTGCAGTGGCAGGGGAGGGTGCCAGGATGCACCAATCAACCTCACCGCCCTGTGGCCCAACATTTCAACTCCCCCTCCCACTCTGCCGAGGACATGCAGATCCTGGGCCTCCTCCACCGCCGCTCCCTCACCACCCGACACCTGAAGGAAAAATGCCTCATCTTCCGCCTTGGAATACTTCAACGGCCGGGCATTAATGTGGACTTCACCAGTTTCCTCATTTCCCCTCTCCTCACCTTACCTCAGTTCCAACCTTCCAGCTCAGCACTGTCCTCATGACCTGTCCTACCTGTCAATCTAGGTAAAAACAATGACTGCAGATGCTGGAAACCAGAGCCTAGATTAGAGAGGTGCTGGAAAAGCATAGCAGTTCAGGCAGCATCCAAGGAGCAGTAAAATCGACATTTCGGGCAAAAGCCCTTCATCAGGAATACAGGCAGAGAGCCTGAATTGTGGAGAGATAAGTGAGCGGAGGGTGGGGGTGGGGAGAAAGTAGCATAGAGTACAATAGGAGAGTGGGGGAGGGGATGAAGGTGATAGGTCGGGGGGGGGAGGGTGGAGTGGATAGGTGGAAAAGAAGATAGACAAGTAGGACAAGACATGGAGACAGTGCTGAGCTGGAAGTTTGGAACTGGGGTGAGGTGGGGGAAGGGGAAATGAGGAAACTGTTGAAGTCCACATTGATGCCACTCACCCACCCTCCTCTCCTCCCTTCAGGCTCTCTGCCTGTATTCCTGATGAAGGGCTTTTGCCCGAAACGTCAATCTTACTGCTCCCTGGATGCTGCCTGAACTACTGTGCTTTTCCAGCACCTCTCTAATCTACCTGTCAATCTCCCTTCCCAGCTATCCACTCCACCCTCCTCTCTGACCTATCACCTCCATCCCCACCCCCATTCACCTACTGTAATCTTTGCTACCGTCCCCCACCCTCGTCTCTGATCTATCATCTCCATCCTCACCCCCAGTCACCTATTGTACTCTTTGCTACCTTCTGCCTCCCCCCTCCATTTATCTCTCCTCCCTGAAGGCTTCCTGCCTCTATTCCTGATGAAGGGCTTTTGCCCGAAACATCGATTTTCCTGCTCCTCGGATGCTGCCTGACCTGCTGTGCTTTTCCAGCACCACTCTGATCTAAACTCTGGTTTCCAGCATCTGCAGTCCTCATTTTTGCCTAGGAAGGAAATAGCTGGCCATTAGGCAGAGCAATGGGAAGAGGAAGACAGCGCAGGAATCCCTTGTGACTATTCAACTGCAAAACAGACATACCACTTCGGATACTGTTGAGGGAAATGGCCTCACAGGGGAAATCACCAATAGAATACTCTAGAGTAGAGCAGAGTTGAGTAGAGAAAGTTTATTTGTCATTTCTACTATATACAGCTGCTACAATAAAAACAAAACAGCATTCCTCCAGGACCAAGGTGCTGTATGAACACAGACTATATAAGAATACAGTCATACACATGGTAGCATAAAGTGCATAGAGAAGTGCAAAGCATGCAAGACAGCACAGTAATTCCTGACAAGACGAGACAATAGGTACAGTGGTGGACAAATTACAATGTAACAATGAATGATCATTAATAAAACATTGTTTTATAAGCAATTCAAAAAGTCGTCCGAAAATTGCAAATGGAATAGAGTGTGATTATACTGTGTTAAGGAGCCTGATGACTTGGGGGCAGAAACTATTGCACTGTCTGGCCATGAGAGACTGAATGTTCTAGTATCTTCTGCCAGATGGCAGGAGGGAGAAGAATTTGAATGAAGGATGTGTGGAGTCACCCACAATGTCGTTAGCCTTGCAAATGCAGCATGTGGAGTAAATGTCTGTAATGGAGGGAAGAGAGACCCCAATGATGTTCTCAGCTGTCCTCACTATCCATTATAGGGTCTTATGATCTGAGACGGTGCAATTCCCAAACCAGGCAGTGATGCAGCTGCTCAGGGTACTCTCAATTAATCCTCTGCAGAGTGTGATGAGGATGGGGAATGGAAGATGGGCTTTCCTCAACCGACAACAGGAAGCAGAGATGCTGCTGGGCTTTCTTGGCTATGGAACTGGTGTTGAAGGACCAGGTGATATTCTCCGCCAGGTGGACACTAATAAAATTCAGGCTTTTAATAATCTCCACAGGGGAGCCATCAATGTCCAGCAGAGTGATCGCTCTGTGCCTTCCTGAAGCCAACAACCATCTCTTTAGTTCAACAGCCACATATATTGGATAAAGTTGGCTCTGCTGCACAACGGAGTAGCAGAAATTATTGGGATGCAATAGTTATGGTGTATTCAATTGTAAAGTGAATAGATTTGTATTTCTGTGGTCACAAATGAAACAAATGGATGGTATGTTGCCTCCCTGGTGATTGGGTCAAGGATGTTTCAGAGCAGCTGGAGGATATTCTGGTAGTAGTGGTGGCGATGATGAACAGCCAGCAGTCATGGTACAATAAGGGGTGAGGTACCAAAGGCAAAATAAAGGGTGTTAGGAAGTAGGTTAAAATGTAGGACCTCAAAAGTAGGATCTCGTGCTAGTCAGAGTAGAAATAACAGGATATATTAGATGAAAATGTGCTTGACAATATGATAAAGAGGGAAGATTTCAGATTCCAAGTTCTGGAGAAGATGAGACCAGTACAAACTAGATCAGTTTCACCTGGGCAGGATGAGAACTGACGTCCAGAGGGAGTATTTACTGGATCGTTTAGGGAGAGTTTAAACTAAAATTGCAGGGGGTTGAGTCAGAAGAAGAGGAGCCAAGAACAACCACAAAAGACAGAAAGGGGAATATGAAAAATGATAGGCAGAGGAATTAAGAGCCAGGATCAAACAAGGCTACAGTGAAAAATTAGGGTTAAGAGACAAGTAATGTTAAGAATACAAGTCTCAAGGCTTTGTGTCTTATTGTGCAACATATTCGCAATAAAGTGGATGAATTAATTGCACAAATACATGAAAGATGACCACCAATGTCCAAGAAGTTGTGGATGAATTGGTAGTTATCTCTCATGATTCTTTAGACTCTGTAACAGTTTGTATGGATTACAGGGTAGCTAATGTAAACCTCATTATTTAAATTAAAAGGAGGCAAAGAGAAGATCGGTAATTATAGACCAATTAGCCTGACATCAGTCATGGGGTAAATAGTGAAGTTCATCATAAAAGTCCATTAATAGCAGTGCACTTGGGAAAATGTGACAGGATCTCCACAGAGTCGATATAGATTTAGAGAAGTGAAATCAAGTTGACAAATCTCGTGGAATTCCTCGAGAATGTAACTCAGAGATTTGAAGAGGGCGAGTTTATTTGTACATCCAGTTCACTCTAGCTGAACCTAACCTTATTTTATTTTAATTCCTGTTATTTAGGTTAAAAATCACATGACACTGGTTCATAGTCCAGCGAGTTTATTTGAAAACATTAACTTTCAGAGTGCTGTTCCTTTATCAGGTGCTAGTGAGAGAGGAAGACCTTAAACAGAGAATTTGTAATGAAAAACAATCAAAGGGTCATACAACCCATGCAAACAAATTGAGCACATCTAACATGGGTCTTAAATCTTTAATCAGCAAGAATGGACATGCAGGTTTCAATTGATTAATATGCAAATCCCAGATTTGTTTTCAAGTCACTGCCCCGAGATAACTTAAGGTGTTATCAATATAAAGGAGGTGACATCTTGGGTCAGACAATGTATTTTAGGCATGAGGTCTTTTTTGGAGTCTGTCTGTGTCTTAACCTGGAGTTGGATTGGTTTTATTTCCAAAATAGGATCTTAAAAAATGCCACATTGACCAACTGTCTACAAATTGCGTGCCTTTTGAATAAAATAGAATGTATTTGCAAACACAAATTTGCAAACACAAACACAGATTTATATGTGCGAGTGTGCATGTTTGTGTGGGCGGGGAGAGAGAGAGAATATGCGTTTGAGAGAGTGGGTGCAAGTATGAGGGAGTCTATGCATCTGAGAGTGTGCATGTGCATGCGCGCATGTGTGTATGCAACACTGCATGTTTAATAGAGTGTGTGTGCAAGTGTGAGGGATGAGATGCATCTGAGAGTGTGTGTATATGAGAATGTGGGTGTGTATGAGAGAAGGTCTGTGAGAGTGTCTGTATGCTTGTGTGAGAGTGTGTGTGTGCGCGTTTACGTGTGAATGTATAGTTTGGTGGGGTCAGCTGTAGTGTGATATGAACCCAAGGTCCTGGTGGAGGCCATCCTCATGGGTAATGAACTTAACTATCAGCCTCTGCTCAGCAACTCTGCATTGTTGTGTATCACAAACTCTGCCTTGGAGGTCATTTACCCAAAGATATGAGGCCAAATGTCCTTGACTGCTGAAATGTTC
Source organism: Chiloscyllium plagiosum (assembly GCF_037043375.1). Classification (NCBI taxonomy): domain Eukaryota; kingdom Metazoa; phylum Chordata; class Chondrichthyes; order Orectolobiformes; family Hemiscylliidae; genus Chiloscyllium; species Chiloscyllium plagiosum. The sequence goes on from NW_028270141.1 coordinate 155,264,446, forward strand.
CCCCAGTGGGAGGAAACATCCCTGTCTGGTGATGTTTGCATGGTGTCCATTTATCTGTTGTCATAGCATCTGCATGGGTTCACCCAATATGGCTTGCCTTGGGGCATCCTTGCCTTCAACGTACAAGATATACAACATTGGCCGAGTCATATGAGTATCTGCCGTGCACGTGGTTGGTGGTGTCCCCATGTGTAATGGTAGCATCCATGTCAATGGTCTGACATGTCTTGCAGGGGCTGCCCTGACAGGATTGTATGGTGTTATGGCTGAGGATTTCCTGAAGGGTGGGTAGTTTGTTGCAGACATTGGTCTGTTTAAGGTTTGGCAAGAAGACTTGAAGTGGAGGCGTAATAAAGATTTTAGCGAGGGGTTAATTATCATCAATGATGTGTTGCAGGCTACAAAGAAAATTGCATAGTCTCTCCATGCCTGTTGTGTGTGTCTGAATGAAGAACTAGTTGTCAAAGGTGAAGACATTGTGGTCAAGGATGAAGCGGAGGAATTGTAGCATGGTTGATTCCTGGGCTGGAAGTGGTGTACTATGAGGAAAACGTGAGTAGTTCTGATTTATACTCAACAGTATATAAAATTCTAACATGCAGACTTGGCAGCTCCCATCTCCTTCCTTCCTTGGAAACTGGAAAACAGTGATGACAGTTCCATATTGTAGACAATATCTAAGGACACCCGCAACCAATAAACATGAAAATGTACATCAAAAAGGTAAAGACATAATTCTTACCTTATTTACAAACATTAACTCTCCTGCATAGTGCTGGATAATACGTTCAACTATAACTTCAATCTCTGACTCAAGGGATGGTATATTCAAACTCTGAAATCTAGTAAAACAAATTTATCACATACAAACTGAAATCTAATATTTACTGCCATAAGTCTCAAGCATGACTCCTTCATAATTTATTCAAACTACATTTTGATTTTCTTTTGATTTTCCCTAAGAATTCTAAGAAACAAGTCTAGAATTGAAGAATATATTTTCATTCTTTTCAAACTGAAGAATGAATAATCATTAGGGTGCAGGACCTGGAGTGTAGGGAGGTTAGGAACATGGCATCAATCTCAAAGGAGGGTGCCTGTAAACAGGAAAGTAGCTTGAAGTGTGTATACTTCAATGCAAGAAGTATACGAAATAAGGTAGGTGAACTTGCAGCGTGGGTTGGTACCTGGGATTTCGATGTTGTGGCTATTACGGAGACATGGGTAGAACAGGGACAGGATTGGCTGTTGCAGGTTCCAGGGTTTAAATGTTTTAGTGGGGTCAGAGGTGGGGGTAAAAGAGGGGGAGGTGTGGCATTGCTTGTCAAAGGTAGTATTACAGCGGTGGAAAGGACGATGGATGAAGAATCGCCATCTGAGGTAGTTTGTGCTGAGGTTAGGAATAGGAAAGGTGAGGTCACCCTGTTAGGAGTTTTTTACAGGCCTCCTAATAGTCCTAGAGACGTAGAAGAAAGGATTGCGAGGATGATTCAGGAGAAGAGTGAAAGTAATAGGGTGGTTGTTATGGGGGACTTTAACTTTCCAGATATTGACTGAGAAAGCTATAGCTCGAGTTCGTTAGATGGGTCGGTGTTTATCCAATGTGTGCAGGAGGGTTTCCTGACACAATATGTAGACAGGCCAACAAGAGGTGAGGCCATACTGGATTTGGTTCTGGGTAACGAACCAGGTCAGGTGTTAGAATTGGAGGTAGGTGAGCACTTTGGGGACAGTGACCACAATTCGGTGACTTTTACTCTAGTGATGGAGAGGGATAAGTGTGCACTGCAGGGCAAGAGTTATAGCTGGGGGCAGGGAAATTATGATGCGGTGAGGCACGACTTAGGATGCGTGGCTTGGAAAAGAAGGCTTCAAGGCAAGGGCACAATTGATATGTGGAGCTTGTTCAAGGAGCAACTATTGAGTGTCGTTGATAAGTATGTACCTGTCAGGCAGGGAGGAAAGGGTCGTGTGAGGGAGCCGTGGTTTAATAAGGAATTGGAATCCCTTGTTAAATGGAAGAGGGCGACCTATGTAAAGATGAGACATGAAGGTTCAATTGGGGCGATTGAGAGTTATAAGGTAGCCAGGAACGATCTGAAGAGAGAGCTAAGAGCAGCAAGGCGGGGACATGAAAAGTCCTTAGTTGGTAGGATTAGGGAAAACCCAAAGACTTTCTATAGGTATGTCAGGAATAAAAGAATGACTAGGGTAGGAATAGGTCCAGTCAAGGATAGTAGTGGGAAGTTGCGTGTGGAGGCTGAAGAGATTGGGGAGACACTGAATGAATACTTTTTGTCAGTATTCACTCAGAAACAGGACATTATTGCCGATGTGAATACTGAGTCACAATTAATTAGAATGGACGGCATTGAGGTATGTAGGGAAGAGGTGTTGGAAATTCTGGAAAGGGTGAAAATAGATAAGTGCCCTGGGCCTGATGGCATTTATCCTAGGATTCTCTGGGAAGCAAGGGAGGAGATTGCAGAGCCATTGGCCTTGATTTTTATGTCCTCGTTGTCTACAGGAATAGTGCCAGTAGACTGGAGGGTAGCAAATGTGGTTCCCTTGTTCAAGAAGGGGAGTAGGGATAACCCTAGTAACTATAGGCCGGTGAGTCTCACTTCTGTTGTGGGCAAAGTCTTAGAGAGAATTGTAAGGGATAGGACTTATGAACATCTGGATAGGAATAATGTGATCAAGGATAGTCAGCATGGTTTTGTGAAGGTCAGATCGTGCCTCACAAACCTTATTGAATTCTTTGAGAAGGTGACTAAGGAAGTGGACGAGGGTAAAGTGGTAGATGTGGTGTATCTGGATTTTAGTAAGGCGTTTGATAAGGTTCCCCATGGTAGGCTACTGCAAACAATACGGAGGTGTGGCTTTGAGGGTGAGTTGGAGGTTTGGATTAGGAATTGGTTGGCTGGAAGAAGACAGAGGGTAGAAGTTGATGGTAAAGGTTCATCTTGGAGTGCAGTTACTAGCGGTGTTCTGCAAGGATCTGTTTTGGGACCATTGCTGTTTGTCATTTTTATAAATGACCTGGAGGAGGGGCTAGAAGGTTGGGTGAGCAAGTTTGCGGATGATACGAAAGTTGGTGGAGTTGTTGACAGTGAGGAAGGATGAGTCAGGTTACAGCGGGATATAGATAAGTTGCAGAGCTGGGCAGAAAGGTGGCAAATGGAGTTCAATGTAGGTAAGTGTGAGGTGATTCACTTTGGTAAGAGTAACAAAAAGATGGGGTACTGGGCTAATGGTCGGCTACTTGGCAGTGTGGATGAGCAGAGGGATCTTGGTGTCCATGTACACAGATCTCTGAAAGTTGCCACCCAGGTAAATAGTGCGGTGAAGAAGGCATATGGCGTACTGGCTTTTATTGGTAGAGGAATTGAGTTCCAGAGTCCTGAGGTCATCTTGCAGTTGTATAAGACTCTGGTGCGGCCGTATCTGGAGTATTGTTTTGCAGTTTTGGTCGCCATACTATAGGAATGGAGGCACTGGAACGGGTGCAGAGGAGGTTTGCCAGGATGTTGCCTGGTATGGTAGGAAGATCGTATGAGGAAAGGCTGAGGCACTTGGGGCTGTTTTCATTGGAGAAAAGAAGGTTTAGGGGTGACTTGATAGAGGTGTACAAGATGATTAGGGGTTTAGATAGGGTTGACCATGAGAACCTTTTTCCACGTATGGAGTCAGCTATTACGAGGGGGCATAGCTTTAAATTAAGGGGTGGTAGGTATAGGATAGATGTTAGGGGTAGATTCTTTACTCAGCGAGTCGTGAGTTCATGGAATGTCCTGCCAGTAGCAGTGGTGGACTCTCCCCCTTTATGGGCATTTAAACGGGCATTGGATAGGCATATGGAGGATAGTGGGCTAGTGTAGGTTAGGTGGGCTTGGATCGGTGCAACATCGAATGCCAAAGGGCCTGTAGTGCGCTGTATTTTTCTATGTTCTATGTTCTATTTGCATGATAATCTATAATATCGGCATGCATCACAGGGTCAGCAGCAGGGAATTGAATTGAATTGAACTTATTGTCACGTGTACCGAGGTACCATGAAAAGTTTTGTCGTGCAAGCAATGCAGGCAAATCACATAGTTAAGTACTATACATAAGTAAATAATAGGTAAACAGCAGCAAAAACAAAAACACAGGTCCAGGGGAATGTTAAGAGGTTGTGAGTCCATTCAATATTCGAACAACAATAGGGTAGAAACTGTTTCCAAACTGGCTTGTGTGTGTGTTCAGGCTTCTGTACACTGCTAGTTGCAGTTAAAGTATATTCTCACATTTTTGAAGTTTACAGCAGGAAGTTGTGCTGTCGGCAGCAACACTGATCAATCAACTAGGTAAGTAGGGAGGCTTAAGCCTTGCTACATTTGATATCATGAGTCGAAGATACACCATCTGAGATCTGCCTTCAGTTCAATGTCAGGCAAGTGTTTTCAATCAATGTAATTTTTTTCCTCTCGTGTTTTATTTCCAGATCACCACACCCTGAATTGATATTTTTTGATGTGGAGGTGCCGGTGTTGGACTGGATGGACTGGATGGACAAAATTAAAAATCACACAACACCAGGTTATAGTCCAACAGGTAGCTTTCAGAGTACTGCTCCTTCATCAGTTGCCAGTTGGGCTATAAGGTTTTGTGTGATTTTTAACTTTGATTTTTTTGTATTTGGAAAGGCAAGGACTGATTAGGAACAGTCAACGTGGTCTTATGTGTGGGAAATCATGTTTCACAGTCTTGATTGAGTTTTTTTGAAGATGTAACAAAGAGGATTGATGAGGACAGAGTGGTAGATGTGATCTATATGGATTCAGTAAGGCATTCGACAAGGTTCCCCATGAGAGACTGATTAGCAAGGTTAAACCTCATGGAATACAGGGAAAACTCGCCATTTGGATACAGAACTGGCTCAAAGGTAGAAGACAGAGGGTGGTGGTGGAGGGTTGTTTTTCAGACTGGAGGCCTGTGACCAGTGGAGTGCCACAAGGATCGGTGCTGGATCCAATACTTTTCTTCATTTACATAAATGATTTGAATGTGAGCATAAGAGGTACAGTTAGTAAATTTGCAGATGATACCAAAATTGGAGGTGTAGTGGATAGCGAAGAAGGTTACCTCAGATTACAACGGGATCTTGATCAGATGGGCCAATGGGCTGAGAAGTGGCAGATGGAGTTTAATTTAGATTAATGTGAGGTGCTGCATTTTGGGAAAGCAAATCTTAGCAGGACTTATACACTTTATGGTAAGGTCTTACGGAGTGTTGCTGAACAAAGAGACCTTGGAGTGCAGGTTCATAGCTCCTTGAAAGTGGAGTCGCAGGTAGATAGGATCGTGAAGAAGGCGTTTGGAATGCTTTCCTTTATTGGTCAAAGTTTTAATGTAAGAGTTGGGAGGTCATGTTGCTGCTTTACAGGACATTGGTTAGGCCACTGTTGGAATATTGTGTGCAATTCTGGTCTCCTTCCTATCGGAAAGATGTTGTGAAACTTGCAAGGCTTTAGAAAAGATTTACAAGGATGTTGCCAGGGTTGGAGCATTTGAGCTATAGGGAGAGGTTGAATATGCTGGGTCTGATTTCCCTGGCACGTCGGAGGCTGAGAGGTGACCTGATAGAGGTTTATAAAATCATGAGGGGCATGGATGGGTATATGAATAGGAAGGGTTTAGAGAGACATGGGCCAGGTGCTGGCAGGTGGGTCTAGATTGGGTTGGGATATCTTGTCGGCATGGACGAGTTGGACCGAAGGGTCTGTTTCTGTGCTGTACATCTCTATGACTATGACTCTAAGTCAAACGATATGGACAGACAGACACGGTCCCAATCTCAAAACTCCTTTTGTTGTACCAACACCCAAAATAAATGGTTCAAGACAGCAGCGGCTCTACCACCATTGCCTTAGGGCAATTAAAGGTGGACAGCAAATATGGGTCTTGTCAATGATACCCATATCCCATGCATAAAATTAAATGATTAGAATAGCAATTATCTTGAGCAGATACAAAGAGTTGAATATCTTGAATGCCCTTTGTAAGTTATATGTTCCTATATCCCTGTTTCTTCCCCCTTATTAGCAAGACTAGGCACTAGGGGTGCTGGGTGGTGAGAAAGATTAAGGGAAAAGGTTGTGTGCCAGTAATACTCAGTGCGTGTGTCACAGTGTTAGGGGTTATTTGGACACATCATTTTGGAGGACTGCACGATTGAGCAGACTCTAAGCCAGTTCAAAGCAAACTTGGATGTTGGGATGATCAAGACCATCAATAATACCCTTACTGGCATAAAATTCACATAAGAGGAGGAAAACAACAACTAACTGCCATTCCCAGATATCACAGTAGAGCGAACAGCCAATGGGGAACTTCAAACCAGCCTCTACAGGAAAACCACACATACAAGTCAAATACTGAACTACAGAAGCAATCATCCCAACACCCACAAACAAAGCTGTATTAGAACATTATTTCAACGAGCCACCACACACTGCAGCACAGAGGGACGATGAAGAGCAGAGGAAAATCACCTATCCAACATATTCAAAAAGAACAGGTACTCAATGAACACAGTCCGCCGATTTCTCAGCAACAAACCCAAACAAGCAGACAAAATGCATTCAGAAACCCTAGCCACTCTCCCCTACATCAAAGACATCTCTGAAATGACTGCCAGACTACTCAGACCTCTTGGTATCATGGTAGTCCACAAGCCCACCAACAGACAAAAACAGCAATGAATAAACTTGAAAGACCCCATACAGATAACAAGCAAAACTAATGTCATTTACAAAATATCTTGTGAGAACTGTAACAAACACAGGCAGAGAACTAGCCACCAGATTACATGAACATCAACTAGCCACAAAAAGACATGACCTACTCTCACCAGTATCCTTGCATATGGATGAAGAAGGACATCACTTCGACTGGGACAACACATCCATCCTTGGACAAGCCAAACAGATACACACAAGAGAATTCCTGGAAGCATGGCATTCCAACCGAACTCTTATCAACAAACAAATCAACTTGGACCCCATTTATCACCCTCTGAGAAAAAAAATAGGAAATGGCATTACCACAGAAAATGACATCACCAACCCAAAGAATCCTAAACACATACATAGAAAGCAGGTCACTAACACCAGTGCTTCAGTGGAGGCTCACTGATTCTGTAACCTAGTATGGTGATGAAACGTCTGAAAGTGAACCTTCCAGCTGACATCCAGAACCTCAACCTGAGCTACAAATCTTCTCAAAATTCAGGCCAATATTCACCACCTCAGGACAGTTGTTTATAAATTATGTAATGTAACTTTAATTCCATAATTTATTTTACACTTCCACCAGGACACAACATCTGATAGGAACAAGATCAGAGAAATGAAAGCTTCAGCTTTACTCTCACAAAAAAAGATCATAACAAATAAGATCAATAAGATGCAGGAACAGGAATAGGTCATTCAGTCCATCAAGTTCACTCTGCCATTCAATAAGATCATAAAACATAGAACAATACAAGAAAGTACAGGCCCTTCAGCCCTCGATGTTGTGCCAACCTGTGAAACCGATCTGAAGCCCATCTAACATATATGATTCCATTATCACCCATATGTTTAGCCAATGACCATTTAAATGCCCTTAAAGTTGGCGAATCTACTATTGTTACAGGCATGGGATTCCATGCCCTTACTACTCTAAGTAAAGAAACTAACATCTGTGCTACATCTATCACACCTCAGTTTAAGGTTATGTCCCCTTGTGCTAGCCATCACCATTCAAGGAAAAAGGCTATCACTGTCCACCCTATCTAATCCTTTAATTATCTCCTATGTCTCTACTGAGTCATCTTTTAACCTTCTTCCCTGTAATTAAAACAGCCTCAAGTCTCTCAGCCTTCCCTCCATTCCAGGCAATATCCTCATCAATCTCCTCTGCTCCTTTCCACATCCTTCCTATAATGCGGCAACCAGAACTATACGTAATACTCCAAGTGCGGCCAAGTTTTATACAGCTACAACATGGCCTCATGGCTCCGAAACTCAATCCCTCTACCAATAAAAGCTAATACACCATGCAAGTTCTTAAAAACCCTGTTAACCTGGGGGGCAACTTTCAGAGACCTATGCTTATGGACAGAGATCTCTCTGCACATCCACACTACCAAGAACCTTAACATTAGCCCAGTACTCTATATTCCTGTTATTTCTTCCAAAGTGAATCACCTCACACTTTTCCACATTAAACACCATTTACCACCCCTCAGCCCTGATCTGCAGCTTATCTATGACCCTCTGTAACCTGCAACATCCTTCTGCACTATCCACAACTCTACTGAGTTTAATGTTATCCACAAATTTACTAACCCACCCTTCTACGCCCTCATTCAGGTCATTTATAAAACTGACAAACAGCAGTGGACCCAAAATAGATTCTTGCGGTACACCACTAATAACTGAACTCCAGGACAACATTTCCCATCAACCACCACTCTCCTTTTCCCAACTGGCCAATTTCTGATCCAAATCGCTAAATCACCCTTAGTCCCATGTCTCTGTATTTTCTGTAAAAGCCTACTGTAGGGAACCTTATCACTTTAGTGAAATCCATATACACCACATCAACCACTTTACCTTCTTCCACCTATTTGGTCAACTTTTCAAAGAGCTCAATAAGGTTTGTGAGGCACAACCTACTCTTCACAAAACTGTGTTGACTATCTCTAATCAAATTATTCCTTTCTAAATGATTAGAAATCCTATCTCTTACAACCTTTTGCAACACCTTACCCACAACCAAGTGAGGCTCACTGGTGTGTAATTACCAGGGTTGTCTCTACTCTCTTTCTTGGAGAAAGTGATGCAGATGCAGAGTTGAGAGCGTGTTGCTGGAAAAGCACAGCAGGTCAGGCAGCATCCGAGGAGCAAAAGAATTGACATTTCAGGCACAAGCCCTTTATCAGGACTGAAGCTTGTGGGTCACGGCTGAGAGATAAATGGGTGGGGGGTGGGGTTGGGGGGTAGGTAGCCAGGAAAACAATAGATGGATGAAGGTGAGGGAGAGGTGATAGGTCAGAGGGACGAGTGATGGACAGGTCTGGAAGTTGGTGGTGAGTTGGAAGCTTGGGACTGGGATAATGTGAAGGGAAGAGCGGAAATGAAAAAGCTGTTGAAATCCACATTTATCCCATGTGGTTGCAGGATTCCAAGGCGGAATATAAGGCATTCTTTCCCCAGGCATTGGGTGGTAACAGTTTGGTGGTGGAGGAGGCTCAGGACCTGCATGTCCTTGACGGAGTGAGAGAGGGAGTTGAAGTGTTCAGCCATGGAGCAGTGGGGTTGGTGGGTGCGAGTGTCCCAGAGATATTCTCTGAAACGATCCACGAGAAGGTGTCCTGTCTCACCAATGTAGAGGAGATCGCACCGGATGCAACAGATGCAGTAGATGACAATGGTAGAGGTACAGGTAAATTACTGATGGATGTGGAAGGATCCCTTGGAGCCTTGGACAGAGGTGAGGGGAATGGTGTGGGCGCCAGTTTTGCACTTCCTATGGTGGCAGTGAAAGGTGCCAGGAGTGGGGTGTGGGCTTGTGTGTGTGTGTGTGGGGGGGGGGGTCTGATCAGGGAGTTGCAGAGGGAATGGTTTTTCTGGAATGTTGATATGGATGGAAGGGAAATATATCTTTGGTGGTGGGGTCCGTTTGGAGGTGGCAGAGGATGATGTGATGTATGTGGGGGTTGGTGGGGTGGAAGGTGAGGACCTGTGGGGAGTGGGGAGTGGGGAGGGGGGGGGTTCTGTCCTTGTGGCGTTGGGAGGGGTGGGGCGGTGGGGTTGAAGGGCGGTGGCGCATGAAGTGGAGGAGATGTGCTGAAGGGTATCGTCAACTACGTGGGAAGTTGCGATCGTGGAAGAAGGAGGCCATCTGGGACTTTCTGAGGTGGAATTGGTCATCCTGGGGACAGATGCAGCAGAGGTCCTCTACATCGGGGAGACAGGATGCCTTCTTGCAGATCATTTCAGAGAACATCTCTGGGACGCCTGCACCCACCAACCCCACCGCCCCGTGGCTGAACACTTCAACTCCCCTTCCCATTCCGTCAAGCACATGCAGGTCCTGGGCTTCCTCCACCACCAAACCGTTACCACTGACGGCTAGAGGAGGAATGCCTCATATCCCACTTTGGGACACTGCAACCACACGGGATAAATGAGGATTTCAACAGCTTCCTCATTTCCCCTCCCCCTACATTATCCCAGTCCCAAGTCTCCAACTCGCCACCACCCTCTGACCTATCACCTTCTCCCTCACCTTCATCCACCTATTGCTTTCCCAGCTACCTTGCCCCCAACCCCACCCCTTTCCTATTTATCTCTCAGCCCCGACCCACAAGCCTCATTCCTGATGAACGGCTACTCCCTGAAACGTCGATTCCTCTGCTTCTTGGATGCTGCCTGACCTGCTGTGCTTTTCTAGCAACACACTCTCGACTCTACTCCCTTTCTTGATCAAGGGGACAACATTTGCTATCCTCCAGTCTTCTGGTACTATTCCTGTATACAATGACCGACATAAAGATAAAAGCCAATGGCTCTGTAATCTCCTCCCTCACTTCCCCGAGAATCCTAGGATAAATCCCAGCCGGCCCAGGGGACTTAATTATTTTCATATTTTCCAGAATTGCTAACACCTTCTCCTTGGCAACCTCAATCCCCATTATAAAACCATGGCTGATTTTATAATTTTCAACTCAGTTTTTCAGCCTTTTCACCAAAAGCCTTAATTCCCTGACTGATTAAAAATCTCTCACCCTTAAATATTCCTCATGACCCAACATCATAAACTTTCCATAGTACATAATTTCACAAATTCCCTCTTTTAGAAAATAAATCCTCCTTATCTCTAATAGATAACCCCTTAATTTGAGATTAGGCTCTCTGATCCTAGATTCTTGCAAAATGGGAAACACCTCTGCATCCACACTGTCAAGATCCCTCAATATGTTTCAATAATTCACCTCTCATTCACAAAACTCCAATGAGTAAAAGCCCAACTTACTCAAACTCTCATCATAAGAAAATCATAGTCCAGGAATGGTGAGCCCTGGATGGTGAACCTTCTTTGAATGGCATTATATCCTTCCTTAGGCTGATGAACTCTCTCCAAGCTATATCTTTTTTTTCCTTTTTCTGAGATTATTCAAAATGTCTCCATGTTGTGGCAACAAATGAAATCTTTTCACTGTATTTATTGCATTCTTACTATAAAATAGATGTGACAATAAATCAAAATTATTTGTAAATTATTAAGATATGGTGAATAACTGCACAGAGGCCAGAAACCCATCACCAGTCACCTTTTAGTTACATGTGCACTGTAAATGGGCTGTTACCAGCCAGCTCAAAGTCACTCTCTAGTCTAAGGAGACTCTCTGACATTCCTATTTATATTTTTAGGAGAAATTGAGGTCTGCAGATGCTGGAGATCAGAGCTGAAAATGTGTTGCTGGAAAAGCGCAGCAGGTCAGGCAGCATCCAAGGAGTAGGAGAATCGGCATTTCGGACATAAGCCCTTCTTCAGGAATGAGGAAGGTGTACCAAGCAGGCTAAGATAAAAGGTAGGGAGGAGGGACTTAGGGGGAGGGGCGTTGGGAATGTGATACATTTACCATACATTTACCTGCTGCGCTTTTCCAGCAACACATTTTCAGCTATTTATATTTTTAGGTGATTCTAAATCTCCTTTCTTCTTTTAAATTTTTATTTTTTTTTCTTTTACTTTACCCCCACACTACCGCTTAACTCCAGCAATGCTTATATTTTCACTCCTGTTTATTTTATTTTTTTAATTTAACCCCCACACTACCACCTAACTGCGGTAGTGCTTATTTTTCACTCCTGTTTATCTTTTTTTTAGGAAGAAAGGAAACACCCGAGTGGCCAGTGACAAGCAGTGCCCTTAACAATCCTGTTTTTTTTTTCTTTTTCTTTTTTAGTGATGAGCACTGCCCTTCACATCAAAGGGCAATGATCTTCTGGTTTTTTATTACTTCTTCTTTTAAAAATTAACCCCCACACTACCGCCTAACTGCGGTAGTGCTTATTTTTCACTCCTGTTTATCCTTTTTTTTCTTTTTTTTTCTTTCAAAGGGTATAGCACTTTATCTTTTTTTTTCCCTTTTTTTACCCCACACTACCACCTAAGTGCGGTAGTGCTTATTTTTTTACAGCACCCATGTTGTGTGTGTATACGTGTGAAACACAGTGAAAGACACAAAGTGCACGAATTTTTTATTCAATTTCCACCACCGGGAAGATAGGAAAACACCCGGGTGGCCAGTGACAAGCACTGCCCTTCACATCAAAGGGCAGTGCTGTGTGATCAAAACAATGAAGGGGAGGGTAGGGACTAAATCAAAATAGAGTTGGAGGGAGAAACGATGCACTCCACTCCCTGCGGCGCCCACCTCTCCCTGAACAGCTCCAGGGTGTTGGTGGACACCGCGTGCTCCTTCTCCAAGGACACCCGGGCCCTAACGTAACCGCGGAAGAGGGGCAGGCAGTCGGCCCTAACGACCCCCTCCACGGCCCGCTGCCTAGACCTGTTGATGGCCAGTTTGGCCAGGCCCAGGAGCAGACCCACGAGGAGGTCTTCAGACCTGCCCTCCCTCCTCCGTACCGGGTGCCCAAAGATCAGGAGCATGGGACTGAAGTGCAGCCAAAAACAGAGGAGAAGGTTTTTAGAAAATCAAAAAGGTAGTGCAAACGCCCACACCCAATATATATGTGTTCCAGGGACTCCACAGCGCCACAGAACAAACAGTTGGGCTGGGAGTCCATGAACCACTGCAGTCTGCGGTTGCAAGGGACTGCTGCGTGCAACACCCTCCACCCCAGATCCCCGAGAGAAAGGGGGAGGACTCCCGCGTAGAGAGCCCTCCACAGGGGATCCCCACACTCCTGTTTATATTTTTTTTTCTTTTTTCTTTTTTTTTTTCTTTTTTTTTTTAAATTTAACCCCCACACTACCACCTAAGTGCGGTAGTGCTTATTTTATCCCCAGCACCCATGGTGTGTGTGTGCAGGTGTGAGACACAGTGAAAGACACAAAGTGCACCAATCTTTATTCAATTTCCACCACCAGGAAGATAGGAAAACACCCGGGTGGCCAGTGACAAACACTGCCCTTCACATCAAAGGGCAGTGCTGTGTGATCAAAAACAGTGAAGGGGAGGGTAGGGACTAAATCAAAATAGAGTTGGAGGGAGAAATGATGCACTCCACTCCCTGCGGTGCCCACCTCTCCCTGAACAACTCCAGGGTGTTGGTGGACACCGTGTGCTCCTTCTCCAAGGACACCCGGGCTCTAACATAACCGCGGAAGAGGGGCAGGCAGTCGGCCCTAACGACCCCCTCCACGGCCCGCTGCCTGGACCTGTTGATGGCCAGCTTGGCCAGGCCCAGGAGCAGACCCACGAGGAGGTCTTCAGACCTGCCCTCCTTCCTCCGTACCGGGTGCCCAAAGATCAGGAGCATGGGACTGAAGTGCAGCCAAAAACAGAGGAGAAGGTTTTTAAGGAAATCAAAAAGGGAGTGCAAACGCCCACACCCAATATATATGTGTTCCAGGGACTCCACAGCGCCACAGAACAAACAGTTGGGCTGGGAGTCCATGAACCACTGCAGTCTGCGGTTGCAAGGGACTGCTGCGTGCAACACCCTCCACCCCAGATCCCCGAGAGAAAGGGGGAGGACTCCCGCGTAGAGAGCCCTCCACAGGGGATCCCCACACTCCTGTTTATATCTGTCAACCAGGGCTCCCCTGATTGGCCCAGGTTAACAACTCCAATCAAGAATCTCAGAATCAATGAGATCCACCTGGCCATGGTTCCAGTCATTGCATCCCTGTCCCCTAAATCCAGGATGGTAGGCATGCTCTTTCGCTTGTAGCTTCTCCTGTGACGTTTCATCTCTGGATCTGGTTCCTCTGACTTGGACTCAGACATGGGCAGCATGCTTCTTCTGCCTAGACCACCTTAGGAGAGTTTCCTCTTCTTCTGGTGGTAATGGTATCGAGGCTGCATCCATCTCAGACCGTGAGGTTTCCTTAATGCTAGACAGAGGGGGAGCACCCACAGTTTCCAACTGTCTTTCTGAGGGGCCAGATATAGAGCCACAGTCATAGAGACACACAGCATGGAAACAGACCCTTAAGTCCATGCCAACATAATCCAAAACTAAACTACTATCACATGCCTGCTAACCCATGTCCTTCCAAATCTTTCCTATTCATGTACTTATCCAAATGTCATTTAAATGTTATAATTGTTTCCATATTCACCACTTCCTTTGGAGGCTTATTCCACACACAAACCACCCTCTATGGAAAAAAATTCCCTCCATGTCTTTTTTTAAAAAATTGTCCCCTAGTCTTGAAATTGCCCTTCTCAGGAAAAAGACACCTACCATTAATTCTATCTGTACCCCTCATGATTTTGAAAACTGCCAGAAGGTCAGTTCTCAACTTCCTACATTTCAGTGAAAGAAGTCTGAGCCTTTCTTTATAACTTAAACCTTCCATGTCCAGCAACAATTTGGTTAATCTCTTCTCAACCCTCTCAAGTAGAATAAAATTCTTCCTACAACTGAGCAAACAGACTGGACACAGCAATCTAAAAGAGGCCTCACCAATGTCCTATACAACCTCAACATGACTTCCCAACTGCGGTACTCAAAGGACTGATCAATGAAGGCAAGCATACTAAATGTACCTGAACCCCTAGATCCCTCTGTTCTATAACACTGCCCAAGATCCCACCTTTAAATTTATAAGTTCTATCCCTGTTTGTTGTACCAAAATGCAATACCCCACTTTATCCAGACTGATTTCCATCTGCGATTTTTCAGCGCATTGACCCATTTGATCAAGATCTCTGTAATCTCAGAAAGTCTTCTTCTCTGTCTGCTAATCCATTAAATTTGGTGTCGCCTGTAAACTTACTAACCATGCCTATGATATTCTCATTCAAATCATTTATTAGTGAGCGGCATGGTGGCTCAGTGTTTAGCACTGTTGCCTCACAGCATCAGGATCCCAAGTTCGATTACAGCCTCGAGCGATTGTCTGTGTGGAGTTTGCACATTCTCCCTGTGTCTGGGTGGTTTTCCTCCGGGTGCTCCGGTTTCCTCCCACAATCCAAAGATGTGCAGGTCAGGTGAATTGGCCATGCTAAATTGTCCATAGTGTTAGGTGCATTAGTCAGAGGGAAATGGGTCTGGGTGGGTTACTCTTCGGAGGGTCAGTGTGGACTTGTTGAGCCGAAGGGCCTGTTTCCACACTGTAGAGAATCTAATCTTAAAGACAAACTAAAGAGGATCCAGAACTGATCTCTATAGAACACCACTGATTACAGGCCACCAGTCCACCACCACTCTGTCTCCTGCCATTAAGTCAATCATGTATCCAATTGGCAAGCTCATCCTAAATCCTATTGGAAGGATGTTGTGAAACGTGAAATGATTCAGAAAAAATTTACAAGAATGTTGCCAGGGTTGAAGGATTTGAGCTATAGGGAGAGGCTGAATAGGCTGGAACGTCAGAGGCTGAAGGGTGACCTTATAACGATTTGTAAAATCATGAGGGGCATGGATAGGGTAAATAGACAAGGTGTTATCCCCAGGGTGGGGGAGTCCAGAACTAGAGGCCATAGGTTTTGGGTGAGAGGGGAAAATTTTAAAAGGGACCTAAGGGGCAACTTTTTCCAGGCAGTGGGTGGTGCATGTATGGAAGGACTTGCCAGAGGAGGTGGTGGAGGCTGATAAAATTACAACATTTAGAAGATATCTGGCTGGGTATAAGAGGAAGGGTTCAGAGGGATATGGGCAAAGAGCTGGCAAATGGGACTAGATTAGGTTAGGATATTTGGGAGGCATGGACAAGTTGGAACAAAGAGTCTGCTTCCATGCTGTACATCTCTGTGACTCTAATTTACCCACAACCGAAGTCAGACTCACAGGTCTATAGTTTTCTGGTTTCTCCTTACAACTCTTCTTAAACAAAGGTACAACATCACCCACACTTCAGTCATCAGGTACCTCACCCTTAGTTATGGATGATACAAATATTTCTCCAAGGGGTCTTGTAAATTCCTCCCTTATTTCTCACATATTCTGGGATAGATTCTATTGGGTCCTGAGATTTATTCACCTTTCTATCTCTAAGACTTCCAGAACTTGTTCTTTTGTAATGTGAACAATTTTTAAAACATCAATATTTATTTCCCTGTGTTCTCTACCCTCCCTTTCTTTCTCCACAGTAAAAACTAATACAAAATATTTACTAAATTTACTCATTATGTTTTGTTCCTGCCTCACTTGTGCAGTAGCAACTTTCAGATGATCTACATATTTGTTCAGGACTGCCTCACATATCTGAACTTTGGAGCTTATGGAACCTGACTGTGTCGAACTCACGTTGTACCCATGCTGGGCCATTTCCATGGTTTGGTACATTAAACTTTGTCTCCTGAAGTAAACTGGCCCTCTTGCTGCGAGGAGGCAAGTGGCTGGCATTAGCGTTCTTGCTGCCAGTTTATCCTCTTCCCAGGTATGAGGATATCAAGATTAATCTGGTGGAGAGTCTTCTCCGCATCAGCAACTCTGCTGGAGCTTTTCCTCCAGTTGTACGAGGGGTGGTCCTATAATCGAGCAGGAACCAAGACGGTTTAGGTCTAACATACGAGGAACGGCTGAGGATCCTGGGATTGTATTCATTGGAGTTTAGAAGATTAAGGGGAGATCTAATATAAACTTACAAGATAATACATGGCTTGGAAAGGGTGGACGCTAGGAAATTGTTTCCGTTAGGTGAGGAGACTAGGACCCGTGGACACAGCCTTAGAATTAGAGGGGGTAAATTCAGAACAGAAATGCGGAGACATTTCTTCAGCCAGAGAGTGGTGGGCCTGTGGAATTCATTGCCACAGAGTGCAGTGGAGGCTGGGACGCTAAATGTCTTCAAGGCAGAAATTGATAAATTCTTGATGTCACAAGGAATTAAGGGCTAGGCGGAGAATGCGGGTAAGTGGAGTTGAAATGCCCATCAGCCATGATTGAATGGCGGAGTGGACTCGATGGGCCGAATGGCCTTACTTCCGCTCCTATGTCTTATGGCCTTATGGTCTTATGGTTTGGTATTGGATGAAGCTATAGCCTGTTTCTTTAAGCCTGCTTTCAATACTTGGACTGCTCTTTCTACCAGACCATTGGACAATGGAGAATATGGAGCTATTTGAACATGCCAAATGCCATTTGACTTTAGAAAATGTTCAAATTCCTTGCTGATGAATGACATCCCATTGTCCATGACCAATACTTTCGGGAGTCCCTGTATCCCAAACGATGCTCATTCCTGAGCATTAGTAGACAGAGAAGAAGACTTTCTGAGATTACAACGATGCACTTTGAATGTGCATCCACAATGACTCAAAGCATTGAGCCCATAAAAGGACTTACTCAGTCAATGTGTAACTGAGTCCAAGGTTTACCCAATTATTTCCATATGGGTGTGCTGCTAGTGGTAATTCTTGTCCTTGTTGGCACTCTGGGCACCGGCCCACAGATGCAGATATGTTGGCATCCAATCCTGGCCACCAGACATAACTTCTTGCCAGCATTTTTATTTTGGAAATCCCTGGATGACTGTGGTGGAGCTCAGCCAGTATCTGGCAATGATCTTTACTAGAGACAATCACTCTTGCTCCCCATAGTAATGTGCCATACTGTACAATGATTGGTCTCACTGGGTCCAGAAAGGTTTCAAGCTGATTGCGATGGTCCCTGTTTCCCCATTACCACCAGATGTAGGAAAACCAGACAAGCCTGGGTGTTTTGTTGGACTCACAACAAAGAGCCCAAGGGAATTTAGACAACTGCCTCAGACTGTACAAGATGATCAGAGGTTAACTAAGGAGGAAGTACCAGATCAGCTTAAATAATATACATGCAAGGGTAAAGTTTAATCACACAGGCCAGGAGAAGCAGGTAAAGAGGTTAAAATATGAAGAAACACAGGATCCTCTTAGTCTGTAATGCTGAAGAATGAGGAGATATGTACTCCTGAGGGACTATTGCCAGAAAAGCTACTGGTAAACAGGAATTTATGGTGAGACAAAAAGCACTCAATTATCAAAAGTGAGGCTAGAGAGTCCAGAAAAGAGTGGAGAATTTGTGTTAGGAGTACTGGACAAACTCTCAGTTTAGGAATACAATTTGCCCTTGCAAATGATATAGCTGATTCACCGGCAGCTGTGCTGCCTACTCTAGTTGAAAAGCCAGTGGAGAGCAGGCAACTGAAGGATGTTTATCCAGGAATTTTCCCTGATCATGTGATCACAAGATCACAGAGTCACAAGTTGAAGCAGGAGAGATCAAAAGGCAAAGATAAGGAAGATGACATCGCTTTATCCGAGACTTTCTTTTTGATCAGATAAGTGGGACAGAGCAGGAGTAACTAGGTAAACATGCAAGCATCTTTAGCTCTGCTACGCTTATTGAGTTACAGCAGAAAGATGAGATGTTAAAACAGCTGTATCAAAAGGCACATACAGAGAAGGAGAGTGAATGCATCCCTATATGTTATTACTTAACAATTGATGTCTTAATAAGGAAATGGAGACCATCACACTTTCAAGAAAATGAGAAATGGACAGAGTTTCTTCAAAATAGTTTTGCCAGTAGGATATAGAAAGGAGGTGCTGCAAGTGGTGCATGAGCTACCACTTGGAGATCATTTAAGGGTGAGCTAAAATACAAAGACATGTTTACTGACCTGGACTACACAAGGATGTAGTTGAATTTTGCCAGACGTGTCATACATGTCGGCTAATCAGAAAGCCACAGGCAGTATTAAAACCTGCACCTTTAATACCTATTCCAGCATTTGAGGAACCTTTCACAAGAGTCTTGATTATTTTACTTCAAACAAAAAGTGGGAATAAGTATTTATTAACAAAAATGGATGTGTCAACTAGATTTCCAGAGACAATCCCATTACGCAATATCACAGCTGAAAGGGTTGCAGAAGAATTATTTTTTTTACTAGATACGGACTACCAATAGAGATCCAGTCAGATCAAGCATCATAACCAAACTATTCAAGGAGGTAATGCATAACTTGTGAATAAATCCATTCAAATCTACTGCGTATCATTCAGAATCACAGGGAGAACTAGAGAGATGGCATCAAACACTAAAGACCATGTTGACGGCTTATGGTCAGGATAATCCAGAGGATTGGGATAAGGGAGTTCTGTTTGTATTGTCTGCAATCAGAGATGCACGGAATGAATCAACCAAATTCAGTCCATTTGAATTACTTTTTGGGCATGAAGTAAGTGGATCGTTAAAATTGATTAAGGAGAAATTAATAAGTCAGAATTCAGAGACCATTATGTGTCAAATTTTACAGAATGATTGAACAGAGCTGGACAGTTGGCTAGACAGCATTTAAAAGTATCACAGCATACAATGAAACAGGAAGCAGATAAGAAATCACAAATTCACAATTTTGCGATTGGGGATAGGTATTGGTGTTACTACCAATAACAGGAGAGCCTTTAAAACCAAATTTAGTGGACCTTATCAAATCAAGAGGAAATTGAGTGAGGTGAACTACTTAATAAGGACTCCATACAGTAAGAAATCTCACACAGTGTGTCATGTGATTATACTCAAAAGTTATTTTGATAGGGAAGGAAAATAAGAGGTGTTAATGATTACAGCACAGAAGGAACAACCAAGTTCAGAAGATTCTGAATTGGACATTCCTCAAATCAAATTGGACAGTGAGACAGTTGTCAAAAATTGGGATAAATTATTGAGTTACCTTCCACAAGAAAATCAAAATGACCTGAAAGAGTCATTACTATCACATGGAAAGATATATGGAAATAAACTGGCAAGTACTAACCTAATTGTACATGATATAGAGATAGGAGATGCTGTTCCGATTAAGCAACATCCTTATTGGCATAACCCTCTGAAGTTGGCATAGGTTCAGAAGGAGATAGAATGCATGCTCCAAATTGGCACAATCAAAGTGAGTTGCAGTGATTGAAGCTTACCCATCGTCATAATGTCAAAGCCAAATGGTACCCAATGGTTATGTGTGAACTATTGCAAAGTCAACACCATTACAAAGACTGATGCATATCCAATTCTATGTTCGGAGGACTGTGTCAAAAAAGTGGGACAAGCATCTTACCTTTCTCAGTTGGACTTGCTCAGAGGCTACTGGCAAGCACCTCTGTCAGAGAGAGCAAAGGCGATTTCGGCTTTCGTAACGCCAAATGGACTATATCAGTTTAAAGTTATGACATTTGGCATAAAAATGCTCCAGCCACACTTCAGAGACTGGCTAATAAGGTCATTACCGGGTTACCCAACTGTGTGGTGTATATTGATGACCTGGTGATTTTTAGTCACTCAATGAAGGAACATTTACTGCATTTATCGGACTTGTTCAATCGATTTTGGAAGGCAGGCTTGGTGGTAAACCTAGATAAAAGTGAATTTGTCCAAAGCCCAAGTCACCTTCCTGGGCCATGGACAAATGGACAAATGGCCCCACGGGATGCAAAATGAAAGTAATTGGGGAATTTCCCACATCGTCGACGAGAAAAGCGGTACTACTGTTCCGGCGATTGAGTGGATTTTACCAAAAGTTTGTGCCGAACTTTAGCAGTGTGGCTCTAACACTCACCAAATTGTTAAAAAGGGCAAGAAGTTTCATTGGACAGTAGACTGTCAAAAGGCATTTGATAGCCTAAAAACTGTGTTAACCACTGTCCCAGTATTAGCCATACTGGATTACATGAAGCTTTTCAAGGTGGTTATCGATGCCAGTGATGTGGGTGCTGGTGCGGTGCTCTTGCAGGAGGATGATGAGGGGATAGAAAGACTCATTGGGTATTTTTCCAGGAAGTTGAATGTTCATCAAAAGAAATATTCAACAGTGGGGAAATAGATTTTAAGCTTGATGTTGGCATTACAACATTTCAGTGTTTATATTACCAGCGATGCATCTAAGACAATCGTATACACTGATCATAATCCATTGACATGTGTGGGAAAATTTCAGGACAAAAATGCCAGATTGTTTAGATGGAGCTTGTTGTTGCAGCCATTCAATTTGACAATTGTGCAGGTGGCAGGTCGTAAAAACATGATTGCCGATGCATTATCTACACTTGAATTATATATGGAGGCATTCGGTGGCGGAGATGTCACGTCCTAAATTTCCATGTAGTTATGCATGTTTACATGTTTAAAGTTAGTATAGTGTATATGCATGTGTAGACTACTAACCGGGTTTTTGAAGGGTTTTAAAATGAAGCCATCTTTTGATGTTGACGGTGCATTTTTTTAAGGGAGGAAGTGGCACAAAGCTGATCCCTTTTTTCAAAAAGCTGTTCCTTTTCTCAAGGATACGGTGTCCTTGATTTTTTTCAGAGGGGTCATAAACAGGTCTCGGCTCCGAGGTGACTAGTTTGGTACAAAGATGAAAAAGGATGTTGACAGGCCTTTTGTTTTTATGTAAACAGTTGAGACTTCAGGCCAAAGTGGTCATGTTTTAGAAGTGACCTGTATAAAGAAAGGGGAGTAGTCAGCTCTCTAGCTGAGCAGTTCAGTCCAGAACTAGTTAGGAGTTCAGCTATTTGGAAACAGGTTATCTCTCTCCTTCTGGTCTTCTAACTTTAACCTATAAGCATTTGTTCCATTTTTACTGTTTTTTTTTAAAGGGGTTTGCTTATTGGGATTGTTGTGTATATTTGGAACAGCATAATTAAGTCTAGTTTGGATAGACTAAGTTCTGTAGGAGTTCATTGTTTTGTTCTTTGTGTTTCATTGTGTAATTTTGTGAATAATTTTTTGTCTGTTTTAAAACCTGGTAATCAACCTAGCTAACTAACACTGGGTAATTTTCACTGTACACTTACCTAAACAAATTGCAAAGTTATGATCTGGGCTGCCTGCTTAAGAATGTTTTGAGTGGTCTGGTCTAGTCCATAACAAAGATCCCCCACAAATTGAAGGAAGAATACCACATTTTCTGTCACAGGAGCCTACAAACACACAGCCTCAACATTGAATCATTGAATTCATCAGTTTCCAAATCTCCCCACCCCCACCGCATTCCAAATCCAACCCTGTGACTCGATACTGTCCTCCTGACCTGAACTACCTATCCACCTTCCTTCCCACCTGTCTGCTCCACACCTCCCACCAACCTATCACAATCACCTTCTACCTCCACCCATCTATCATCATCTCACCTACATTTTCCCTAGCCCCCTCCCCCATTTATTTCTCAGCCTCCTCCCCCTCCCAAGATGAAGAGTTATGTCCAAAACATCAACTCTCTTGCTCCTCAGATGCTGCCTGACCTGCAGTGCCTTTTCGAGCACCACACTTTATTGACCGTGATTAGTAAATTTGCAGATGACACTAAAATATGCGGTGCATTGGACAGTAAGGAAGGTTATCAGAAATTGCAGCAGGACCTTGATCAGGTGGGGAAGTAAGCTGAGAAATGGCAAATGGAATTTAATACAGATAATTGTGAGGTCTTGCATTTTGCAAAGTCAAAGCAAGATGGGAGTTTCATGGTGAATGGTAGGGCCTTAAGGAGTGTGGTGGAACAGAGGGACCTTGGAGTTCAGGTGCATGGTTCACTGAAAGTGGAGTCACAGGTAGACAGGGCAGGGAAGAAGGCTTTGGAACACTGGCCTTCATCAGTTAGGGCATTGAGTATAGAAGTTGGAAAGTTTTGTTGCAGTTCTACAAGACTTTGATGAGGCCGCCCTTGGATATTGTGTTCAGTTTTGGTCATCTTGCTGTAGGAAGGATGTTATTAAACTGGAAAGAGTACAAAAGAAATTTACAAGGATGTTGGCAGGACTCAAGGGACTGAGTTATTGTGAGAAGTTGGACAAGATAGATTTTTTTTTGTTAGAGCATAGGAGACTAAAGGGGGCTTTTAGAGAAGTGTATAAGATCATGAGAGGCATGGATAGGCAATCACCTGATGAAGGAGCAACGCTCTGAAGGTTAATGCTTCCAATTAATCCTGTTGGACTATAACCTGGTGTTGTGTGATTTGTAACTGAATGCACTCAGTCTTTTTCACAGTGTTGGGGAATCAAGGACTAGAGAGTATCAGTTTAAGGTAAGAGGGGAAAGAATAAATGGGAATCTGAAGGACAATGTCTTTACACAGAGGGTGGTACGCATATGGAATGAGCTGTCAGGAGAAGTAGTTGAGGTGGGTACATTAACAACATTTAAAAGGCATTTGGATGAATACATGGATAGGAAAGGTTTAGGAGAATACGGGCCAAGAGCAGGGAAATGGAGTTAGCGTGGATGGATATTTTGGTCAGCATGGACCAGATTGGGCCGAAGAGCCTGTCTCTATGCTGTAGGACTCTATGACTCTATAACTCTATGAGAAGGGGGTAAGTTTAAATTATGATTGCCTTTCCCCTCTTAAGCCCAAGACAGTGAAGTTTGATTTACTCTTTTCCTGTTTTATTCCCATTCATTGTTGAAGAAAGCCAAGGAGATTTCCTCAAACCTTGTTCTATTGAATTTCTATTTTAGAAATAAGCCCACAGCAAAATCCCTGATATCACAGCCCATTTTTTCCCTAAACTCCATATTCTGACCTCACCACATTATAGCCTTTGTTCAAAAGAGCTGAACTCCAGAGGTGAGGTGAAAGTGACAGCCCCTGACATCATGGCCACATTTTTCAGGTGTGACATTAAGAAGCCGTAGAAATTGGAATCAATTGCAATCAAGGGATGAACCCTCTGCTGACTGGAGTCATATCTGGCACAAAGGAAAATGGTTATGGCTATTGGAAATCATCATCTCAGGCCCAAGATATCTCTGCAGGAGTTCCTCAGCGTAGTGGCCGAGGCTAAACCATCTTCAGTTGCTCCATCTGGTAAGAAGTGGGGATGATTGCACAATGTTCAGCACTGTTCATGACTCCTCAGATACTGAAGCAGTCCATATCCAAATGCAACGAGACCTGGACAATATCAAGTTTTGAGCTGAACAGTGACACGCAACATTACTGCCACACAATTGCCAAGCAATTACCACCTTCATCCAACAAGAGAGAATCTAACCATCAATGATTGACATTCAATGGTGTTGCTATCACTGAATTTCCACTGTCAACATCCTGGAGGTTACCATTATCCAGAAACTCAATTGGACTGGCCATTTAAATACAGTGGCTACAAGAGCAGTTCGTTCAGTTACTAGGAATATTGCACCAGTCCACTTGCTGACTCCCCAAAGCCTGTCCACCTGCTACAAGGCATGAGTCAGGAATGTGAAGGAATACTCCCCACATACTTACATGATTGCAGCTCCAACAACACTCAAGAGGCTTGACACCATCAAAAGCAAAGCAGCCCACTAGTTTGGCATTATATCCACCAACATCCACACCTTCCACCACCAAAGTTCAGTAGCAGCAGTGTGTGCTATCTAGAAGAGTTTGCACCTTAACAAACCCATAACCTTCACTAACTAGAAGGACAAGGGCAACAGGCAACCCTCAAGCCACTCATCACCCTTTCTTGGAAATATATCACCATTCTTTCAATGTCACTTGATCAACTGATTCTACAATTCTCTCTCTAACAACAATGTGAATCTATGGACTGCAACAGTTCAAGAAGGCAGTTCATCACCACATTCTCAATGGCAACTAGGGATGGACAATAGATGCTGGCCCAACCAGTGATAGCCACATCCCATGAATGTGTTTTTAAAAATTCTCCTTCTTCAGCTCTCTGTCCAAATGCAGATCCAACACACAGCACTACAATCTCTGAACACAGATAAGGCAAAGAGGTAAGACCCAAATCCAACCTACTAGAATGGGGGCAAACCACATGTTGTCAGTAATTTAATCTAGAACTGCCTCCAGCCAACTCAACCAACTAGCCCCACAAGGAATCCAATTTGCTGTGCTAGCATTAACTATTACATGCATATTAATTTTTTTTATATTTGCATTTTTTAAATATTGCATTTTGAAAATATTTGCATCTCTGGACCATGAAGAATCGTAAACAAGCACACTTACCAATAAAAAAATTAATCCTTTCCGAATCAAAATTTTATACTGATAAAATATTTAATTTGAATACTTGCCTTTTTAGAAGTTGTAAAGAATGCCGTGAAGAAATAATTTGAGCAAAGGAGTTACTCATGAAGTCATTAAGCAAGTTCTAAAATATTTAAACAGAAAAAAAAATTAGTTCTCATGATATTCAATTCCAGATGTTTTCTACAAGATATTTATGATTTGCAACAAGCTGCCTCTAATTATTTAACTCAAAGTACATACTATGAATGAAAAAAAAGGATGGCTAGGTTAGGAATGGCACATGAAGGCTTGAGATTCTTGAGACAATGGGACCAGGTCTAGTCAGAAAGTACCTATTCAAAAGATATGAGTTGCACCTCAACAAACTGGGACCAATATCTTCATGGGAAAATTCTCTAGTCTGGGTGGAGAGTGTTGAAATTAAATATGTAAGGAGATGGGCACCAGCACATAGAAGTTAAAAAATGTATACACTTAATGGTAAGGTCCTAGGGGGTGTTGCCAAACAAAGAGATCATGGAGTATGTGTTCGTAGTTCATTGAAAATTCATTTAAGGGCGGCACGGTGGCACAGTGGTTAGCACTGATGCCTCACAGCACCAGAGACCCGGATTCAATTCCCGCCTCAGGCGACTGACTGTGTGGAGTTTGCACGTTCTCCCCGTGTCTGCGTGGGTTTCCTCCGGGTGCTCCGGTTTCCTCCCACAGTCACAAAGATGTGCAGGTCAGGTGAATTGGCCATGCTAAATTGCCCGTAGTGTTAGGTAAGGAGTAAATGTAGGGGTATGGGTGGGTTACGCTTCGGCGGGTCGGTGTGGGCTGAAGGGCCTGTTTCCACACTGTAATGTAATCTAATCTAATCTAAAATGGGAGTCACAGGTAGACAGGATAATGAAGAAGGTGTTTGGTATCATTGATAACTAAGTCAAAGTACTGTCTATCAAATAAGTCCATCAGTGGATTGGACCTTTTGTCATAGAATCTCTACATTGTGGAAACAGGCCATTCAGCCCAATAAGACCACATCAACCCTCCAAAGAATACCCACCCAATTCCATCCATTACCCTTTAATATACAATTACTCCTGACTAATGCACCTAACCTACACATCCCTGAGCATTATAGACAATTCCATATAGCCAATTCACCTAACCTGCACATCTTTCGATTGTGGAAAGAAACTGGAGCACCCGGAGAAAACCCACATAGACATGGGGAGAATGTGCAAACTCCACACAGACTGTAACACGAGGGTAGAATTGAACCCAGATCCCTGGCACTGTGAGGCAACAGTGCTAACCACTGAGCAACCATGCTACCTTTATTGGTCAGTCAGTGAATTCAGTATAGGAGATGGGAGATCATGTTGCAGATGTAGACCACTTTTGGAATACTGTGTTCAGTTCTGGTCTCTCTGCTATAGGAAGGATGTTGTTAAACCTTAAAGGGTTAAGCAAAGATTTATAAACATGTTGCCAGGGTTGCAGGATTTGAGCTACAGTGCGAGGGTGAATGGGCTGGGGCTATTTTCCATGGAGTGTTGGAGGCTGAGAAATGACCGTATAGAAGTTTATAACATCATGAGAGGCATAGAAAGGGTGAACATTCAAGTTCTTTTCCTAAAGGAGTCCAAAACTAGAGGGCATAGGTTTAAGCTGAGAGGTGAAAAATTTAAAAGCAACCTAAGACGCAACTTTTTCATGCAGAGTGTTGAGTGAATGGAATGAAATGCCAGAAGAAGTGGTGGAGACTGGAGGTTGGAGGGATACGGGCCAATTGCTGGCATATGGGATTAGATTAATTTAGGATATCTGGTCAGAATGGATGAGGTGGACTCCCTGCTATAGGAAGAATGTTTCAGGTGTAATCCTTCTTCAGGACTGGGGGTGGGTGTGGGGGGAGCCACAGACAAAGGGAGAGGCATGGGCAGAGTGGTGAAGGGGGATAAGTGAAGACAGGTAGAGGGTACAATCAGTTTGGTCAATGGGAGAAATGAATCCAGTAGGTGGCAGGGAGCAGTGGAAGGGAGGGGGATGGGCTTGGAAGGGAATCAAGGGATGGGGAGGGAGGTTATTTGAAATTGGAGAACTCAGTTGAGTCCTCCGAACTGTAGGGTGCCCAGATGGAAGATAAGGTGTTGTTCATCCAATAGAGCTGTGGTTTATTTTGGCAATGGATGGTCATGTCAGAAAGGGAGTGGTTTGGGGAATTGAAATGGGCAGTGATTGGGCGGCCCAGATGGCCCCTGTGGACACAGCTGAGATGCTCGATGAGATGTTTCCTGAGTTTACATTCAGTCTCCCCAATGTAGAGAAGACCACATCAGGAACACCTGATGCAGTAAACTTGGTTGGAAGAGAGTAGGTGAAACTCTGTCTCACCTGAAAGGATTGTTTGGGGCCCTGGATGGAGGTGAAGAAGTTGGTGTACCAGCAGGTTTTTCATCTTATCAGATTGCTGGGGAAGGTATCTGGGGGTTCAGTGGCAGGGATGGCATAAACCAAGGACTATTGCAGGAAACGGGTCTTTGCAGAAGGCAGAGAGGGGTGTGGAAGGGGAAATGTTCTCAGCTGTGGGGTCTATTTGGAGTTGGTGGAAGTGTTTGAGGATGATGCATTGGATGCGGAGACTGGTGCGGTGATGGATGAGGACAAGGGGTACTCTGTGTTTATTGCGTTGGGGGGGGGTGTTTAGAGCAGTGGAACTGGGAATGGAGGTGGTGCAGCGGAGGGCTGTCTTGATGACAGAGGGAGGAAAAGCACATTGTTCAAAATAAGTGGACATCTGGGATGCTCGTGAGTGCAATGTCTCCTTGTCTAAGCAGATGTGGCAGTGGCGGAGGAATTGGGAAAATAGGATGGAGTTCTTGCAGGATACTGGGTGGGGGGAGGTGTAGTCCAGGTAGTTATGGGAGTCTGAGGGTTTGTATAGACAACTGTCTGGAGACTGTCGCCGGAGATGGAAATGGTGAGGTCAAGAAAGGGGATGGAAGTGTCCGAGATGAAACAAGTGAATTTGAGGGCGGCATGGAAGTTGTATTGAAGTCGATGAACTGCTCCAGTTCAGCCTGGGTGAGGACACTGCACCGAAGCAGTTATTGATGTAACAGCGGAAAAGTCGGGGTATAGTGCCTGTGTAGATACTGAAGAGGGACTGTTCGATGTAGCCACAGACCGTCTCACTAACTGAAAGCCATACTAAAAGCCTTCCTGGGTCTGTGTGAGCCCTGATCCTGTCCACTCCTAAATCTTTGGCCCTTTTGAGAAAAAGACACCGATGGAGAACTCAACGTGTTTACAAACTGTCTTTCTGAAGGAGACATTCTGGCATCACTGTCCTAAAAACTCTCTGCAAGAGAAGTAGGACACAATACATCTCTTAAAGAGCACAGTCATGTCACAGGGAGGAGAATGGCAGGGAAGAGAATTAGATCGGGCGAGAGAATTGAAGGTGGCAAGAGAATGGGAGGTTTCTGACACCCCTGCCAGGTCTTGACGGTTCCTCATCTGGGTCCTGGCCCACTCCCTTCCCCCTGTGTACTGACATCTCCTTCTTTGCTGAGTCCCTCTCCACTCCACCCTGTCCCCATCCTGTATCTGGACCCCTGTCCTGGGTTCCAAACTATTCCCCACCTCTCCCAGGTTCCGATCACCCACCTCGGGAGCTGAGCCCCTATCCTCTTCACAGGTTCCAAACCCCTTCTTTCTGGATCCTGAGCCACATTGCTTGAAACCACTTAAACACACATACGTAATTTAAAGTGGTACGTATGTGGAGAATATGTTTGTGAAAAATGTAAGTGTTCCTTCTGCAATAAGCTTGTAAAAAAAAATTGTGACAAGTATAAGGCTCAGTGCTGCAGAAACCACAATCAGAGGTCATAAGGCTCAGTGTGGGCTATAGGGGATGAAATGTTGCTTTATCAAGCACGTACACAACCACAAACAGGTCATAAAGCTCAGTGTGGGCTATAGGGGACGAAATGTTGCTTTATCAAGCACGTACACAACCACAAACAGGTCATAAAGCTCAGTGTGGGCTATAGAGGACGAAATGTTGCTTTAGCAAGCATGTACACAATCACAAACAGGTCATAATGCTCAGTTTGGGGAAGAAGTGTTGATCTAGAAAGCACGTACACAGCTTGCAATGATGGGGGATGCACACTAACAATAGATCACAGGGGGATGTGGTGAAACGGTCAAGCTATGTGGTAAAACAGCGAAGCTAACACCTGCACTTTGTCACGTATAAGGCCAAATAAGGCAAGAAACAAACAAGATTAAGGGGCGGCAGGCTTAGAGTAGTGGGAGAAGTAAACAGAGGAGGGATGAAGTGTGTAGCTTATGATAGGTTTGACGCTTTGCATGCTAAAACCAATAAGCTAAAAGAGGAGTACCAAGAAACTCAGCTAAACTGTATAACTTGCGATGTAACCTGTTGATCGGTGTGCCTACTTGTTGGACACCCATTCTTATAAGAATGTTTCAATAAGTACCTGCTTCGGAATTTGACTCAGACTGAAATTATTGAAAAGTGAGAATCATTTCTCACACATAGCACCCATATGGTGATGTCAGTCAACTTAGCCTGATCTTTGGACTCTGCTAGAACCAAGCACACGTACAGACTGTGCCGACGTTCTGAGTGATTGAAAAACTCTTGATCCCATTAAACACTGGTCTCTTTTGACCTTCATACATGTCCAATTAGTCAAAGGACCTGGAACATATTTACCATGTAAACTGCTGGCACATGCTGCAGGTATAAAGCTGGTGTGGCCTGATGCTGTACTCTGAAAATGTTCACCCATTTCATTATTCAGTGCTCTGATCCATGACTAGCTGCTTGCTGACCCTCCATAGCTACTAGACTGAGTCTGCAGCTGTGGTGAAGGAACCAAAAAGTGGGAAAAAAACATACTTGACCTTATCCTTACCAACCTGCTAGCTGCAGATGCATCTGTCCATTACATCTGTCATTAAGAGTAACTACTGCAAAATCCTTGTGAAGAATAGTTCTGCCTTCACATTGAAAATAAAGGTCCATCATGTTGCATGGCACTGTCACAGTGGTAAATGGGATGGAATAGGCCTAGTAACTCAAGACTGAGCTTCCGTGACGCACTGAGGGCCATCAACAGTAACAGAATTATATTCTGGGGCGGCACAGTGGCTCAGTGGTTAGCTCTGCAGCCTCACAGCTTCAGGGACCTGGGTTCGATTCCAGCATTGTATGAATTTGCTCTGGTTTTCTCCCACAGTCCAAAGATGTGCAGGCCAGGTGAATTGGCAATGTTAAGTTGCCTATAATGTTAGGTGCATCAGTCAGAGGGAAATGGGTCCTGGGCGGTTACTCTTCAGAAGGTTGGTGTGGACTTGTTGGGTTGAAGGGCCTGTTTCCACACTGTAGGGAATCTAATCTAATCTTCTAGTGCAATCGCATGGCCTGGCATATCCCCCCACTCACCCATTACCATCAAGTCCGGGAATCAACCCTGGTTCAATGGGTACTGTAGGAGGTAATGCCAGGAGCAGTACCAAGCAGACCTAAAAATGAGGTCTGTTGACCTAGTGAAGCTACTAAGCAGTACTTGTGTGTCAAATAGCATAAGCAGCAAGTGACAGACAGAGCTAAGTGATTCCACAACCAATGGATCAGATCTAAGCTCTGCAGTCGTGCCACAGCCAGTGGCACAATTAAAGAAAATACTTGAGAAAGAGGCTCCACAAATATCCCCATCCTCAAAGATGGAGGTGCACAACACATCGGTGCAAAAGAGAAGGCTGAAACACTTTCATCAATCTTCAGCCAAAAGTACCAGATGATCCATCTCAGCCTCCTCCAGTAGTCTCAGCATTAAAGATGTCAGCTTCAGCCAATTTGATTCGCTCCACGTGAGAGCATAAAATAGTTGGAGGCACTGAATACTGCAAAGTCTATGGGCCTGACAATATTCCAGTCATAGTAGGAATACTTGTGCTCCAGAACTTGCCACTCCCCTAGCCAAGATCTTCTAGTACAGTTATAACAACTACTCACAATGTAGAAAATTGTCCATGTATGTCCTGTACATAAAAAAAAACAGGGCAAATCCAACCCAGCAAATTCCCACCCCCACCAATCTATTCTCAATCATCAATAAAGTGATGGAAGGTGTCATCAATAGTGCTATCAAGCAGCATCTGCTCAGCAATAACCTGCTTAATGATGCCCAGTTTATGTTCCATCAGTGCCACGTTGCTCCTGACCTCATTACAGCCTTGGTTCAAGCATGGACAAAAGAGCTGAATTCCAGAGGGGAGGGGAGAGGGACAGGCCTTTACATCAAGACAGCACTCAACTGAGTATGGTGTCAAGGAGTCCAATCAAAACTGGAATCAATGGGTTTCAAGGGAAAAACTCACCGGTGACTGGAGTCATATCTGACACATAGGAAAATGCTTGTGGTTGTAAGAGGTCAGAAATCTCAATATTTCTGCAGGAATTCCTCAGAGTACTGTCCTAGGTCCAAGCATCTTCAGCTGCTTCATCAACGGCCTTCCATCCATCATAAGTCAGAAGTGGGGGTGTTCGCTGAAGACTACACAATGTTTAGCACCACTCATTACTCATCAGACACTGAAGTAGTTAATGTTTAAATGCAATAAGATCTGGACAATATTCATGCTTAATAATAAGTGGCAAGTTAAATTCGCACCACACAAATGCCAGGCAATAGCCATCTCCAATCAGAGATAATACACCACCCCTTGATATTCAATCACTAATTCCACCACTCTCAACATCCTTGAGATTACCACTGGCCAGAAATTCAACAAGACTCACCAAAACACAATGGCTACAAGAGCAGGTAAGGGAGTACTGCAATGAGTAACTCAACTTCTAACTTCTCAAAATCTGTTCATTATCTATAAAGCATAAATTAGGAGTGTCATGGAATATTCCACATTTGCCTGGATGGTTGCAGCTCCAACAACGATCAAGAAGTTTGACACCATTCAGGACAAAGCAGCCCACTTGGTTGGCACTATATCTACAAACATCCAGTCCCTTCACCACCAATGCTCAGTAGCAGAATGTGTACTATCTACAAGATACAATTCAGAAATTCAGCTTGGATCCTTAGGCAGCACTTTCCAAACCCACAACCACTTCCACCTAGAAGCACAGGGGCAGCAGATACATAGGGACACCACCACTTTCAAGTTCTCCTCCAATCCACTCACTATCTTGACTTGGAAATACATCACCATTTCTTCATTGTCACTGGCACAAAATTCTGGAATTGCCTCCCTAAGGGCATTATGGGTCAATACACAGCACATGGAAAGGATGACAGGCTGTGCTAAAACAAATAGTAAAATGTTCTTCAAATATGTTAAGAATGAAACATTGGTGAAGGATAGAATGGGGCCCATGAGGAAAAAGCAGAGTAAATGGAACACAAAAGCAAAGGTTATGGCAGAGGAAGGGCAGCACGGTGGCACAGTGGTTAGCACTGCTGCCTCACAGCGCCAGGGACCTGGGGTTCAATTCCCACCTTGGGTGACTGTCAGTGTGGAGTTTGCACATTCTCCCCATGTCTGCGTTGGTTTCCTCCAGGTGCTCCGGTTTCCTCCCACAGTCCAAAAGATGTGCAGGTTAGGTGAATTGGCTATGCTAAATTGCCCGTAGTGTTATGTATAGGGGAATGGGTCTGGGTAGGTTGCTCTTCAGAGGGTCGGTGTGGACTTGTTAGGCCAAAGGGCCTGTTTCCACACTGTAGGTAATCTCATCTAATTAAATTAATATTTTCCTTCTGCCTTTATCCAACTGAAGGATGGCGACAATGGCCCAATTGGAAGTGTGGGTGTTGAGCAACTGAGTAGTACAGTGATAGATAAAAAAAAGGTATTAACAAGGTTGGCAGCACTCCAGGTAAAGAAGCTGCCAGGCTTGGATAGGATGAATCTGAAAATGCTAAGAGGTAAAGAAGCAAACTTTGGAGCTATTAATAGAAATTTTCAGGTCTCTTTGAACTAAGAGTTACTCCTGAGGGATTGGAGGATTGCAAATGTGACACTGTTGTTGAAGGAAGTGGCAAAGGATAACCCAGGAAACTACAGACCTGTCAGCTTGACATCAATAGTGCAAACCCTGATAGAGGCCATAATACAGGATAAGATAAATATACACTTAAAGAGTAAAAGCAAATTCTAGACAGTCAATATGGCTTTGTCAAGTGCAGGATATGTCTGACAAATTTAACTATGTTCTTTGACAAAGTGACATGGGCAATGAGGGTAGTGCCATAGATGTTGCAAACTTAGACTTCCAGAAAGTATTTGATACAGTGCCACATTGAAAATTAGTTAGCAAATTAGAAATATTTAGGATTTATGGGTCTTTGGCAGCATGGCTAAACAAGAGAAAATAGAGGGAGGTAAAGATGGGAATGTCTCAGACTGGATTCAAGTTGAAAGTGGCATCCCCCAAGGATCGGTATCTGGAGCCTTAATTTGTCTGATTTATATAAACGATTTGGAGGTGAGTGTTGAGGACAGTATCTCTAAGTTTGCAGGTAACACTGTGATGGTACTGTGCCTTGAAGAGAAATGTGTTTTGTACTGTTTCTCTTGCAGAGGGTTGCCACAGTGGAGCCAAGATAGTTCAGACAGCTGAGTTCTCCCTTGGTATTTCTTTTTTTAAGCCTGTAGTAAATTATCTTTACCATCTTCAAAGAGATCTCCTTTTCCCTTACCACCTGAGGATTTCTATTCTCCCTAATTTCCATCCCTCACAGATTGAAATTGATGTCGGAAGTCAAACTTTGATTTATAACTAACTCATAATCATCTGTCATTTCTGATGATAATCTTGCAGTTTTAACTCTCCTCTTCACATGAGTTCTCACTAATTCAGGAAGGGAATTTTTGAATTCCTCCAATATATCAGTCTCTCTAATAGCATCATATATCTGATCCATTTCAATGCCATTATCCACCCACCAAAAGTTACTTTGTTTGATCCTTTCAAATTCTACATACATTTGGCCAGGTTCCCTCCTTAGATTCCTAAAATGGTGCTTGTAGGCTTCTGACAGTAATTCATACATTCTTAAGATGGCTTTTTTCATCTTATCATACTCCCCAGATACCTCCTCTGATATTGACACAAATACTTCATTAGCTCTACTTACCAACTTTGCTTGAATCAATAATACCTGACTGTTGTGCTACAAAAGTTTATATGATTTCAAATAAACCTGTTGAACTATAACCTGGTGTTGTGTGACTTCTGACTAATACAACATAGTCAGTAGCCATTTCATTTGTCTAGTCACTTTCTCAAATTAAATGAAAAAGGTTTTTACATCCATCTCATCAAATCTTTACAACACTTGAACTTATTTAAACCCCAGATCCCCATCAGACCTTTGGCTACAATGTGTTTGCTCTTCACTGCCCTCATCATTACTGCCATCTTTTACCTTTATCTCTGCTATTTCAGGTCATCTTTCATTTTTCAGTTTCAACTTCTGAAATTCAAAATCCTTTTATCCCTTTCTTCTGCCAGGATTATTCTTTCTTCCTTTTCCTTCTGTTTTCAATCGTAACTCAAACTTTCTCACTTACTTTTTATATTCATGCTGTTTTAATTCTTTTTTTGATTAGATACCCTACAATATGGAAACAGGCCCTTCGGTCCAACAAGTCCACACCGAACCTCAGAAGAGTAACCCACCCAGACCCATTCCCCTACCCTTTATTTACCCCTAATGCAGCTAACACTATGGGCAATTTAGAACGGCCAATCCACCTAACCTGCACATCTTTGGAGGAAATCGGAGCATTTGGAGGAAACACATACAGACACGGGGAGAATGTGCAAACACCACACAGACATTCATCCGAGGCAGGAATCAAACCTGTGATCTTGGTGCTGTGAGGCAACAGTGCCAACCACTGAGTCACTGTGCTGTCCCTTTGTTTTTTGTTCTGTTGCAATTATCTCTATCTTTTGCTTTTGCCTGTCTTTTTCCTTTGCCATTGCCTCTAATTTAAGCTGCTTCATTTTCAATGAATTTTAGCCATTTTTAATTATTCCAATTATATTCCTGGAAATCTTAAGTGCTGAGCTATTACTACAATTATCTGCCCTTTTGCTCCTGACACAGGCAACTCCAACTTCAGCTTGCCTGCAAATTGCAAAAGTTTTGCTTTAATCACCTTCTGTATCACTCCAAACGACTTCTTCCATACCCAAAAAAAAACTCTTAGCCAATGTAAGAGCCACTATTACATAAGGCACACCTAATTTAAGCCAAACAAATGCAACACCCAAAAACATCAATACTCAGGATTATTGGTTTAGGATTATTGAGCCCAATAATCCTAAACCAAACCTAAATTTAGAGATTTTGATCCTGGACATGAGCAGCAAATATTGTGATGGGCCAGACCAACACCCCTTTCCCGCCCTCCCCCAACACCCAAAATATAGTAATGAGTTAGCTGAGACCCTAACTTTTATATTTAAAAGCATGTGTAAAGTGGTCTGTTCCAAATTTGATTCGCATGGCCCATCACTAGGCTTTAATCAAAACGTTCTTTATTCTTACAACACAACTGAAATTAAAAAAGGAAGAATTGACACAACTTTAATACTATTGAAATATTTCACAAGATAATATATTACTTAACCAACACTAATCAACAAGGGTTCTGATATAGGCAGCATCCCACAAACACACCATTGGCAAGGCAATTTAGCAAAAACAGTTTTATTCTCAGGTGCTGTCTTTCTCCAGGGTCAGCTGAAAGAAACAGTCTGCACCTTTTGATTTTTAAGAAGAAGCCTCACTGCTAAGATTCCAGCAGCAGAGAACACAAGTTTTTAGCTTGGCAGCCAGCAACTAAATGAAAGCAAAACTAAAAACCTTCCTGAGTCTGTGTGAGCCATGACCCTGCCCATTCATGATTCTTTTGAATCATCTTAATTGAAATACCCATGGAGAATCAAAAGTTGTTTCCCAATCATCTGTCTGAAGGAGACATCTCGATACCACTCTGGCAACCCTCTCTGCAAGAGAAACATCACACAACACATCTGATTTGACTTGATTTGATTTGTTTTATTGTCACGTGTACCTAAGTATAGTGAAAAGCTTTGCTTATGAGCAGATCACAGTAAGCAAGGACATACAGACCACAGGATGAGAAAAAAACTTAGAGGCATACAAGTTACATCTCACAGGGCGTGCATGAGGCAAGATCAATATTATGACCACATGGCATTATTTGAAATTAGAGAATCCATTCATCAGTCTAATAACAGCCAGGAACAAGCTGTTCCTGAACCTGCCAGTGCATGTGTTCAAGCTTCTGTATCTTCTGCCTGACAGAAGAGGTTGTAGGAGAGCATTACAAGGGTGCAATGGGTCTTTGATGATTTTAGCAGTCTTTCCATGGCAGCGAGCTGTACAATGGATGGAAGGCTGGAGTCAATGGATGGAAGGCTGGTTTTTGTGATGATCTGAGCTGTGCACACAACCTTGTGTAGTTTCTTAAAGTCCTGGCAGAGCAGTTGCCACACCAGGCCATTATGCACCCAGACAGTATGCTTTCAAAGGTTATTCTGTAAACATCGATGAGGGTCCTTATGACATGCCAAATTTCCTAGATGCCTCAGGAAGAAGAGGCATTGTTGTACCTTCTTGACTGTCGCATCTATGTGGGAAGTCAAGGACAGGTCGTTGGTTTTCATCACTCCTAGGAACTTGATGCCCTCCACCCTCTCAACTCAACTCTGTTGATGTAGGTGGGGGTTCTCTTTTCTTCCAGTTTCAACATTTTGCAAATGTTGAAAGTGAGGTTGTTCTCTCAGCACCATGTTACCAAGCCCCTCCATCTTCTTTATGTATTCTGACTCATCATTGTTAGATAGCAACCCTACTACAATGCTCATAAGCAAATTTGGTGATAGCATTTGTTCAGAATTTGGCTATAAAGTCCTTGGTGTACAAGGAGTAGAGGAGGGGGCTGAGGACGGATCCGTTGGGTGCTCCAGTGTTGAGTGCTTGAGTGGAGGAGGTGCAATTGTCAATCTTCACTGATTACAGACTGTGGGTCAGAATGCTGTGGATCTAGTTGCAGAGGGTAGAGCCAAGACAAAGATTTCGGAGTTTTGAGATCAGTCTGAAGGGGATAATGGTGTTGAAGGCAGACCTTTCATTGATGAGCAAGAGTCTGATGTAGGTGTCCTTGTTGTCCAGATGTTCCAGGGATGAGTGGAGGGCTGGGAAAATGGCATCCGCTGTGGACCTGTTGCATTGTTAGGCAAATTGTAGGGGTTCAAGGCAGGTTGGAAGACTCAACTTGAAGTGTGCCATGACCAGCCTCTCAAAGCACTTCATGATTATTGAGGTCTCCATTGCTATCTCCATAGCAGCCCTCTAAATTAATCACTTTCAAATATATATTCAGCTCTTTTGAAACCTGTAATGGAAGCTGTGTCTACCACTCTCCTAGGACTACCTGAGTAGCTCTTTTAGGAGCTAGTACCGGCATGATGGGTTGAATAGCCTCCTTTGTACTGTAAATTCCATGATGCTACATGTTAAGGAATAAAATTGTGCAATCACATTGCTCGCTGTAGCCAATGGACTACCAATTAGTGGAAAGGATATAGGGGAACAAATCTGCAGGGAAATTACGGAGAAATGCCAAAATTATAAATCCTGCTCCTCGAATGCTGCTTGACCTGCTGTGCTTTTCCAGCAACACACTCTCAACATTATACAACAGTTATAATGGAGACTTCGATTACTCAAATATAGACTGGATTCTGGTCGTGTAAAGGGCAGCGAGGGGCAAGTGTTCAAGAGTTTCCTACAGTATTGTATGCGCAGTCCAATAAAGAAGGATGCATTGTTGAGCCTGGTCCTTGAAAATAGGGTGAGCCAAGTGGATCAGCTGTCAATGGATTATGATTCGGGAGACAACGATCATTATATCAGGATGGTGTTGGAGAATATGCAAAGGAGAAATTGGCAGAAGTGCACCAGATTGTGTTGCCAGTAGCATACAGGCAGGAGGTATTGTGGGTAGGACATGAATTACCTGTCGGAGGTCCAATAGGTGTGAAGAAGACTCAGGCTAAGATACAAAAACACTACAATTTGGCCTGGACTGCACAAGGAAGTGGTTGAATTTTGCCATACCTGCAAAATGTGCCAGAGGTTAGGAGAACCACCGGAGAAACATATCAAAGTAAGTTAAATAACGAGGAATTCCTTTAAAAATGGGATAGAATAGTGTCCCAGAGATGTTCTCTGAAGTGCTATGCGAGTAAATGACCAGTCTCCCCAACGTAGAGGATACCGCATCGGGAGAAATGGATACAGTAAATGACATGTATGGAAATGTAGGTGAAGCTTTGATGGATGTGGAGGGCTCCTTTGCAGCCTTGGATGGAGGTGAGGTGTGGGCACAGGTTTTGCAATTCCTGCGATGGCACAGGAAAGTGCCAGGAGGGGAAGATGGGCTATTAGGGGCGTGGACCTGACCAGGTAGTCACGGAGGGAACAGTCTTTACGGAAAGTGGTTAGGGATGGGGAGGGAAATATATCTCTGGTGGTGGGGTCTGTTTGTAGGTGGCAGAAATATCGGTGGATGATGCCATTTATACGGAGGTTTTTGTGGTGGAAGGTGAGGACCGGGGGCATTCTGTCCTTGTTGCAGTTGGAGGGATGGGCTTCAAGAACGGAGGTGTGGGACGTGAATGAGGTGCATTGGAGGGCAATTTCAACCACGTGGGAGGGGAAATTGCAATCTTTAAAGAAGGAGGCCATCTGGTGTGTTCTGTGGTGGAACTGGTCCTCCTGGTAGTAGATGCGGTGGAGGTGGAGGAATTGGGAATAGGGCATCGCATTTTTGCAGGAGGCAGGGTGGGAGGAGGTGTAATCCAGGTAACTGTGGTAGTCAGTGGGTTTGTAGAAAATATCAGTGTTAAGTCGGTCACAACTGATGGAGATCCCCTCTACAGCAACAAGGAATGAAACCCCCGGTCCTCACCTTCTACCCCACCACCCTCTGTATAGATCGCATCATCCGCCGATATTTCTGCCACCTACAAATGGACCCCAACACCAGAGATATATTTGCCTCCCCACTACTATACACTTTCCGTAAAGACTGTTCCCTCCGTGACTACCTGGTCAGGTCAACACCCCCTAACAAGCCACACTCCCCTCCTGCCACCTTCCCCTGCCACCGCAGGAATTGCAAAACCTGTGCCCACACCTCCCCCCTCACCTCCATCCAAGGCCGCAAAGGAGTCTTCATATCCTTCAAAGCTTCACCTGCACCTCCACACATACCATTTACTGTATCCATTGCTCCCGATGCAGTCTCCTCTACATTGGGGAGACTGGCCGCCTACTTGCTGAGCGCTTAGAGAACATCTCCAGGATACCCACACCAATCAATCCCCACCACCTCGTGGCCGAACATTTCAAATTCTCCTCCCACTCTGCTGAGGACATGCAGATCCCGAGCCTCCTACATCGCCACTCACTTACCACCTGACACCTGGAGGAAGAATGCCTCATCTTCCACCTCGGAACCTTCAACCCATGGCATCATGTGGACTTCATCAGTTTCCTCATTTCCCCTCCTTCCACCTTACCCCAGTTCCAACCTTCCAGCTCAGCACCGTCCTCATGACCTGCCCTACCTGTCAATCTTCTTTCCCACCTATCCGCTCCACCATCCTTTCCAACCTTTCACCTTTAAGCCCACCTCCACCCACCCACTGCACTCTCAGCTACTTTCCCCTCAGCCCCACCCCCCTCACATTTATCTCTTCACCCTCGAGGCTCCCCACCTCATTCCTGGTGAAGGGCTTTTGCCCTACTCCTCGGATGCTGCCTGACCTGCTGTGCTTTTCCAGCACCAAACTAATCTTGATTCTAATCTCCAGCATCTGCAGTACCCACTTCCCCTCTAAAGGCTTAATCCTCTCAAAGCCGCACAGGTACAGAAGGAAGTGGATGTGATACTCAAAGAAGACATCATCGAGCAGGGTCAGATTGCATGGAGTTTGCCAGTCATGTTAGTTCCCAAATCTGATGGGATTCAACAATTTTGTGTGGACTATTGGAAGGTCAATGCCGTAACCAAACGGACTTACATCTAATACCGAGTTGAAAGATTTTCTAGAGAAAGTTGGACAAGCCACTTATATCACAAAGTTTGACTTACTGCATGGTTATTGGCAGGTACCTTTATCAGAGAAAATGAAAGACGTTCCTTCATTTGTAACCCCAGATGGGCTATATCAATTCAAAGTGATGCCCTTTGAAATGAAGAATGGACCAGCCACATTTCAAAGACTTATGTACAGAATTGTGGTATGATTAAGTAATTGTGTCATCTAGCTTGATGATTTAGTGAACTTTAACCACTCATGGAACGATCAAATGGTGCACTTGGCAGAGCTTTTTGAATGATTATGAAATGCAAAACCGATAATTAACTTAAAAAAACAGAGGAGGCGTTCTTGGTATATGACATTGAACATGGAAGGATGACCCCAAGGAATGTGAAGGCAAAGGCCATCAAGGAATTTTCACAACCATCCTTGAAGAAAAAAGTGCTTCAATTATTGGGATTTCGCAGATTCTACCAGAGGTTTATACCAAACATATGCATGGTGAAGGCCTGCTGATGGACTTGCAGAAGAAGAACAAAACGTTTTGGTGGACAGCACAATGTTAGGAGGTATTTCAGAATTTAAAAGCTGTGTCAACCACTGCACCAGTTTTAGCTACATCAAAGTTTTAAAAACCCTTTAAAGTTGTAATCGATGACAGTGATATAGGGGTTGGAGCTGTGTTAATGCAGGAGGATGATGACAGAATTGAAAGATCAAGTTTCAAAGAAACTCAATAAACACCAGAGAAAATACTCCACCATCAAAAACGAGTTATTGAGTTTGGTACTAGCCTCATTTACGTGACGAACAATGCTCCGGAGATGGTTGTGCACACGGACCACAACCCTCCCACATTTTTGGAAAGATTTAAAGACAAAAAAAGAGACTATTTCATTGGATCTTTATGTTGCAGACTTTTAATTTACAAATTGTATATGTTGCGGGTAATGAAAATGTTGTTGCAGATGCAATATCACAGATTTAAAAGAAATTGTGTAAATAAGATAGAACCGATACAGTCCAAATTTATTTATGTGTGCAGAATTAATATGAAAGAAATAATTTAAATTAATGACATATGTATTTAATAATAATGGCTTTAAGATTCAGAAGAAGAAAAATGAAACCATCATTTCATAGAATCCCTACAGTGGGGAAACAGGCCATTTGGCCCAACAAGTCCACACTGACCCTCCGAAAAGTAACCCACCCAAACCCATTCCCCTACCCTATTTCTACATTTTCCCCTGATTAATGTACCTTGCCTACACATCCCTGAACACTATGGGCAATGTAGCATGGTCAAGCCACCTAACCTGCACACCTTTGGACTGTGGGAAGAAACTGGAGCACCAGGAAGAAATCTGTACAGACACAGGGAGAATGTGCGAACTCCACACAGACAGTTGCCCAAGGCTGGAATCAAATCCAGATCTGTGGCGCTCTGAGGCAGCTGTGTTAACCACTGAACCACTGTGCCACCCTATATTATGATGGTTTCATTATGATGGTTGATTTATTCTTCAGGGGAAGTGTTACAAAGTTGAAAGAGGGGATGGTCACTTTAAGAGAGAGGTGCCTTTTCTGAGCTGACAGGTGTGACAGCGCATGTGTCTGTGACTAGCTGACACAGGCAGAGAGCACTGAGAATTGATAATATGTAACAATCAGCTTGGACTTGTGTTTTGATGTTAAGGTAACCGGATTTGAACTTAACCAATTAATTTTAATTATGTTCAGGATACAAAAAAACCCTGAATTTGAATTTAATTGTATTGACAACGACGGACCAATGAGAGGGTATGAGTCTTGGGGATTTAAAAAAAAGGTCATTTTGAAAATTATTCATAGCCAATTGCCAGTCGAAGAAATAAACATCTCAACACTCTCAAAGTAATCTCTCTTAAAGTAATCCTCTATTAAAGATGCCAATGAATTTTATACAAAGACACTCGCAATAAAAAGACAAAACAAAAAAATAAGATGACCTAGGGAGAAGACAGCAGAATCAGAAGGACAGAAGGAAGACCACATAAGAGACTGTATGGGCTTTGAGAGATTAAGTAAATTTAATGTTTAATAATTGTGTTATTGGAACAGCACTTTTATAGAATTGGAGTTATATAGAGATTAGTTAAGAGAAAAAGGGGACTCAGGTTATTTTTTTCTTTAAACAGTGGAAATCAGGAGTTTTCTTTCACTCATTTACATTTTTAACAGATTACGAGGCGAGGCGAGCTTGTCTGGGTGTTTTTAGTTTTAGGTAGAAGAGGGGTTTGACCTCCATGTTCGTAACACCCATGT
The DNA here is from genome assembly GCF_037043375.1 of Chiloscyllium plagiosum. Lineage (NCBI taxonomy): Eukaryota > Metazoa > Chordata > Chondrichthyes > Orectolobiformes > Hemiscylliidae > Chiloscyllium > Chiloscyllium plagiosum. The sequence goes on from NW_028270141.1 coordinate 155,307,149, forward strand.
CCCATGAGAGAATTTAAAAAAAAATCTAAATACCTCCCCCCTGCAGCAACTTGAGCCATGGATTCAACTGTCCTTTTCTCCTATTTCTATGCTTGCCAGCACTTGGCGCCAGGAGTAATCCACAGGCAACCTAAAAGGTTCTGCTTTTGAGTCTGTTGCCTCGCTTCTCAAATTCTTGATGCCAGGCCTCCTCCCTGATTTTATCTGTGCCAGTACCAATGTGTGTCAAAACCTCTATCTTATCACCTTCTCCTTTCAGGATGCCCTTCAGCTGCTCAATGACATCCTTGACTGTAGAACCAAGGAGACAACACACCACTCTAGAGTTGGATTTTCAGCTGTAAAAAGTTATCTGTTACCCTAATGAATCTTCTAACAGTATCACTACTGCTTTGGTCTTCCTCCTATCTTGTACAGTTAGCTTGTGCTAACAGAAGCTTGGCTCGGTCTGCATTCCCTTAAGGAACCAGCATCATTATCAGCTTCCAGAATGGAAAACTGATATGTGAGGAAGACTCTAAGGAACTCCTTTACTACTTGCTTGATTCCCTTTGCCTGTCTGGTGACCTCCCATTCCCTTCTTTGCTCCAGTCCCTTGAACTGTAGTCTGACCACTTCTCTTAAATATGTTATCCATTTAGCTTTAGTCTCAGAGATATGAAGTAGTATCTCCATTTGTCACTCAAGCTCCTAAACAAGGAGCACATGTTTCTGCAGTTGGGAACACTTTCTTCACATATGATTGTCTAGGACACCAGTAAATTATATGGCTTTCCACATAAGACAGGGCAGACAGTACATTTAACTGGCCTCACCTGCCATAATTTAAACTTGACCTTAGTCTAACTTACTAGGTTTTTGAATTACTTGAACTTAAAGATACTCCTCTTACCTTAACTTTAATCTCCTCTTATTCTAAATCATAGGATCCCTACAATGTGGAAACAGACCCTTCAGCCCAACAAGTCCACACCAACCCTCCAAAGAGTAACCCATCCAGACCCATTCCCCCACATTTACCCCAGACAAATGCACCTAACCTACACATCCCTGAATACTACAGGCAATTTAACACGGCCAATTCACCTAGCCTGCACATCTTTGGATTGTGGGAGGAAACCGGAGCACCCAGAGAAAATCCATGTAGACATGGGGAGAATGTGCAAACTCCATGCAGACAGTCACCCAAGACTGGAATCGAGCCCAGATCCCTGGCGCTGTGAGGCAGCAGTGCTAACCACTGAGCCACAATGCCACCCCATCCTTTGTACGTGTCCCTGGTGCTTTCCAGCTAATTCTTTAATAGCCTCTCAGCTCTTGGGCCTTGGCCTGCCCTTGACCCCACTAATCTGTGAAAGTAGCTAGGAAAACTAGACAGCAGAGAAAAACCTCCTTCTCACCCCCTACTTACCAAACTCCCCACTACACTTACCGCTGGTTGCACTCTGTTCTGATTACACAGAGGCATTTCTATAAGTACGCTCTGCCTCAACTATTTCAGTAACTGGTTTAAACCAGATTAATTGTTAGCCCCAAATAACTGTCCAAATAACTGCAGCCCCACCCAAGAGGAGAGACTGGTTTTACTTTCTTCATGCCAAAAGAGACTTAACACCAGGTTATAGTCCTAAGTATTAGCTTTTGGAGCACTGCTGCTTCATCAGCGCTCCAAAATCTAGTATTTCCAAGTAAACCAGTTGGACTATAAACTGGTGTAGTGCGATTTTTAACTTTGTCCATCCCAATCCAACAGCGGTACTTCTACATGGCTACAAGAGACTTAACTGTTTACCTTTATAATTAAACCCAACTAAACAGTTAATGTTATCAAAGAACTACCAGCAACTCATACTCGATTCTAAGACAAAAGATTGACTCTTAGACTCCTGCACTTGCCAAACTGCCACACTCCACTCATGCTGGTTGCACTCTGAGTGCTTTGAGTACTAGATGCCGAAGGTGTTTCTTCCTCAGCCAATTGCAAGAATATGTCAGTAACATGTTCACTAAATTGTGCTTGCAAGCCTAACCAAGAAAGAGAACATAAGCTGGAAGTCCATGAACTGGAGGAGATTACAGATGAAACCCTTGCAGCAACCTCCTCTGAGGATTGATAAGTTTCCTTCCAGAGGTGGAGGTGCTGCTGAGGGTCTCTGACACCGATTTGCTGGATCCTCCTAATGTCTGCATAATAGAAGAGAGGGAATTAGTGTGGAAACTAAATTAAATAGTTGAGGGAGGTTCAGTCTCATGCAAATTGACAGAAAAAGTTAAAGTGGTAAGGGCTCAGCAGATGTTATTAAAGTTTCCAGGACAAGTAAAATAACAGACAGTATGGAAAGTCTCAAGAATCTAATATCAGGCACAGCAGGCAAGAGGTAAACCAAGAGAAGGAGGGCAGTCAACAAAAGACTGAGGGTGTTGTACTTAAATGTAAATACTAAACAAAACAAGATATTTAATGTGTGTAGCACGGATTCAATCAACAATTGATGTCGAGGGTAGAGATATGGTTGCAAGGGTATCAGGGCTTGGAAATAAAGTTCCAAGGATATACATGCTATAGAAAGGACACGCAGATGGGCAGAGGAGGCAGGTTGCCTTCTGAGTAAGAAATGAAATAAAATTAAATTAAATCAATAGCAAGAAGTGATATAGACTCTGAAGGCATACAATCTGTGTGGGTAGAGTTGAAGAACCGCAAAGGAAAAAAGATTCTGTTGAGAGTTATGTAGTCTTAGCAGTACACAAAACATAGAATATAGATCATTACAGCGCAGTACAGGCTCTTCAACCCTTGATGTTGCATCAACCTGTGGAACCAATCTGAAGCCTACCTATCCTCAACTGTTACATTTTCAGCAATATGTTTATCCAATGACCATTTAAATGGCCTGGAAGTTGGTGAGTCTACAACAGTGCCAATTAAGTCACATCTGAACCTTCTCTCTAATGAAAACAGCCTCAAGTCCCTCAGCTTTTCCTCATAAGACCTTCCCTCCATACCGGCAACATCCTAGTAAATCGCCTCTGAACCATTTCCAAAGCTTCCACATCCTTCCTATAATACGGTGACCAGAACTGCACGCAATATTCCAATACATCAGTTAATGAAAGCAAGCATGCAGGTACAGCAGGCAGTGAAGAAAGCTAATAGCATGCTGGCCTTCATAACAAGAGGAATTGAGTATAGAAGCAAAGAGGTCCTTCTGCAGCTGTACAGGGCCCTGGTGAGACCACACCTGGAATATTGTGCACAGTTTGGTCTCCAAATTTGAGGAAAGACATTCTGGCTATTGAGGGAGTGCAGCGTAGGTTCATGAGGTCAATTCCCGGAATGGCGGGACTATCTTACGCTGAAAGATTGGAGCAACTGGGCTTGTATATGCTTGAGTTTAGAAGGCTGAGAGGGGATCTGATTGAGACGTATAAGATTATTAAAGGATTGGACACTCTGGAGGCAGGAAGCATGTTTCCGCTGATGGGTGAGTCCCGAATCAGAGGACACAGTTTAAAAGTAAGGGGTAGGCCACTTAGAACAGAGTTGAGGAGAAACATCTTCACCCAGAGAGTGGTGGGTGTATGGAATGCTCTGCCCCAGAAGGCTGTGGAGGTCTCTGGATACTTTCAAGAAAAAGTTGGATAGAGCTCTTAAGGATAGTGGAATCAAGGGTTATGGTGATAAGGCAGGAACAGGATACTGATTGAGGATGATTAGCCATGATCATAATGAATGGTGGTGCTGGCTCGAAGGGCAGAATGGCCTACTCCTGCACCTATTGTCTATTGTCTATTATCCAAGTGCAGCTGCACCAGAGTTTTGTACAGCTGCAGCATGACCTCATGGTTCCGAAACTCAATCCCTCTACCAGTAAAACCTAACACACCATATGTTGTTTTAACAACCTAATCAACCTGTGAGGCAACTTTCAGAGATCTATGTGCATGAACACCGAGATCTCTCTGCTCATCTACACTACCAACAATCTTACCATTAGTCCAGTACTCTTTATTCCTGTTGCTCCTTCCAAAGTGAATCACCTCACACTTTTCTACATTAAACTCCATTTGTCACCTCTCAGCCCAGCTCTATAGCTTATCTATGCCTTTCTGTAACCTGCAACATTCTTCTGCACTATCCACAACTCTACCGATCTTAGTGTCATCCGCAAATTTACTAACCCATCCTCTGACAACCTTATGCAGGTCATTTATAAAAATGACAGCAATAGTTCCAAAACACATCTTTGCGGTATGCCACTACAAATTGACCTCCAGGATGAACATTTCCCATCAACCCAACCGTCTATCTTCTTTCAGCGAGCCAATTTCTTATCCAAACCACTAAATCACCTTCAATCCCATGCCTCTATATTTTGTGCGATAGCCTATTTGGGAAACCTTATCAAACACATTACTGAAATCCATATACACCACATCAACCACTTTATCCTCATCCACTTGTTTGGTCATTTTCTCAAAGAACTCAGTAAGGTTTGTGAGGCACGACCTACCCTTCACAAAACCGTGTTCACTATCTCTAATCAAATTATTCCTTTACAAATGATTATAAATCCTATCTCTTATAACCTGTTCCAACATTTCACCCACAACCAAGGTAAGGCTCACTGGTCTATAATTACCAGGATTATCTCTACTCCCCTTCTTGAACAAGGGGATAACTTTTGCTATCCTCCAGTCTTCTGGCACTATTCCTGTAGACAATGATGACATAAAGATCAAAGCCAAAGGCTCTGCAATCTCCTCCCTGGCTCCCCATTGAATCCAAGGATAAATCCCTTCCAGCCCAGGGGACTTATCTATTTTCACACCTTCCAGAATTGCTAACCTCCTCCTTGTGAACCTCAATCCCGTCTAGTCTAGTAGCCTGTCAACATTGACAACATTGTCTTTTTCCAGTGTGAATACCAATGAAAAATGTTCAATTAGCGCTTCTGCTAACTCCTCTGACTCTATGCACAACTTCCCACTACCGTTCTTGATTGGCCCTAATCTTACTGTAGTCATTCCTTTATTCCTGATATACCTATTTAAAGCTTTAGGGTTTTCCTTGATCCTGTCTGCCAACAACTTCTCATGTCCCCTTCTGGCTCTTCTTAGTACTCTATTTAGGTCTTTCCTGGCTAGCTTGTAACTCTCAAGCGCCATAACTGAGCCTTCAACTCTCATCCTAACATAAGACTTCTTCTTCCTCTTGCGATTCATCTTCCTTAGTAAATCACAGCTCCCTCACTCAACCACTTCCTCCCTGCCTGACAGGTCCATACATACTTATCAAGGACATGCAGTAGTTGTTCCTTGAATAAGCTCCACATTTAAATTGTGCCCATCCCCTGTGGTTTCCTTCCCTGTCCAATACACCCTAAATCTTGCCAAGTTGCATCATAATTGCCTTTCCCCCAGTTATGACTCTTGCCCTACTGTATATACCTGTCCCTTTCCATCACTAAAGTAAATATAACTGAATTGTGGTCACTATCACCAAAGTGCTCACCTACCTCCAAATCTAACACCAGGCCGGGTTCTTTACCCAATACCAAATCCAATGTGGCCTCGCCCCTTGTTGACCTGTCTACATACTGTGTCAGGAAACCCTCCTGCACATATTGGACAAAAACTGACCCATCTAAGATTTTCAAAGTATAGTATTTCCAGTCAATATTTGGAAAGTTTTTCTAAATGGGAAAAGCTTTGGAAATCTGCAACACAAAGGCATGTTGGTGCGCTAGTTCAGGAATTTCTTCAGGTTAACATGCAGGTTCAGTTGGCAGATAGAAGGGCAAATGCAATGTTAGCATTCATTTCAAGAGGGCTAGAATGCAAGAGCAGAGAAGCATTGGTAAAACCGTATAAGGCTCTGGTCAGACCACATTTGGAATACTCTGAGCAGTTTTGGGCCTCCTATCTAAGGAAGGGTGTGTTGGCAGGAGCGATCCAGAGAAGATTTCCAGAAATGATTCCAGGGATATATGGCTTGTTGTTTGAGGAGCAGCTGTGATCTCAATGAAAGTTACAGAATACTGACAGGCCTTGATACAATGAACATTAATATGTTTCCACTTGTAAAAGAGACTAGGGCCTGAGGGCACAGCCTCAGAGTGAAGGGACAACTCTTTAGAGCTAAGATAAGGAGGAATTTCTTCAGCCAATGGGTGGTTAATCTGTGGAACTCATTGCTGCACAAGGCTGTGGAGGACAGGTACTTGAGCGTTTTTTTAAATTCACTCATGGGATGTGGGCATCACTGCTTAGCCAGCATTATTGCCCATCCCTAGTTGCTTTTGAACTGATTGGCTCACTGGGCCATTCAAAGGACAGTTGAAAGCCATCTATATTGCTGGGCTTGGAGTCATATGTCGGTCAGGCCTGGTGAGGATAGCAGATTTCCTTTCCTGAAGGACATTAGTAACCAGATGGCTATTTCTGACACTTGGCAATGGTCATGGTCTTCAGTAGATTCATAATTCCGGATTGTTTTGTTATTGAATTCAAATTCCGCCATCTGCCTTGGTGCAATTTGAAATCAGGTCCCCCAGCTGGTGACAAAGATAGATAGTTTCTTGATTAGTAAGTGGATCAAGGGTTACAGGGAAGGCAGGAGAATGGGGTTGAGTTATGGTGACCCTGTGATTTTGAAAGATCAGAAAGATAATGGTAGCACTTACCCTTACAGACAGAAGAAACCTTCTTTTGTCACTACTGTGCATTGCATTTGACCTTGGAAACTGCACTACTTCAATATCTTCATCTAGGCTGGCCATGTATAATGGTCCTTTGTGATCTCACAAAAAGATGGCCCTTCTTCCAATCACTCCATTGACAAGCATCTTCAGGTTCTCATTAGCAAACGTGCCTTTCTGTGCTATGTCCCCAGTGGTGACAATCAAACAGCACACAGTGAAAGGCAGTTTATGGCTTGCAGCATCTGAGTAGTGTAGCGCTGGGTTTTAAAATGGCACTGGTGGTGTGAACATTTCAAAGTCATTACAGTGGTGAGCACTTCCGCCTCTCCTGCTATATGATATAATGAGCTGGGTACCATAATACAGAAGCCTGAATAATGTACCAGCCGGTTTTGAAACAGTTTCTACCTTCCTGTTGTTAGAATACTGAATGGATTCACAAACTCTTAGCATTCGCCTGTTCCTGTGTTTTTGTTTTTGCGATTGTTTACCTCTTACTTGTCTGTACTATTTAACTATATGATCTGCCTATATTGCTCTCAAGACAAAGCTTTTCACTGTCCCTTGGTACATGTGGCAGTAAATTCAATTCAATTCAATTCACTCCATGTTCGAGATTTATGTCATCAATTTTCTTGGTGAAGGAGAGGAAAGTTGGAGTAGTACATAAATAAGAGGAGTTGGAGTTTTAATGAAATGCAAAGGTGTGGAAATAAGGTAATCAGCACTCTGTGGTGGGATTATAAAGTTCCTCTTTAAGCCTTGAGGGGAAAACTGGGAATTTTTTCTCAACTTTGAGAATCAGATGCTTTCGTTCTAACAATATTTCACCACCATTCTTGATTAGGGATGAGAAAATTCACCCTTCCATGTTGTTTTCCCAAAGACAGAACTTTACTAAATAAATACTTCCAAATCATGCTGTTAGACTTTGGAAATATAAGTCAGTCTTATCAATATCAACAATAAGCAAAAAGACAGCAAATGCATGGGACTAGCACCACTTGCAGGTTTCCCTCCTTATATATCATTCTGATTTGGAACTGTGGGCTGGATTTTTTCACCTTTTGACATTTTCCTCAGTGATATTGAGGCAGGCAGTCATCTGGCCCATGTTGACTTTTCTCAAGCAATCTTGGCTAGATAGAGTAAACGCAGGAAGAATGTTCCTGATGCACCCTGGGGGGCTCCAGTATTGAGTGTTAGTGAGGATGAAATATTGTCCCCAATCTTCACTGATTGTGGCCTGTGGGCCAGGAAACTGAGGATCCAGATGCAGAGAGTGGGGCTTAGTCAAAGATCACTAAGTTTAGTAATCAGTCTCACGGGGATAACAGTTTTGAAGGCGGAACTATAGTCAATGAATAGGATTCTTATGTAACTGTTATTGGTTTCAAGATGTTTGAGGGAGGAGTGAAGGGCAAGTGATATGGCATCTGTCATGGATCTATTGGTCTGATAGGTAAATTGGAGTAGGTCAAGAGTAGTGGGGAGGCTGGAGTTGATTAATGTTAAGATTAGAGTGGTGTTAGAAAAGCACAGCAGGCCAGGCAGCATCCGGGGAGCAGGAAAATCGATGATTCGGGCAGGAGCCCTTCACCAGGAATGGAGTTGATTAATGCCATGACCAGCCTTTCAAAGCACTTCATGACCACTAACGTTAGGGCCACTGGGCGGTAGTCATTGAGACTTGCTGCATGAGCTTTCTTAGGCACAGAGATGATGTTGGCCCTCTTGAAACAGACAGGGACAGTGGACTGCTGCAGGGAGAGGTTGAAGATGTCCAAGAAGACCTCTGCCAGTTGATCTGTGCATGCTCTGAGTGCAAGGCCTAGTATTCTGTTTGGTCCCATTACTTTCATTGTATTCACACAAATGAAAACTGATCTGATCTCTGATGCAGTGACTGTTGGGATAGGTTCATCAGGACTTGTCTGAATAGGTGTTACCTCTCCACCACCATTCTGCTCAAAGCTAGCATAGAAGGTGTTGAGATGATCTGGGAGGGATATGTCATCACCTGCTATCTTGCATTGTCTTTTTTAGAACTTGTGATGTCATTCAGCCTTTGCCAGAGTTGCCGAGTGTCTGGGTCTCTAGTCTGGATCGGTATTGATCCTTGACTGTCTTAATGGCTCTGTGAAGGTCATATTTGGATTCCTTATGTTTGAGTGGGTCTCCTGATCTGAAGGCCTCACATCTGGTTTTTAGCAGGTTCTATATGTCCTGATTCATCCAGGGTTTCGTGTTGGGGAATACCCGGACTGACTTCCTTGGTATGCAGTCCTCCACACACTTGCTGATAAAGTCTGTGATGGTGCTGGCATACTTGTCCAATGTACCTGCGTTCAGTTTGAACATGGCCCAATCAACCAATTCCAGACAGCACCAGAGTTGATCCTCTGCCTCCTCCGACCAGCACTGGACCTGTATCAGGACGGGGTCTCCTGCTTGATCTTTTGCCTGTAGGCTGGGAGAAGGAATAAGGCATTATGGTCGTAGTTCCCAAAATGAAGGCGGGGCATGGAGCAGTAGGCATCTTTCACAGTGGTGTAGCAATGGTCTAAAATGTTCGGGTCCCTTGTGGGACTGGTAATGTTCTGGTGGTACTTGAGCAACGCCTTCCTTAGATGGGCTTGATTGATGCCACCAGTTACAATAACTAGGGCCTTGGAGTGTTCCATCTCCAGGGTGTTAGTGGTGGAGTACAGCACATCCAGAGCTTCTTCAATCTTTGCTTGTAGCGGTATGTACACATCAGTTAGTGTAGCAGCAGTAAATTCCCCTGGTAGACAAAAGGAGTGGCATTTGATGGTGAGGAATTCAAGGTTTGGGGAGTAATGGTTGCCCAGGATTGCAATATTCATGCACCATAAGTTGTTGATTAAGAAGCAAACCCTCCACCCTTTGTCTTACCCTAGGATGCTGTACAGTCCATACGATGGATAGAAAAACCATCAGCCTGAAGTATGCAGTAGGGAATGGGCGGTTTGAGCCAGGTTTCTGTGAAGCAGAGTGCATAGCAGTCCCACAGTTCACTCTGGAAGCTGAGCCGTGATCTGAGTTCATCCATATTGTTATCCAGAGATTGTACATTTGCTAGGAGTAGTCTTACTAGCATGCTGGCATGCTTACCCTGCTTCCTCGCAGATTTCTTGCATTTGAGTGGTCTGGTGGAGTGGACTGTGACTGCTTACAGTTAAGTGATCTTTCTTAGGATCTTGTGGAGCATGTGTGCATTTGTGAAATAAGGAAGCGTCAAATCTTCAATTTGTGTAAACTTAATTTAGATTGTGATTTGTAGCTTGCTTAAAGAGAAATCAACAGCTTTTAAATTCTATAGTTACAAACTTTCAGCAGGCTTCTTTTCAAAGGGGTGCATTGAAATCACAGCCTAATTAAGGAAGAAAGCTTTGGTTGATATCTGGTTCAACAAAGCAGTTTTCAATTTGATATTGTCCTTAACTGAAGCAAAAGCAGAAATTTCTGGAGAAGCTCAACAGGTCTGGCAATATCTGTGGAGAGAAAGCAGAGTCAATGTTCCAGGTCTAGTGACCATTCTTCAGAAATGTTCACTTTGTTTTCTCTTCACAGATGTGGCCAGACCTGCAGAGTTCCCCCAGCAATTTATGTCTTTGTTTCAGTATCAAATTGAAAGGAAAGCATACAAAATAGCACAGATCAATGATGGATCAGAAGACTGGGAAAGTTTTTAACACCAACAAAAGATGACCAAAAAATAATGGAGAGGAGGAAATAAGCTATGACAGCAAACTAGCAAAAAAAAAGCAAAACAAACAGAAAGAGCTCCTTTAAATACATAACGAGGAAGATAGAGTCAACAATGAACAGGGGCCTTCAGGGAATGCGACTGGGGAAATAATAATAGTGAACCAGGAAATGGCAGAAGAGTTCAACAAATACTTTACAACAGTTTTCACAGCAGCAAATACTAATAGCATTACAGAAATACTAAATAACCAAGGGGTGTATGGGGGATAGTGAGGAAATAAATAAAATAATTATTACTCGAGAAAAAGAACTTGGAAAATGAATAGGGCTAAAGGCCAATAATTCCTTGGGTATTAAAGGAAGTAGCTACAGAGATATTGGATGCACTAGTGAACAAATCCATAATTCTGGAAAAGTCCCAGAGGATTAGAAAACTGCCAATATAACACCATTATTCAAACAGGAAGGGAACAAAAAAAGCGTCATTATAAGCCAGTAAGCTTAGCATCTGACATTGGGAAAAAGACAGAGTCAATTATAAAGAGTGTAATATCAGGGAATTAAAAAACATGGAATACAATCTAGCATTGTTCATTTCTCAGAGCAATGCCTTGACCAGTCAGAATTAATAACTTGTTTAACATTTAAACAAAACCTATTAGTTGTCCCGAATAACTTGTGCATTCTCCGAGCAAGACTTTTCACAATCAGAGTCCATTTGCCAACTCATCAGCACTTTCCTCTCACACAGCATAAGCGTTGGTTTACACAGTATACATGTTGGTTGATGAATAAAAGATGAAATGTGAGCTCTTGCATAAATTATTGAAAGTGGCAATACAATTTGACAGAAATTAATAAAGCACACAGCATCCTAGGTTTTATTTAATAACAATGTAAGTATAAAGATAAGGAACTAATGTTAAACTTAAATAGAATACTGCTTTGGACTGAGGTGGAGTTCTGTGCCTTGTTCTGGGCACCATACTTTAGAACGTACATGAAGGCATTGAAGGAATTGTGGAAGAAGTTTAGAGAAATGATTCCATGGATGAGCAACATAAGTTGCATCAGTAGATTGGAGAAGTTATGTCTGTTTTCCTTGAGGAAGAGAAGGCTGAAAGAAGATTTGATAGAGGTAATTAAATTCTGAGGCACCTGAATTGGGAAGAATGGAGAGGATATAATTGTTCCCATTGGTGGAATGATCATAAATAAGAGTGCATAGATTTAAGGTAATTAACAAAAGAAACAATGCCAACATGAAAAAAATCTTTTTCCTCATACTGAGTGGGAAACCACCTCTCATTATGGTCAAGGCAGCTTCAATCAAGGCATTTGACAGGGAGCTGGATTGTTTCTGAGAAGGATCAAATGTGCAGGGTTTTGTGGAGAATAAAGATCAGCTCTGAATTAAAACAAAACATGAAAATAAGAAACACATACTGGCATATTGCAACCAGAGGCTGTATCTAATTTTCATGTTTTCAGAGATGACCATTATTCAGAAGTCAATACCTACTCTACACCAATGCCATCATTACCACCACCTTTGCCTTTTGTTTCACAGCATCATTGATATTTAATCCCCATCATCCTCTAACCATTTCCTGACTTTCTCTTTAGCTCCAACTGACCCTCTTCCCTTTTTCAACTGTATAAAACCCATCATGTTTCCACCTCTCTTCAGCTCATTCTTGATGAAGGGCTTATGCCCAAAATGTAATTCTCCTGCTCCTCGGATACTGCCTGACCAGCCGTGCTTTTTCAGCACCACATTCTCGACATCTCTCTTCACTTCCAAACAAAGTTCATATTAGATTCAAAACATTAACTCCCTCCACAGATCCTGCCAGAACTGTTGTTTTTCTACTGCACATTCTGTTCTTAATCCCAAATCTATGATTCCTTATTTTAGACTATCCAATCAGGGAAAGTCTCACTGTTGCATCATCCTGGGAAGGATAGTAATCTCTCCTTCCACTCTTTTCCAAAATGACAGAACCTGGAAGTATAAGCCCATAAGAAACTAGAGGTATAAAGATTTTAGAAAATCTGACTATATTGAATTTGCTCAGGCAAAATTAGCTATGGTCCACCAATGGAGTATATACTCAATGACTGTTTTTACCTCTAAATCAAACATTTGTTTCATGAATACAGCATAGTCTGAATTGAACTCTTTCTTCCGTGGATCCAGAATATCATAGTGACTCTTCTTCAAATTTAGATAGATATTCTGAAATTTTATTGCCAGAATCTCGATTCCTTCAATTGTTGAATTGTGTAATGCAGAAAAGGTTTTCACTGCTTCAACCATTTCTGTGATCTGCAAATTTAAAAAAATATCAGTTACCATAACCACACTTAAGTACAATTTGTAAAGAAAAAGTTAATATAAGTATTTACAATCTCTTGTTAAGCTTTTCAAGTGACAAAAGCATAGAATAGCCTGTGCTTCATCTCCCTAGTACAATATGGTGTGCACATTCAAAACAAACTGGAATAAATTCTCATTTAGGAGTAACTTATCAGAGAGCAGGAATCTTTCAGATTCATATCCACTAATTGTTATGAAGAGTATAAGCCAGCAAGAACTTGCAGAGGCACAGAGTCTGGAACAAGGTAACAATGAAATGCTTGGTCAGAACAGCTAGCACGGTTGCTAGGAGACAAAAAATAATTCAAATTTGGCCAATCAGTTTAAATTATGCCCCAAGATACCAAACTCCAATCAAGTTTGAATTTGGTATTTTGCCAATATTAAAACCAATGAAATGATTCTATGCCTTGGTGTATAAAACTGGAAAAACAAATTGAACAGTTGAGAGAGAACTGCCAAAAGACCAACAGATGTAGGCTGCTAGTAAGAACTCTCTGAGAGGTACCTGTCCAGAGAAGGAGTTTGTATAGAAAAAAACATCTACACCAACCTGGGGAGAAAATCTACAGAAGAAGATACAAAGAGAAGATTCGACAGCTGGCTGGTTTTGAAATGTGAATTTTTCAGGAAATCTTTATTTGGGGATTTATCGGATCAGTAGAGGAGTAGGTAATGAATAGGTTTAGATAAATGAGTTGTAAATAGTTTTTAGTTAATTCTTCTCTGTTAGACTTTAAAAAAATAAAATTGTTAATTTTTACTTTACATAGTGACTTTTGGGATAGTTCTTTGCCTCTCGAATTTTACTGCATGGGGTAAATCTTTTCTGTGGTGCTGGTTTAAAATAGCTGGGGGGGGGGGTGTACCCTGTGCCACAATATGAATGATAATCCTTTTGTAAAGCCTCCAAAAGCATCCCCCCAATTATGGGTTATTATGTCAAAATTAAACCTTATTTACTAAATAGCATTTCAAAGTACATGCGAACAAATTTAATTCTGAGATTAGAAAAAAATAAGACCTGTACACTTTCATTATTTTTAAAATGCACACCTTACATATGTGTGACTTTAAGAACAGTTTTCATTTTTTAACATGGGAGTCAGGTACATAGTACAGTTTGCACTGGACAGTAGCAGTCCAAGTCAGCAACACCTCTCGGGGCAGTTAGGGATGTGCAATAAATACTAGACAAACCAGTGATTGTAACATCCTTTGAGAGACTATTTTAAAATTTGCAATCCAGCCAATTTCTAGTTCCAATTTCTTTTTCTCCCATACAAGGTTTATTGTATGGGAGAAAATCTATCCAACATCCTTCTTTATATCCAGTCCCAGAACAATTAAGGATAGACAATGAATGCCATGGCATCCGTAAATAAATATTTTAACATAAACATTACTTTATTTGCATATGGGATGTGGGTTTTGCTAGCTAGGCTAACATTTATTTCCCATCTCTAACTGCCCACAGGATAGTTAAATGTCAACTACATGGAATCCCTACAGTGTGGAAGCAGGCCATTCAGCCCATTGAGGCCACAACAACCGTCCAAAGAGCACCCCACCCAAATGCAATCCTTACACTATCCTTGTAACCCTATATTTCACATGTCTGACCTACCTAGCCTGCGAATTCTTGGATACTATGGCAAAACTTAGCAAGTCCAATCCACCTAACCTGCACAGTTTTGGACTGTGGGAGGAAGCTGGAGCACTTGGAGGAAGCCCACACAGACAGTTACCCGAGGGTGGAATCAAACCCAGGCCCTGGCATTCTGAGGCAGCAATACTAACCACTGAGTCACTATGCCACCCTGAGGGACTGGAGGTACATGGAGGCCAGACAAGGTACGAATGGCAGATTTCCTTCCCTGAAGAAAATTAATAGCCCAAATAGGTTTTTACTCAAAGCACAGTGATTACATGCAACAAAAACAGAAGTCGCTGGAAAAGATCAGCAGATCTGGCAGCTACTGTGAAGAGAAATCAAAGTTAACATTTCGGGACAGTGATCCTTCCTTAGAACTTCTGAGTGCAAAGCTTTGGTTAAATGTTAAACCCAGGCAGATTGTCTTTACCCTAAGAAATGTATTTAAATAGAGCCTGGCAGTTTTTTTTTCATGTGACATGGGCATCTCTGGCTGGGGCCAGTGCAGATTGCAAATTTATATTTGCCCATGAGCAGGTGGTAGTGAACTGTCTTTCTGAAACACTGCAGTCTATTTGTTGTAGACACTCCTACAAGTGCGATTAGGTAGGGAGTTCCAGGACTACAGTGAAGGGATTTTGATATACAGTATTTCCAAATCAGAATGGTGAGTGGTTTGAAGAGGAATTAGAGCCCACAGTGTTAGGGGCAAGGTACTAGATTGGCTGACTGGCAGAAGGCAGAGTTGGGATAAATGTGTCTTTTTCAGGATGGCAGTGGGTGGCTGGTGAGAACCCACAGGGGTCAGTGTTGAGATCACAACTATTCATGCTGTACGTTAACAATCTGAACAAAGCAACTCAAGGGATTCTTGTTAAGATTGCAGATGACACAAAGATCAGTGCTTGGGCAGGTAGTGTTGAGGAAGCGGGGAGGCTGAAAAAGACTTGGACAGTCAAGGAGAATATGCAAAGAAGTGGCAGATGGAAGACAATCAGGGAAAATGCAAGGCATTGCAATTTGGGAGGAAGAATAGAAATGTAGAGTATTTTCTAAATGGGGAAAGGTTTGGGAAATCTGAAGCACAAAGGAATTTCAGAGACTTAGTTCAGGATTCTCTTCAAGTTAAAATGCAGATTCAGTTGGCAGTTCAGAAGGCAAATGTAATGCTAGCATTCATTTTGAGAGGACTAAAACACAAGGACAGTTATGCACTGCTGAAGCTTTTTAAAGTTCTGGTCAGACCATACACTTTGACTCTGATCTCCAGCATCTGCTGTCCTCACTTTCTCCATACTTGGAATAATGTGAGCAGTTTTGGGTTCAGTATCTAAGGAAGCAAGTGTTGGCATTGGAGGGGCTCCAGAGGAAGCTTACAAGAATGATCCTGGGGGTGAAGGGCTTGTCATATGAGTGTCAGTTGAGGACTCTGGGTGGAGACTCAATGGAGTTTAGAAGGAATAAGATTCAATTCCCTACAGTGTGGAAACAGGCCCAACAAGTCCACACCAACCCTCCAAAGAGCAACCCACCCAGACCCATTCCCCTAACTAATCCACCTAACACTACTGGCAATTTAGCATGGCCAATTCACCTAACCTGCACATCTTTGGACCGTGGGAGGAAATCAGAGCACCCAGAGGAAACGCACGCTGACAATATACAAACTCCAACAGACAGTTGCCCGAAGTGGGAATTGAACCCGGGTCCTTGGTACTGTGAGGCCGAAGTGCTAACCACTGAGCCACCATGCCAACCAGTTAAGGGAATATCTCATTGAAACCTACAGAATACTGAGAGGCCTGGATACAGTGGATGTGGAGAAGATGTTTCCACTGGTGGGAGAGCCTAGCATCTGAGGGCACAACCTCAGGATGAAGGGTCGATCCTTTAGAACTGAGACAAGGAGGAATTATTTCAGCCAAAGGGTGGTCAATCTGTGGAACTCACTGCCACAGAAGGCTCACGAGGCCAAGTCATTACGTGTATTTAAGATTGAAATTAACAGAGTCTTGATTAGTAAGGAATAAAAGGTTACAGAGTGAAGGAAGGGGAATGGGGTTGAGAACATATCAGCCATAATGGAATGGCAAAGTAGACTATGGATCAAATGGTTCTGGATTAGTGGTGCTGGAAGAGCACAGCTGTTCAGGCAGCATCAGAGAAGCAGCAAAATCGACGTTTCGGGCAAAAGCCCTTCATCAGGAATACAGGCAGAGAGCCTGAAGGGTAGAGAGATAAGTGAGAGGAGGGTGGGGTGGGGAGAAAGTAGAGTGGGGGAGGGGCTGAAGGTGGTAGGTCGGGGGCGAGTGGAGTGAATAGGTGGAAAAGAAGATAGGCAGGTAGGACAAGTCATGGGAACAGTGCTGAGCCGGAAGTTTGGAACTGGGGTGAGGTGGGGGAAGGGGAAATGAGGAAACTGTTGAAGTCTACATTGATGCCCTGGGGTTGAAGTGTTCCGAGGCAAAAGATGAGGCATTCTTCCTCCAAGCATCGGGTGGTGAGAAAGTGGCGGTGAAGGAGGCCCAGGACCTCCATGTCCTCGGCAGAGTGGGAGGGGGAGTTGAAATGTTGGGCCACAGGGTGGTATGGTTGATTGGTGCGGGTGTCCCAGAGATGTTCCTAAAGCGCTCTGCTAGGAGGCGTCCAGTCTCCCCAATGTAGAGGAGACCGCATCGGGAGCAATGAATACAATAAATGATATTGGTGGATGTGCAGATAAAAGTTGATGGATGTGGAAGGCTCCTTTAGGGCCTTGGATGGAGGTGAGGGAGAAAGTGTGAGCGCAGGTTTTGGAATTCCTGCGGTGGCAGGGGAAAGTGCCAGGATGGGAGGGTGGGTTGTAGGGGGGGTGTGGACCTGACCAGGTAGTCATGGAGGGAACGGTCTTTGTGGAAGGCAGAAAGGGGTGGGGAGGGAACTATATCCCTGGTGGTGGGGTCTGTTTGGAGGTGGCGGAAATGTCAGCGGAAGATTTGGTTTATGTGAAGGTTGGTAGGGTGGAAGGTGAGCACCAGATGGGTTCTGTCCTTGTTATGGTTGGAGGGGTGGTGTCTGAGGGCAGAGGTGTGGGATGTGGACGAGATGCGTTGGAGGGCACCATTAACCACGTGGGAAGGGAAATTGCGGTCTCTAAAAAAAGAGGCCATCTGGTGTGTTCTGTGATGGAACTAGTCCTCCTGGGAGCAGATACAGTGGAGGCGGAGGAATTGGGAATACGGGATGGCATTTCTGCAGGAGGTAGTGTGGGAAGACGTGTAACCCAGGTAGCTGTGGGAGTCGGTGGGTTTGTAAAAAATGTCATTGTCAAGTCGGTCATCATTAATGGAGATGGAGAGGTTCAGGAAGGGGAGGGAGATGTCAGAGATGCCACAGGTAAATTTAAGGTCGGGGTGGAATGTGTTGGTGAAGTTGATGAATTGCTCAACCTCCTTGCGGGAGCATGAGGTGGCGCCAATGCAGTCATCAATGTAGCGGAGGAAGAGGTGGGGAGTGGTGCCGGTGTAATTACGGAAGGTCAACTGTTCTACACAGCCAACAAAGAGACAGGTATAGCTGGGGGAGTCAGAGGAAGTGGGAGAATTCGAAGGAGAAATTGTTAAGGGTGAGGATCAGTTCGGCCAAACGAATGATAGTGTCGGTGGAAGGGTACTGTTGGGGACGTCAGGAGAGGAAGGAATGGAGGGTATGGAGGCCCTGGTTATGGCGGATGGAGGTGTAGAGGGATTGGAAATCCATGGTGAAGATGAGGCGTTGGGGGCCGGGGAAACGGAAATCTTGGAGGAGGTGGAGGACGTGGATGGTGTCTCGAACGTATGTGGGGAGTTCCTGGACTAAGGGGGATAGGACAGTGTCGAAGTAGGTAGAAATGTGTTCAGTGGGGCAGGAGCATACTGAGACAATGGGTCGGCCAGGGTGGTCAGGCATGTGGATCTTGGGAAGGAGGTAGAACCGGGCAGTGCGGGGTTCCCGGACTATGAGGTTGGAAGCTGTGGGTGGGAGATCTCCTGAGGTGATGAGGTTCTGGCCTGGTCAGGTCCACGCCCCCCTCCAACCCACCCTCCCATCTTGGCACCTTCCCCTGCCACCGCAGGAATTGCAAAACCTGTGCCCACACCTCTTCCCTCACCTCCATCCAAGGCCCTAAAGGAGCCTTCAACATCCATCAATGTTTTACCTGCACATTCACCAATATCATTTATTGTATCCGTTGCTCCTGATGCGGTCTCCTCTACATTGGGGAGACTGGACGCCTCCTAGCAGAGCGCTTTAGGGAACATCTCCGGGACACCCGCTCCAATCAACCACACCGCCCTGTGACCCAATATTTCAACTCCCCCTCCCACTCTGCCGAGGACATGGAGGTCCTGGGCCTCCTTCACCGCCGCTCCCTCACCACCAGACACCTGGAGGAAGAACGCCTCATCCTCCGCCTCGGAACACTTCAACCCCAGGGCATCAATGTGGACTTCAACAGTTTCCTCATTTCCCCTTCCCCCACCTCACTCCAGTTCCAAACTTCCAGCTCAGCAATGTCCCCATGACTTGTCCTACCTGCCTAACTTCTTTTCCACCTATCCACTCCACCCTCCTCCCTGACCTACCACCTTCATCCCCTCCCCCACTCACCTATTGTACTCTATGCTACTTTCTCCCCACCCCCACCCTCCTCTCACATCTCTCCACGCTTCAGGCTCTCTGCCTGTATTCCTGATGAAGGGCTTTTGTCCGAAACGTAGATTTTACTGCTCCTCGGATTGCCTGAACTGCTGTGCTCTTCCAGCACCATTAATCCCAGAATCTGGTTTCCAGCATCTGCAGTCATTGTTTTTACCTGTGGACCAAATGGCCTGATTCTGCTCCTTTTTCTATGGTCATATGATAACATGCAGGTTTGTCTACTCCCATCTATTTACTGCCCTGTCCTTTGAGATGGTAATAGTTGTAGTTTTGCAAGGTGCTCTCTCGGCAACCTTGGTAAATTTCTGTAGTGCATTTTACGAGTAGTACATACTTGTGCTGCTTTGCAACAGAGGTGAAGGGAGTGAATTTGGATTTGGAGCCAATAAAGCTGTACACTTTGTCCTGATTTCTTAGTCTTGGTGCACTCATCCAGGTAAGTGTTGAGTATTCCATCGTACTCTGTTATGGACCAGACCAGACCCTCTCAAAATTTATTAAGAAGGTAGCCAAGCCTATTTTAAAGATAAATGTCAGGTGCTGTGTACTAGATGCAATTCGATTGGTTAAACCATTTTACATTAAACAATACATAATTTATTTGAACACTTTAGTTTAAATACAACAAAAAAAAGAAGAACTTGGAATAACAACTCCATTGGAAAACTTAACAGAATAATAGATACAGTAACCATTACTAATTAACTGTTCCAAATAGTAACATCCCATAAATACACCCTCAATAAAAGGCAAATTCAGAAAACAGATTTTGTCTAACATGCAATCCAGCAGCGTAGGAAGAGAATCTCAAACCTTTGGCTGTCATCAAGGGGGAGGGGGGAAAAATAGCTTCTGTTTCTTCAAGACCCTAACAGCCACTGCTGCTAAAAGCTAAACTTAAAATTTCTGGCTCTGTGGGTGGGAGCTTGACCATATGCATTCAGGCTGCTTCTATTGTTCCAAATAACGTAAGAGGTATAGTTAGTAAGTTTGCAGATGACACCAAAATTGGAGGTGTAGTGGACAGCAAAGAAGGTTACCTCAGATAACAACAGGATCTTGACCAGATGGGCCAATGGGCTGAGAAGTGGCAGATGGAGTTTAATTCAGATAAATGCGAGGTGCTGCATTTTGGGAAAGCAAATCTTAGCAGGACTTGAAGAATTTGAGCTACAGGGAGAGAACATAGAACATAGAACATAGAAGAATACAGCGCAGTACAGGCCCTTTGGCCCTCGATGTTGCGCCGATCAGAGGCAGAACAGGCTGTTTTCCCTGCATTGTCTGAGGCTGAGGGATGACCTTATAGAGGTTTACAAAATTATGAGGGGCATGGATAGGATAAATAGACAAAGTCTTTTCCCTGGGGTGGAGGAGTCCAGAACTAGAGGGCATAGGTTTAGGGTGAGAGGGGAAAGATATAAAAGAGACCTAAGGTGCAATGCTTTCACGCAGAGGGTGGTATGTGTATGGAATGAGCTGCCAGAAGAAGTGGTGGAGGCTGGTACAATGGCAACATTTAGAAGGTATTTGGATGGGTATATGAATAGGAAGGGTTTGGAGGGATATTGGCCGGGACCTGGCAGGTGGGACTAGATTGGGTTGGGATATCTGGTCGGCATGGATGGGTTGGACTGAAGGGTCTGTTTCCGTACTGTACATCTCTATGACTCTAAGGTGTTTATCCTGTCATAGACTGCTCAGCACCTGTTCTTAAATCTCTTTCTAAAAGAAACCACTGGGCGGCACGGTGGCACAGTGGTTAGCACTGCTGCCTCGCAGCGCCAGAGACCCGGGTTCATTTCCCGCCTCAGGCGACTGACTGTGTGGAGTTTGCACGTTCTCCCCGTGTCTGCGTGGGTTTCCTCCGGGTGCTCCGGTTTCCTCCCACAGTCCAAAGATGTGCAGGTCAGGTGAATTGGCCATGCTAAATTGCCCGTAGTGTTAGGTAAGGGGTAAATGTAGGGGTATGGGTGGGTTACGCTTCGGCGGGTCGGTGTGGACTTGTTGGGCCGAAGGGCCTGTTTCCACACTGTAAAGTAATCTAAACAAAACGTACCTCTTAAAGGCACATCATCACATTCCTGATTTTTGCTTTGTATATAGTAGAAAGACTCTGGGAAGTCAGTAGGTGAATTACCTACAACAGAAGTCTGAGCTTCTGATCACCTTTTGCAGTCACAGTTTTTAAATAACTAGTCCATTTCAATTCATGGAAACTCCAAGTTGATAGTTGAGTATTCAGCAATGGTGATGCCATTGAATGGGAAAAGCAATGATTCGCTCTTCTCTTATTGGAGACTGCCATTGCCTGCACTTTTGCCGCACATATGTCACTTGCCACTGGGCAGCCAAAACCTGGATTTTGTCCAGATCTTGCTGAATTTGGGCATGCAAGTTTTCAGTAGCTGAGGAGTCAGAATTGATGCTAAACATTGCAGAATCATCAGTGAACATTCCAGCTTCTCATCCAATGATGGAGGGAAGGTTTCTGCCAAAACAGCTGAAGATGATTGGGCTTAGAACACTATGCTGAGGATGTTCTGCATGGAATAACTTTCAAGGCTAGTGTCCTGTCACCAAGTCCCTTTATTTACATATGCATAGTACTTGACAGTGGTCCAGCTTCCTTGGAGCAATGAGAACAGGACCTTTGACACTCCTGTTTATATCTATCAGCCAGGAATTCCTGATTAGACATCATAGAATTCATATTCTATGATGTCCAATTGGTTGACCTTGTTACAATCACTAATTATAGAGGTGTCCTGGAGCTGAGATAACTGACCTCCAAAAAGAACAACTGTCTTCCTGTGTACCAGGTTTGACTCCAATCAGTGCAAAGATTGCCCTCAATTCCCATTTCCTCAAGTTTTCCTCACATTCCTTGATGTCACATTCAGTCAAATGTAGTAGATAGGTAGGAAAGAAGATGGACAGGTAGGACATTTCAAGAGGGCTGTGCTGACTTGGAGGTGCCGAGTTCATTCAACCTATCCACTCCACCTCCCCTTCCGACCTATCACTATCACCCCCCATCCATCGCCTTCACAGCTACCTTCCCCAACCCCCACCCCCCAGTCTCCTATTTATCTCTCAGTCCCCTTTCCACCACAAAATTCCTGATGAAGGGCTTATGCCTGAAACGTACACTCTCGTGCTCCTTGAATGCTGCTTGACCTGCTGTGCTATTCCACATAAACACAATGGCTACAAGATAGATCACCTCTTTACTCTCTAAAGTCTGTCCACAAGGCTCAAGTCAGGAGTGTAATGGAATACTCCTGACTTGCCTGGATGAGTGCAGGCCCAACAACATTCAAGAGGTTTGACACCATCCAGGATAAAGCAGCCTGCTTGATTGGCGCTATATCCACAAGCATCCACTTCCTCTGCCATTGACACTCAGTAGCAGCAGTGTATACTACCTGCAAGTTGCATAGCAGAAATTCACCAAAGATCCTCAGATAGCACCTTCAAAACCCATTACCACCTCCACCTATAAGGATAAAAGCAGCATGACTGAAAGCATTTATCCCAATAATTGTTTGTTAGGACAGATTTTTAATTGATGAAAGAAGATACACTTTGCCAAAAAAATTTAACCTTGCACTCATCAGAGTATTTTGCAAGAGTACAAATTCAAGGGGAAAAGCAACATTTACACTCCATGAGAGAAGAATGCTGATTGGTTAGCAAGTATATTCTGATTGGTAGAAATGTTGCCATAAAGAATGCATTCATAAAATACTGAATGAAAAACAAAATCTGGAATTAAAAATCTCATTATGGTTGTGAAACTATTGTCAATTCTCACAAGCTGCCATCAGATCATTAAAAACCGAAAGAACTACAAATGCTGTAAATTAGGAACAGAAACAGCAGTTACTGGAAAAGCTCAGTAGGTATGGCAGCATCTGTGAGGAGAAATCAGAGTTAACATTTCTGATTCACAGTATCTGCAGTTATTTTGTTTTTTAATGAACCAGATGGCTGCTTGTGACCCTTCCTCAGAACTGGGGAACACTACCACCTTCAAGGTCCCCTCCAAGCCACTCACCATCCTGACCTGGAAATATATTGCGGTTCCTTCACTGTCTCTGGGTCAAAATCCTGGAATTCCCTCCTGAAAGGCATTGGTGAACCCACAGCAGGTAGGCTGCAACGATTCAAGAAGACAGCTCACCACCACCTTCTCAAGGGCAACTCGGTATGGGCAATAAATGCTGGCAAGCTAACAAAGCCCATATCCCACAAATGAATTAAAAAAAATTAAAATAACTGGCCCAATAGAAGATATGCTGTGAGAAATTGTTCATCACCCCTTCCATTATTTACAAATGATTGAAAATAACAACATCTCATCTTTAGACTAGGCATTTTACAGCCTTCTGGACTGAATATTGAATTCAACATCTTCAAATTATGAACCAACTCACATTACTTCCCTTTCTTTTAGCTTTACTTGTTACATTCTTTGTCACCATCTCTTTGGTTCATAACCTGCCATGCCCTGGCATTTTAAGTGCTTGTCCAGATGTTTATAGAGTCACAGAGTCATAAAGATGTACAGCACAGAAACAGATCCTTTGGTCCAACTTGTCTATGCCAACCAGATATCCCAACCCAATCCAGATCCGCCCCCCAGTACCTGGTCCATATCCCTCCAAACCCTTCCTATTCATATACCCATCCAGATGCCTTTTAAATGTTGCCATTGTACTAGCCTCCACCACTTCCTCTGTAGCCCATTTCATACACGTACCACCCTCTGCGTGAAAAAGTTGCCCCTTAGGTCACTTTTATATCTTTCCCCTCTCACCCTAAACCTATGCCCTCTAGCTCTGGACTCCCCCACCCCAGGGAAAATACCTTATCTATTTATTCTATCCATGCCCCTCAGAATTTTGTAAACCTCTATAAGGTCACCCCTCAGCCTCCGACACTCCAGGGAAAACAGCTCTAGCCTATTCAACCTCTCCCTATAGCTCAAATTCTCTAACGCTGGCAAAATCCTTGTAAATCTTTTCTGAACCCTTTGAAGTTTTACAATATCCTTCCAATAGGAAGGAGACCAGAATTGCTCACAATATTCCAAAAGTGGCCTCGTCAATATTCTGTACAGCCGCAACATGACCTCCCAACTCCTCTACTCAATGCTCTGACCATTAAAGGAAAGCCTACTAAACGCCTTCTTTACTATCCTATCTACCTGGGACTCCACTTTCAAGGAGCTATGAACCTGTACTCCAAGATCTCTTTGTTCAGCAACACTCCCTAGGACCTTACCATTAAGTGTATAAGTCCTGCTAAGGTTTTCTTTCCCAAAATACAACACCTCACATTTATCTAAATTAAATTCTATCTGCCACTTCTCAGCCCATTGGCTCATCTGATCAAGATTGCATTGTAATCCAAGATAACTTTCTTCGCTGTCCAATTTTGGTGTCATCTGCAAACTTACTAACTGTATCTCTTAAGCTCACATCTAAATCATTTATATATATGATGAAAAGTAGTGGACCCAGCACCGATTCTTGTGGTACTCTACTGGTCACAGTCCTCCAATCTGAAAAATAACCCTCTATCACTACCCTCTGTCTTCTACCATTGATCCAGTTCTGTATCCAAATGGCTAGTTTCTTAAATGTTGCAAGAATACTTGCCTCCACCACCCTCTTAGGTGTTCCATATTTCTACCAACCACTGAATGATAATTATTTTCCTCAGATCTCCTCTGAATAACTTGCTCTAAACTCATTCCATTTGGTCTTAGACATGTTTGCCACAGGTAAGAAATTCTTACGATCATGCCTCTTATAATTATATATACTTCAATCAGATCTCTCCCAGATTCCTGTGCTCCATGGAATACAAACCTAGTCCGTCCAGTCTCTCCTGAGACTTTTCATCCCAGTCATCATCCTGGTGAATCTCCACTATACCCTCTCCAGCGCACATTCTGCAGACAGTATTCCATCTGTGCCCCAACCCATGTTTTATTAAGTTTTAGCAAGACTTCCTTGCTTGTTTTTTTTCTATGCCCCAGCTAATAAAGGCAAGCATTCTGTACGCCTTCTTCTCCACTCTGTCTACCATTACTGACACTTTCAGGGATCTATGGAATTGTACATCAAGGTTCCTTTGATTTTCGATACTCCCTAGGGACGTAATTTTATTATGTAAATCGTTCCCTTAATAGACCTCCCAAAATGCTGTCAATACTTTATAATATTCCTGGAAAAAGGCATGGAATGTTTTATGACAATGCACATAAGAGAAAGCAGGAGTAGACTATTTGGTCCTTCACTATCACCACACATTTCAGTAAGAGCCAAGCCAATTGTCCACTTCTTTTTCATTTAATTTTCCTTGAGCTTGTCATCTCACCTGATCTTGCTAGTCCCATCATAACAACTACAGATAAATCCATTTCTTATCACTTTCTCAGATTAATGACCACCCATATCCTTCTTCCATGCCCTAACCCTGTTCCCTCCAACATTCATCACTGGAAAAAGCTCACTTCCAATTTGCTTACAACTGCACTTTCAAAATCCCAAGTTGTTTTTGAATTGGTACCTTTCCCTGGTTCCGGTCATCTTTTTGCAATTTTGGAGTTCATCTTTCCATGAGACCATCCTCCTGCTCCTTCATAGAGTCATAGAGATGTACAGCATGGAAACAGACCCTTCGGTCCAACCCGTCCATGCCGACCAGATATCCCAACCCAATCTAGTTCCACCTGCCAGCACCCGCCCCATATCCCTCCAAACCCTTCCTATTCATATACCCATCCAAATGCCTTTTAAATGTTGCAATTGTACCAGCCTCCACCACTTCCTCTGGCAGCTCATTCCATACCCATACCACCCTCTGTGTGAAACAGTTGCCCCATAGATCACTTTTATATTTTTCCCCTCTTACCCTAAACCTATGCCCTCTAGTTCTGGACTCCCCAACCCCAGGGAAAAGACTTTGCCTATTTATCCTATCCATGCCCCTCATAATTTTGTAAATCTCTATAAGGTCACCCCTCAGCCTCCGACGCTCCAGGGAAAACAGCCCCAGCCTGTTGAGCCTCTCCCTATAGCTGAATCTTATTCCTGCTGAAATGTTGACTTCACCTGCTGATTCTAATGAGGTGACATTTTTTTACTCTGATACGATTGTGAGTCTTTGAAATTCTCTTAATCAAGGGCAGTGCATGCAGAATCTTTGTACGTTTTTAAGGCAGAGGTAGATCGGTTCTTATAAGACCATAAAACATAGGAGTAGAAATTAGGTCATTCAGCCCTCGAGTCTGCTCCGCCATTTAATCAGGGCCATTTAATAAGTTTCTCAACCCCATTCACCTGATTTCTCCCCATAATGTTTGATCCCCTTGACAATCTAACTCCTTCTTAAAAATACTCAATGAACTGGCCTCCACAGGCTTCTGTGGCAATAAATTCCATAGATTTACCACCCTTTGGCTGAAGAAGTTTCTCCTTATCTCTGTTCTAAAGGTCTTCACTATACTCTATACGCTATACTCTAAGGCTGTGCCCTTGGGTCCTAGTGTCTCCTGCATCCGTTCTATCTAGGCCTTTCAGTATTGTGTAAGTTTCAATTAGATTCCTCACTTTTCTTTCAAAACTCCATCAAACACAGGCCCTGAGTCCTCAACCATTCCTCATGTGACAAGTCCTACATCCCGGATCATTCTTGTGAACCTCCTCCAGGCCCGCTCTAGGGCCAGTCCATCCTTCCTGAGACTCACAATGGTCTAAATAACTTCTGATCAGAGTCTTATAAAATCTCAGAAGTACATATCTGCTTTTACTTTTTCATCCTCTCAAAATAAACGACAACATTGCATTTGCCTTCCTGACTACTGATTCAGCCTGCAAGTTTACCTGAAGAGAGTCCTGGAGTAGGACTCGCAAGTCCCTTTGTACTTCAGATTTCTGAATTTTCTCCCCATTTAGAATAGAAAATAGTTTATGCCTCTATTCTTCCCACCAAACTGCATTTTCCCACATTGTATTCCATCTGCCACTTCTTTGCCCATTCTCCTAACCTAGCAAATTCTTCTGCAGTCTCCCCACCTCCTCAAAACTAGCTGTCCTTCCACCTATCTTTGTATCATCTGCAAATTTAGCCAGAATACCCACAGTTCCTTCATCTAGATTATTAATGTACAAGGTGAAAAATTGTGGTCCCAAAACTGATCCTTCATAGTCCAACACTAGTTCCACATTACTGCACTAACTTGAGAGACTTGAATCATAGAATCCCTACAGTGTGGAAAGAGGCCATTTGGCCCAATAAGTCCATACCGACCCTCCGAAGAGTAACCACCCAGACCCATTCCCTTACATTTCCCCTGACTAATAAGTATAAGTTACTTTCTTTTAGCTTGGGCGTTGTTCAGTTCCTGGAGGAAGTTGGAGAGGTCGTGAGGTCACCAGGGAGCAGCAGGGTCAGTCGGGATACGTGAGTATACGGTATAAATTACTTACTTTTAGCTCGGGCGTTGTTTAGTTCCTGGAGGCAGTTGAAGAGGTCGCAAAGTCACCAGGGAGCAGCGGAGATGGCATCCTTTGTAAGCAGAATTGTGCACCCCACATGGTATGTTGCCTGCCTAGTGCCAGGGTGACTGGCTTGACAGAATATTGGAGAGGGATGGGGACGATCCAGTTGTTGTGGTCCACTCAAAACACACAACACAGGCAAGACATGGAAAGAAGACCTGTTTGGGGATTATCAGGAGCTACGAACTAAATTAAAGAACAGGTCTTCATGGGTTATCTCTCGATTGCTACCTGAGCCACATGCAAATTTGCATAGGAACACGAGAATAAGGGAAATAAAAGTGGTAAAGAAGACTGGGTTATAATCCAATAGGTTGATTTGAAAGCACTAGCCTTCGGATGAACTTTGGATCATTCCGGAGGCAGAGGAGGGTTATTGAAAGGAGTTACAGGGAGGTAGTCACTCCTCAGGTACAAGAAAAAGGCAGATGGGTTACAGTCAGGGGACAGAAAGGGAACCGGCAGGCAGTGCAGGGATCCCCTGTGGCCATCCCCCTCAACAATAAGTATACCATTTTGGGTACTGTTGGAGGGGGCACGACTTACCAGGGGAAAGCAGTGGGGTACAGGGCTCTGGCACAGAGTCTGTCCCTGCTGCTCAGAAGGGAAGGGGGAAGAGGAGCAGAGCAGTAGTCATTGGGGACTCCATAGTTAGAGGCACAGATAGGAGGTTCTGTGGGGACGAGAGAGACTCACGGTTGGTGTGTTGCCTCGCAGGTGCCAGGGTTTGTGATGTCTCTGATCATGTTTTTGGGATCCTTAACGGGGAGGGGGAGCAGCTCCAAGTCGTGGTCCACATAGGCACCAACGACATAGGTAGGAAGAGAGATGGGAATTTAAGGCAGAAATTCAGGGAGCTAGGATGGAAGCTTAGAGCTAGGACGAACAGAGTTATTGTCTCTGGTTGGTTGCCCGTGCCACGTGCTAGTGAGGCGGGGAATAGGAAGAGAGAGGAGTTGAAAACGTGGCTACAGGGATGGTGCAGGAGGGAGGGTTTTGGATTCTTGGATAATTGGGGCTCTTTCTGGGGTAGGTGGGACCTCTACAAGCAGGATGGTCTTCATCTGAACCAGAGGGGTACCAATATCCTGGGGGGGAAATTCGCTAAGGCTGTTGGGGTGGGTTTAAACTAATCCAGCAGGGGTAAAATTGTAATTCAGCTATAGAAAAGGTTGAGAGTAGGGAGGTCTGAAATCAAGTTTCAGGGACGCAAGATGGCACCGGAAAGCAAGAAGTTGGTTTGAAGTGTGTCTACTTCAACGCCAGGAGCATCCGGAATAAGGTGGATGAACTTGCAGCACGGGTTGGTACCGAGGACTTCGATGTTGTGGCAATTTCGGAGACATGGATAAAGCAGGGACAGGAATGGTTGTTGCAGGTTCCAGGATTTAGATATTTCAGTAAGAACAGAGAAAATGGTAAAAGAGTGGGAGGTGTGGCATTGTGGTCAAGGACAGTAATGTAGTTGCAGAAAGGATGTTTGGGGACTCGTCAATTGAGGTAGTATGGGCTGAGGTTGGAAATACGAAAGGAGAGGTCACCCTGTTGGGAGTTTTCTATAGGCATCTGAATAGTTCCAGAGATGTAGAGGAAAGGGTAGCAAAGATGATTCTCAATAGGAGTGAGAGAAACAGGGTAATTGTCATGGGGGTCTTCAACTTTCCAAATATTGACTGGGAACACTCTAGTACGAGTACTATAGATGGGTCAGTCTTTGTACAGTGTGTGCAGGAGGGCTTCCTGACAGTGTGTAGACAGTCCAACAAGGGGCGAAGCCACATTAGATTTGGTACTGGGTGATGAGCCCGGCCAGGTGTTAGACTTGGAAGTAGGTGAGCACTTTGGTGATAGCAATCACAATTCTGTTAGGTTTACTTTAGTGATAGAAAGGGATAGGAGTATACCACGAGACAAGAGTTACAGCTGGAGGAAAGGCAATTACGATGCGATTAGGCAAGATTTAGGAAGCATAGGATGGGGAAGGAAACTGCAGGGGATGGGCACATTAGAAATGTATCCTGAGTGTATCTGTCAGGCAGGGAGGAAGCTGTTATTAGCTTTTATTAATAGAGGGATCGAGTTCCGGAGCCATGAGGTTATGCTACAGCTGTACAAAGCTCTGGTGCGGCCGTACTTGGAGTTTGTGTACATTTCTGGTCACCACATTATAAGAAGGATGTGGAAGCTTTGGAAAGGGTGCAGAGGAGATTTACTAGGATGTTGCCTGGTATGGAGGGAAGGTCTTACGAGGAAAGGCTGAGGGACTTGAGACTGTTTTCGTTGGAGAGAAGAAGGTTAAGAGGTGACTTAATAGAGATATATAAGATAATCAAAGGGTTAGATAGGATGGACAGGGAGAGCCTTTTTCCAAGTATGGGGACGGCGAGCACAAGGGGTCATAGCTTTAAATTGAGGGGTGATAGATAAAGGACAGGTGTCAGAGGTAGTTTCTTTACTCAGAGAGTAGTAAGGGTATGGAATGCTTTGCCTGCAACAGTAGTAGATTCGCCAAATTTAAGTTGTCATTGGACAAGCATATGGACGTACATGGAATAATGTAGGTTAGATGGGCTTCAGATTGGTATGACTGGTCGGTGCAACATCGAGGGCCGAAGGGCCTGTACTTCGTGTCGTGTGTCCCAGAAATGTTCTCTGAAATGTTCCACAGGTTGGCATCCTGTCTCCACTATGTAGAGGAGACCACATCAAAAGCAATGGATTCAGCAGTTGACTTTTGTGGAAGTACAGGTAAATCTCTGTCCGGCGTGGAAGGATCTTTTGGGGCCTTAGACAAAGGTGAGATGGGAGGTGTGGATGCAGGTTTTGCATTTCTTGCGGTGGGAGTGGAGGGTTGGTTGGTGGGGGGGGGGGGGGGCGTTGTCCTAACAAGGGAGTTGAGGAGGGAATGGTCTCTCCGGAACACAGATAGGGGTGGAGAGGGGTGGAGAGGGGAATATGTCCCTGGTGGTGGGGTCTGTTTGTAGGTGGCGGAAATGGTGGAGGATGATGCATTGTATCCAGAGGTTGTTGGGGTGGAAGGTGAGGACCGGGTGGGGGGGGGGGGGATTCTGTCCTTGTTGCAACAGGAGGGATAGGGTTCAAAGGCGGAAGTGCAAGTGGTGGAGGAGATGCGCTAGAAGGCAAAGGCGAACACGTGGGAGGGGAAAT
This sequence comes from Chiloscyllium plagiosum, assembly GCF_037043375.1. Lineage (NCBI taxonomy): Eukaryota > Metazoa > Chordata > Chondrichthyes > Orectolobiformes > Hemiscylliidae > Chiloscyllium > Chiloscyllium plagiosum. The sequence continues at coordinate 155,338,043 of NW_028270141.1, forward strand.
CATGGTCATTGAAGAACGAGGCCATCTGGGATGTTTTATGGAGGAATTGGTCCTTCTGGGAGCAGAGGCGGAAGAATTGGGAATAAGGGATAGCATTCTAACAGGAGACAGGATGGGAGGAGGTATAGTCCAGGAACCTGTGGGAGTTTGGTGGGTTTGAAGTAGATATCGGTGTTAATTCAGTCGCTGGAAATGGAGATGGAGAGGTCCAGGAAGGGGAGGGATATGTCCGCAATTGTCCAGGTGAACTTGAGGTCGGGATGAGAGGTGTTCATGAAGTTGATGAATTGTTCAACTTCCTCGTGGGAGCACGATGACTGTATTTAGCACATGGATGATTTTGGGATAGTTTAGGGGGACGAGCTGAGAATAATGTAGGTCGGTGCAACATCGAGGCCCGAAGGGCCTGTTCTGCGCTGTATTGTTCTATGTTCTATGTAATGGAGGAAAAGGTGGGGAATGGTGCTGGTGTAGCTGTGGAAGGTGGACTGTTACACATACTCGATGAAGAGGCAGACATAGCTGGGAGCCATGAAGGTGCCCATGGCTACCCCTTTGCTCTGGAGAAAGTCAGAGTACTCGAAGGAGAAATTGTTGAAGGTGAGGACTGGTTCACCAATCGAATGATTATGTCACTGGATGGACTCTTGAACTACCTATCCATCTTCCTTCCCAACTTCCGCTCCACCCTCCTCTCCAACCTATCACCTTTACCCCCATCTTCATCTACCTATCGCATTCCCAGCGACCTTCCACCCAGCATCCCCACCCCCCTTTCCCATTTATCTCTCAGCCCCCTTGGCCTACCCACTCATTCCTGATGAATAGCTTCTGCTCAAAACGTCGATTCTCCTGCTCCTCAGATGCAGCCTGACTAGCTGTGCTCTTTCAGCATCACACTCTGCCCATCTGAGTCTGAGAATCTCCCAGGTAAATTAGTTTTTATAATCACTGCTCTGTGTGCACCTCCATCTGATTCTGCTCCCTGGAAACAAGGCTGTGAATCCCTAAGGTAAGTTAGTTGCAATACTCACTGCTGAAGCCGACGCCAATTCGAAGACACCTCCTCCTGTTGCCCCCTTGACCATGTCCCCACCGCCCCCCCATCACCAAACCATCATCTCCCAGACCATACAGAACCTCATCACCTCAGGTGATCTCCCACTCACAGCTTCCAACCTCATAATCCAGGAACCCCGCACCACCCGATTCTATTTCCTGCCCAAGATCCATAAGCCTGACCACCCCGGCCGACTCATTGTCTCAGCATGCTCCTGCCCCACTGAACTCACCTCTACCTACCTCGACACTGTCCTAACCCCCCTAGTCCAGGAACTCCCCACATATGTTCGAGACACCACCCACACCCTCCACCTCCTCCAAGACTTCCGTTTGCCCGGTCCCCAACGCCTCATCTTCACCACGGATACCCAATCCCTCTACACCTTCATCCGCCATGACCAGGGCCTCCAAGCCGTCCATTTCTTCCTCTCCCGATGTCCCCAACAGTACCCTTCCACTTACACTCTCATTCGTTTGGCTGAACTGGTCCTCACCTTTAACTATTTCTCCTTCGAATCCTCCCACTTCCTCCAGACCAAAGGGGTAGCCATGGGCACCCGAATGGGCCCCAGCTATGCCTGTCTCTTTGTTGGCTACGTAGAACAGTCCACCTTCCGTAGTTACACTGGCACCACTCCCCACCTCTTCCTCCGTTAGATTGATGACTGCATTGGCGCCACCTCGTGCGCCAATGCAATTCATCAACTTCACCAACACATTCCACCCCTGACCTTAAATTCATCTGGACCATCTCTGACACCTCCCTCCCTTTCCTGGACCTCTCAAACTCCATTATTGACGACTGACTCGACACTGATATTTTTTACAAACCCACCGACTCGCACATTTACCTGGATTACACCTCTTCCCACCCTACTTCCTGCAAAAATGCCATCCCGTATTCCCAATTCCTCCGCCTCCGCCGTATCTGCTCCCAGGAGGACCAGTTCCACCATAGAACATATCAGATGGCCTCCTTCTTTAGACACCGCAATTTCCCTACCCACATGGTTAAAGATGCCCTCCAACACATCTCATCCACATCCCGCACCCCCGCCCTCAGACCTCACCCCTCCAACCATAACAAGGACAGAACCCCCCACCGGTGCTCACCTTTCACCCTTCCAACCATCGCATAAACCACATCATCCGACGACATTTCTGCCACCTCAAACGGACCCCATCACCAGGGATATATTTCCCTCCCCACTCCTTTCCGCTTTCTGCAAAGACCATTCCCTCCGTGACTACCTGGTCAGGTCCATGCCCCCCAACAACCCACCCTCCCTTCCTGGCACCTTCCCCTGCCACTGCAGGAATTGCAAAACCTACGCCCACACCTCCTCCCTCACCTCCATCCAAGGCCTCAAAGGAACCTTCCACATCCATCAAAGTTTTACCTGCACATCCACTAATATCATTTATTGTATCCGTTGCTCCCGATGAGGTCTCCTCTACATCGGGGAGACTGGACGCCTCCTAGCAGAGCGCTTTAGGGAACATCTCTGGGACACTCGCACCAATCAACCCCACTGCCCTGTGGCCCAACATTTCAACTCCCCCTCCCATTCTGCTGAGGACATGCAGGTCCTGGGCCTCCTCCACCGCCACTCCCTCACCACCTGACGCCTGGAAGAATGCCTCATCTTCCGCCTTGGAACACTTCAACCCCAGGGCATCAATGTGGACTTCAACAGTTTCCTCATTTCCCCTTGCCCCATCTCACCCCAGTTCCAACCTTCCAGCTCAGCACCGTCCCCATGACCTGTCCTACCTGCCTATCTTCCATTCCACCTATCCACTCCACCCTCCTCTCTAACCTATCACCTTCATCCCCATCCCCATTCACCTATTGTACTCTATGCTACTTTCTCCCCGCCCCCACCCCCCTCTCATTTATCTCTTCCCTCTGCAGGCACCCAGCCTCGATTCCTGATGAAGGGCTTTTGCTCGAAACATCAATTTTCCTGCTCCTCGGATGCTGCCTGACCTGCTGTGCTTTTCCAGCACTACTCTAATCTAGACTCTGGTTTCCAGCATCTGCAGTCCTTGTTTTTACCCTGTAATCCTCCCTCTGACTCTGCTCCCTGTTAACAAGGCCACAAATGCTCAAAATAAGTTAGTTTTTTGTAATTTAGTCTTGATTACCAAGGGGATGAAAGATTATCACGGATATGCAGGAATGTACACCTGAGGTTAAAATCAGATCAGTCATGATCTTATTGAATGGCTGAGCGGTTTACTTATGTTCTTTGTTCTTATTTTCATATATATGTGCGTGTGCCTGTATATTGAAGGCACTCTCTAAGTTGTTTTATCTCTTTCAACTGGTTGAGAGGAAATCACCTGATCTATATGTCTTCCTCACTAATCAAATTGATTCTGTATTTCAACTATCTAGGTCATGTTCTGTCCATTCATGCAATATTATATTTTTGAAAGCTTTTGAAATTGCTACCCATTCCTTCAGTTCAGACAGCTTATTTACTGTATTGTCTGTTCACATATATGTCTGTTTTGGGATTAGTTAGAATGGTAAGTGTTTACATTTTCATACCAAGAAATAAATGTGTTAAGCAATTTTACCTCAATATTGAATAAGTTAAGTTCATAATCAATAAATAATTTTCTGTTTCTTGAAGAAGCCTAGTTGATGCATCTTTTGGCCTTATGAGTAACTGCGTAAAACAATTACATTTATATTGTAACACACAGATTAATGCAACTAAAGAAAGATAGTGCATTCCCCTCCTACTCAGACTTTACATACTTATATCATCGAATCATAGAATCCCTATGGTGTGGAAACAGGCCATTTTGGCCCAACAAGTTCACACCAACCCTCCGAAGATTATCCCATCCAGCCCTGTTCTTTTCAAAATGTTTGCAAGTTCGGCAAGTAAGTCTCAAATAATACAATCTTTTAAAAAAATTGAAGTTGGTAATCCAGTGCTTCAGAATAGAGAAGCTTATTCTTTCCCGTGTTCGAGGTAACTGCATAAGATGCTGTGGAATTGGCTTTGAACGATTTTCAGATTCTCAGTTTAAAAGTGGAGTACTATTGAAGACCAGAAAGCTTCATCTGGAAGACCAGTTGAGTAGTCTTCTTTTTTCATATTTATTTAAATATTTATACACTTCGCTGGAAGATGTTTGGAGCAGACTAAAACCTGAGGCAAAGAACTTGTCTTATGAAGAAAGGGTTGGGTCCACTCTTTGGAATTAAGATGGATGACAGATGATCTTATTGAGGCATATAAAGTTCTGAGGAGGAGTTAATAGGGTAGATGCTTCTTCTTGTGGGGAAATACTGAATGGGTATGGGAAGTTTCAAATGAAGGGATGGCTCACTAAAGAGATAGAAGAGGACATTTCTCTTTTTCTCTCGGGGATGGTTATTCATTAAAACTATATTGTTTCATTTATTCTTTCATTGGACATTGGGTTTACTGGCCATAAGTTTTAGATTAGATTAGATTACTTACAGTGTGGAAGCAGGCCCTTGGGCCCAAAAATCCACACCGACCCGCTGAAGCGCAACCCACCCACACCCATTCCCCTACACTTACCCCTTCGCCTAACACTACAGGCAATTTAGCATGGCCAATTCACCTAACCTGCACATCTTTGGACTGTGGGAGGAAACCGGAGCACCCGGAGGAAACCCACGCAGACACGGGGAGAATGTGCAAACCCTACACAGTCAGTCGCCTGAGGCGGGAATTGAACCCGGGTCAATTTTTTGTTGTCCATTTTTTTACTGTTCGTGAGTTGAGTGGCTTGCAGACCACACATAAAGGTCACAAGTATTACAGGGGCCAGATGAAGTAAGAGTGGAAAATATCCTTCCTGCAAGGACATTAGTGAACCAGAAAGTTTTTTAAGAAAATTAATGACCGCTGTCAAGATCAAAAAGACTGGCATTAAATTTTGGATTTATTTCAGACTCCCACCACCTGATGTGCTTTGCTTGGTGGTCATCCATTCCCCTTTCTTCCAATTCCTTGAGCTGCGATGTGACTACCTCTCTAAACATGCTATCTACCTAGCTCTCAGCCTTGCAAATATACCACAGTGTCTCCAGCTGGTGCTTGGACTGTGTAACACAAAGCTCAAGTTTCTGCAGTTAGGAGCACTTTGTGCACACATGGTCATCTGGACAGCAGCAGGGTCCATGACTTCTCACATGTGACAGGTCATATATTCCTTTCAGATGACTTCACCTGCCATGATTTAAACTCAAATTTACTTAGTCTTACTTGCTAACTTTTCTAATTAGTTAATCTTAAAGATACTTTCTTTATCTTAATTTTAGTCTCCTCTATTTGATAACTTTTACTTCTCAGTTCCTTCTTAGTTAAACTCCCTTAATAACCTACCAGCATGTAATCCTTGATCTGCTCCTGCCCCTACTGATCTGTGAAAGTCGTTCAGAAAAACAAGACAACCGATAAAAAGAAAAGCTCCCCCCCATACTGTACCCAACTCCCTCACTTACCAAACTGCCACATTTTACTCAGTCAGTTGTGTTCTGTGTATGCTATTTAGTTACAAAATGATCTTAATTTAAATAATACCATTAGTCACTGTACAGAATAGGTGGACAAAGTCTAGATTATAACTGAATGATACGTTGTTCCAAATTTCAATTTACCTTCGCTAGTCTTTTGCAGAAAACTTCAAGTTTACCAAATATGTACATCTCTGACACATCAAATGGATTATCTTGTGCTGTCTCAGTTGTATATTTCTTTGTGTTCTGGAAGTATTTGCGATATTCCACTAACAATTTCTTACATTCCTGAAATCCAATAACATACTGTGACAGGTAATTAAATATTTACACATTTCTATTATTTTAGACTAATACAGCACACTAGGTATCGATTGAGACTATTGTGCAGACTCTGAGAGCTATCCATGTAACACCAATTCTCTTCTTTCACCATAGCCTTACAGTTTTTTCCACTGCAATGTTCGTCCTTTTTTTACATATTACTTGGGAATCTTTTTCTATCACTTTTTTTAGCAGTGTGTTTTAGAAAAGAATGATTGATCACATCATCGCTGGTTCTTTTGCTGATTAATGTAACACTGTTCCTTGATAACTGCCCCTCCATTATTCAGTTAATTCTACAACATCAAAACGAGTCATGATTTTGAACAATTCCCTCAAAACCTTAACATTTTCTTTTTCTTGAAGACAAAAATCCAGTTTCACCACAAAATCTATCAAGCCTGGTCATATTCTGTCATTTAGTAGTACAGAATTAGTTTCAGTGTCCAGTAGAAAAACATTCTCAGTGTCTACCCTATCTTCACCTTCTAATCTTGTATGCTTCAATGAGATCACCATTTGTTCTTCTAAATGCCAAAGACTATAGTCTGAACTTACTCTGCCTCTTAAGTGAAAAACCTTTCAACGCAGGGACCAATGTAGTGAAAAATTTAGAGCTGAGAGACTTTCCTACTAAAATACATTATAATATGTCCAAATTTCTTGTGGCCCCTCTGACTTTGTGGCAATTTTCATTTATGATAGAAAATACATATCAAGAAATTCCTAAATGAATATTCATTACGAAAGCAAATGAATATTCATTACCTGTGTATAACCTAGCCTATCATTAAATATATGGAGAGAAAACAAAGTTAACATTGACTGTCAGTTCTGACTGTCAGTTTGGGTCACTGGACCCGAACCGTTAACTCTGATTTCTCTCCACAGATGCTGCCAAACCTTCTGGGATCTTCCAGCAATTTCTCTTTTTGTTTTAGATTTCCAGCATCTGCAATTCTTTTGGTTTTTATCTGTCACTAAATCTACTGGCTACTTCTGTTCATGTAAGCAAAGCTTTTCTCTGTCAATTTGTACCTTCTGAATTGTTCTTCTCTTAACAATTCTAGGCTTTCCTTTTATTTCATTCTTTGGAATTTTTACTCCAGTTTGCCTTTACCTTTTCCTCTCTGTCCAGTTCAATTTTTAAAAAATTTCTTTCTTGAACTCAAACTTCCTCTTATTTCCAGCTCTTTCCAATACAAGTTGCTTTGATTGAAAACTAGCCAAAGTCAAACAGTTGGGCATGCTCACTGGGTTAGAAATACATTCAAGACTTGCCACTACAAGCATAAAAAAAAAGTCAAAACCAGCAGCTCTGCATTTGAATGCATGCATTCAGAACAAAGTAAATAAATTGATGATGCACATTGAAATAAATAAAACCTGATCAGATAACTATTACAGAAATGTGGCTGCCTGGTGAGAATTGGGACCAGAATATAAAGGAATTAGAAATTAGAAAACTAGGTAAAGGTTGAGGGGCAGCACTGTTATTCAAGGATAGCATCAGTGCAATAGTTTGAGACAACATTGATTCAAGAAATCAGGGTGAATAATCAGTTTGGATGGAAATAAGGAATAGTCAGAGGATTCACCAGTGGAAGTGTCCTGCAGTCCCCTTAAAGATTACCACAGTGGAGGACACAGTATAAAAGGAGAAGTATTAGATCCTTGTAATAGAGGGACAGCAATAATCATAGATAATTTTAATCAACATATAAATGAATTGGTCATAGCAGCCTATGAAGATTTCACGGAATAATTTTGAAAACGTTTCCAATACATCAATTAAACCTACCTCCACCAATCCAAACCTTAGCTACATGCTGTATTAAAAAAAGGTTTCTCAACCCACATTTGCTTCTTTTGCTGTGCTCTATGGTTCTTGATTTTTAGAAGTAGAAACAGTTTCTCCATGCCCAATCTGCCAGAGACTGCTAATGCTTTTGCAAAGTTGCACCAAATCTTCTCTTTAGCTTCTCCTCTCCAAGGAAAATAGTTCCAACCTATCCAATCTTTTCTCATAATCGAGGCAAAAGGATTTCATGGGATGGACATGGATAAAATGTTATACTTGCTGTGCAAACCAAATCAGGGCCCAAAAACGTAATTAAAAAAATAATTAACTTGCTATGGAGTTCAAGAGAAACCTCCATTTAAAATTACCATGTTTTCAGGTGATTAGCATTGATACATTTAAGGGAAAGCTCAACAAAAGTGGAGAAGGATGGGAAAGATACATTAATGAAGTTAGCTGAAGAAGAGTGAGATATGCTTCTGTGGAACACAAAAACCAGTTCGGCAAATGACTTGCTTCTGTGCTGTAAATATTATTTATTACCATGTAATATACAAAGATTACCTGCATCCTATTGATAACGACTTCTGAATCCTGGTCCCATACACGAGCAGTACCGTCTTCAGTGATGTATTCCTTACAGGCTGTAACCATTTGGTTTGTGATCTAAAGTTGATAACATGGAATATTACAGTACATGCAGCCTGTATGGAGATTGACTCAAAGATAAAGTGGATCATCAAATAAAATACCAACCTTAATAAAGAGAGAAGTCATCTGTTGTGAGGTGTTGTAGTACCGTGACACATTGTGGATCATTTGAATGGTATTTATCAAATTTGGAACACCTCTTGTCATAGTGACCTGTAAGTTGAATTATTCAGAAATACGATGTTGTAAAATCAAAAATATTTACAAACAATGTACAAAATTAAAAGATTTAAATAATTTACGGTCCTAGCGGAAGTCTTTTTTTAAAATATGTTAGTAAGTGCTAGTTATAACAAATATTGCCCTTGAAGTCTGGCATTTTGAAGATGGGGTGCTAATTATGTCAATCTTCCTAATGTGTGTCATTTATTAAAGTCATCTTATCTGACAAGCATCAAAAGAAAATAATTTTGGTAATGAATACGTGAACAGCAGCAACTAATTATACAAGTAGATACTTGCAAAAGTGTAGAAAACTTGGATTTACCTTAGAGTTTATTCTCCTCTATCAGTGTTACTCAGTCAGAAATCTAAACAGGTCTTCTCAGCATTTCTTTGCATTGACTAGCACTGGTGAAGTGGGACCAGCTCTAAGTAATTTCCCAACCATAATATTACAAAAGGGGCAAATTATTGTTGGTCTGGGAGGAATAATTAATTCAAGATATGCTTTCATTCAAATAGGACACAAAATGAGTGAGGCTTAAATAAATTCTTAAACATGGATATGGTCAATGTACAGGTGACATGAAACTTCAAAGAATTATAAACTGTGAGGATAGTGTGGAACTCCAAAAGGACATTGACAAGTGGTAGATTGGGCAGATGGATGACAGATTAGTTCAGTGTAGAGAAATGTGAGGTGATGCACTTTGGTCAGAAGATCATTGAAAGACAATATAAAATAAGGGATGCAATTCTAAAGACAGTGCAGGAATAGAGGGACTAAGGTGTATATGTGAACAAATCGTTGAAGGTGACAGGACAGGCAGAGAAAACATGAAATAAAGTATACAGTGTTCTTGGCTTTATTAACAGGGGCATAGAGTAGAAAAGTGTGGTGCTGGAAAAGCACAGCCGGTCATGCAGCATCTGGGGAGCAAGAAGATCGATGTTTCAAGTATGAGCTGAGCAAGGAAATAATGCTGAACTTGCACAAGACACTGGATAGACCCCAGCTGGAATAATGTTTTCAGCAACAGGCACTGGATTATAAGAAAAATGCAAATTCATTGGAGAGCATCCAGAAGTGATTTACAAGAATGGTTCCAGGTTATGAGAAACTTCAGCTATAAGAGTAGATTGAAGAAGTTGCGAGTGTTCTTCCTGGAGAGAAGAAGGCTGACAGGAGATCTGATTGATAGAACATAGAACAGTCTAGCACAGGAACTGGCCCTTCAGCCCATGATGTTGTGTCAAACAAATTAAACCAATCCCTTCTGTCTGCCCATGGTCCATATCCCTCCATTCCATCATTATTCATATGCTTATCTAAAAGTACCTTAAACGCTCTATTGTATCTGTCTCCAGCACCATACCTAGTAACGCTTCCCAGACAGCTACCACTGTCTGTGTAAAAAACCACTCACACCTCCTTTGAACTTTCCCCCTCTCACCTTAAATGCATACCCCTTATTATTAGACATTTCAACTCTGGGAAAAAAAGATTCTGACTGTCAACCATATGTATGCATCTCATAATTTTATACACTTCTGTCAAGTCTCCCCTTGGTCTCTGCTGCTCCAGAGAAAACCACCCAAGTTTTTCTAACCTCTCCTCATAGCTAAAGTTCTCTAATACAGAAGCATCCTGGTAAACCTTTTCTGCACCCTCCAAAGCCTCCGTATCTTTCCTGCAATGTGTCAAACAGATCTGAACACAAGACTCCAAGTGTGGCCTAACCAAAGCCTTGCAACATGACATCCTGACACTTTTATTCAATTCCCCAACCAATAAAGGCACCAAAGCCATACAACTTCTTCGCTACCGTATCTACTTGCGTGGCCACTTTCAGGAAGCTATGGACTTGAACTCCAAGATTCCTCTGTACATCAATGTTGTGCTGGGTCCTGCCATTAACTGTATACTTTTCCTTAACAGTAGATCTCCCAAAGTGCAGCACCTCACACTTACCCAGATTAAACTCGATCTGCCATTTGTCTGAGCATATCTGCAACAGATCTACATCCCGTTGTATCCTTTGTCATTCTTCTACACAATCTGCAACTCTCCAATCTTTGTGTCTTTTGCAAACTTACTAATCCTGTTTTTTTTCAAGTCATTTATCTATTCACTATCAACCAAGGTCCCAGTACAGATCCCTGCGGAACACCACAAGACAACCAATCTCCAGCCAGAAAAACGCTTTTCCACCACTACCCTCTGCCTTCTGTGTGTAAGCCAATTGTGAATCCAAGCAGTCAAGTCTCCATGGATCCCATACACCTTAATCTTCTCGATGAGCCTACCATGAGGACCTTGTCAAAAGCCTTACTAAAATCCATGCAGACAACATTCTTTGTTTTACCCTCATCAATCACCTTCATCACCTCCTCAAAAATTCAATTAAGTTAGTAAGACATAACCTGACTTTGACTGTCCCTAATTAGGCCATATGTTAACAAATGTGCACAAATCCTTTCCCAAACAATCCTCTCCAATAGCTTCCCAACTAACAATGTCAGACTCACCTGTCTATAGTTTCCTGGATGATCACTATTTCCTTTCTTGAAGAGAGGAATAAAATTAGCTACTATACAGTCCTCTGGGACCTCTCCAGTGTCTAGTGAGAATACAAAAATCTTTATCAAGGCCTCAGCAATCTCCTCCCTTGCCTCTCTCAATAACTGGGGGTAGTTAACATCAGGCCCTGGACATGTATCCAGCTAAATGTTTTTCGAGAGACCCAACACCTCTTCTTTCTTGATCTCATAATGTCCTAGTATATTAACATGATCCATACTAATCTCACTGTCCTCCATGTTCTTATCCTGGATGAATAATGACACAAAATACCCATTTAAGATTCTTGCCTCGAAGCACAAGTTCCCTCTTTATCCTTGAGTTGCCTCTAAGTGCGGCACAGTGATTCAGTGGTTAGCACTGCTGCTTCACAGCACGAGGGACCCAGGTTCAATTCCAATCTCGAGTGACTCTCTGCGTGGAGTTTGCACATTCTCCCCGTGTCTGCGTGGGTTTCCTCCAGGTGCACCGGTTTCGTCCCACAGTCCAAAGATGTGCAGGTTAGGTGAATTGGCCATGCTAAATTACCCATAGTGTTCAGGGATATGTAGGTTAGGTGCATTAGTCAGGGGTAAATATAGGATAATAGAGTAGGGGAATGGGTCTGGTGGGTTACTCTTCCAAGGGTTGGTGTGGACTTGTTGGGCCTGTTTCCACACTGTAGGGATTCCATGATTGTCCTATCCTCCTACAGTCATTGAGTCATAGAGATGTACAGCACGGAAACAGACCCTTCGGTCCAGCCCGTCCATGCCAACCAGATATCCCAACCCAATCTAGTCCCACCTGCCAGCACCCGCCCATATCCCTCCAAACCCTTCCTATCATATACCCATTCAAATGCCTCTTAAATGTTGCAATTGTACCAGACTCCACCACTTCCTCTGGCAGCTCATTCCATACACGTACCACCCTCTACGTGAAAAAGTTGCCCCTAAGGTCTCTTTTATATCTTTCCCCTCTCACCCTAGACCTATGCCCTCTAGTTCTGGACTCCCCGACCCCAGGGAAAAGACTTTGCCTATTTACCCGATCCATGCCCCTCATAATTTTGTAATCCTCTATAAGGTCACCCCTCAGCCTCCGACGCTCCAGGGAAAACAGCCCCAGCCTGTTCAGGCTCTCCCTATAGCTCAAATCCTCCAACCCTGGCAACATCCTTGTAAATCTTTTCTGAACCCTTTCAATTTTCACAACATCTTTCCGATAGGAAGGAGACCAGAATTGACACAATATTCCAACAGTGGCCTAACCAATGTCCTGTACAGCCACAACATGACTTCCCAACTCCTGTACTCAATACTCTGACTAATAAAGGAAAGCATACCAAATGCCTTCTTCAGTATCCTATCTACCTACGACTCCAATTTCAAGGAGCTATGAACCTGCACTCCAAGGTCTCTTTGCTCAGCAACACTCCCTAGAACCTTACCAATAAGTGTATAAGTCCTGCTAAGTTTTGCTTTCCCAAAATGCAGCACCTCGCATCTATCTGAATTGGATGGGATGGGATTACTTACAGTGTGGAACAAGTCCACACCGACCCTCCAAAGAGCAACCCACCCAGGCCCATTCCCCTACACTAACCCCTTCACCTAACACTAAGGACAATTTAGCATGGCCATTTCACCTAACCTGCACATTTTTGGACTGGGGAGGAAACTGGGGAGTAAACCCACACAGACACAGAGAGAATGTGCAAACTCCACACAGACAGTTGCCTGAGGCAGGAATTGAACCCGGGTCTCTGGCGCTGTGAGGCAGCAGCGCTAACCACTGTGTCACCCCAGGTTCATGACTTTTAGATTAGATTACTTACAGTATGGAAACAAGCCCTTTGGCCCAAAAATCCACACCGACCCTCCGAAGAGCAACCCACCCAGACCCATTCCCCTATAGTTACCCCTTCACCTAACACTATGGGCAATTTAGCATGGCTAATTCACCTAACCTGCACATTTTTGGACTGTGGGAGGAAACCAGAGCACCCGGACGAAACCCACGCAATCACGGGGAGAATGTGCAAACTCCACACAGACACAGGGAGAATGTGCAAACTCCATACAGACAGTCGCCTGAGGCGGGAATTGAACCCAGGTCTCTGGCATTGTGAGGCAGCAGTGCTAACCACTGTGTCACCATGCCACCCAATTAAACCCCATCTGCCAATTCTCAGCCCATTGGCCCATCTGGTCAAGATAGACAATAGACAATAGGTGAAGGAGTAGGCCATTCTGCCCTTCAAGCCTGCACCACCATTCATTATGATCATGGCTGATCATTCTCAATCAGTATCCTGTTCCTGCCTTATCTCCATAACCCTTGATTCCATTATCCTTGAGAGCTCTAATAACTCTTTCTTAAACGAATCCAGAGGCTGGGCCTCCACAGCCTTCTGAGGCAGTGCATCCCATACACCCACAACTCTCTGGGTGAAGATGTTTCTCCTCATCTCCTAACTGGCCTCCCCCTTATTTTGAAGCTGTGTCCTCTGGTTCGGGACTCACCCATCATCAGAAACATGTTTCCTGCCTCCAGAGTGTCCAATCCTTTCATAATCTTATATGTCTCAATCAGATCCCCTCTCAGTCTTCTAAACTCAAGGGTATACAAGCCCAGTCGCTCCAATCTTTCATTGTAAGGTAATCCCGCCATTCCAGGAATTGACCTTGTGAACCTACGCTGCACTCCCTCAATAGCCAGAATGTCTTTCCTCAAATTTGGAGACTAGAACTGCACACAGTATTCCTGGTGCGGTCTCACCAGGGCCCTGTACAGCTGCAGAAGAATCTCTTTGCTTCTATACTCAATTCCTCTTGTTATGAAGGCCAGCATGCTATTAGCTTTCTTCACTACCTGCTGTACCTGCATGCTTGCCTTCATTGACTGGTGTACAAGAACACCCAGATCGCTTTGTACTGCCCCTTTACCTAACTTGACTCCATTTAGGTAGTAATCTGCCTTCCTGTTCTTGCCACCAAAGTGGATAACCATACATTTATCCACATTAAACTGCATCTGCCATGCATCTGTCCACTCACCTAATCTGTCCAGGTCACCCTGTAATCTCCTAACATCCTCCTCACATTTCACCCTGCCACCCAGCTTTGTATCATCAGCAAATTTGCTAATGTTACTATTAATACCATCTTCTATATCATTAATATATATTGTAAAAAGCTGCGGTCCCAGCACTGATCCCTGCGGTACCCCACTGGTCACTGCCTGCCATTCCGAAATGGAGCCGTTTATCACTACTCTTTGTTTCCTATTAGCCAACCAACTTTCAATCCAAGTTAGTACTTTGCCCCCAATACCATGCGCCCTAATTTTGCTCACTAACCTCCTATGTGGGACTTTATCAAAAGCTTTCTGAAAGTCCAGGTACGCTACATCTACTGGATCTCCCTCGTCAATCTTCAGAGTTACATCCTCAAAAAATTCCAGAAGATTAGTCAAGCATGATTTCCCCTTCATAAATCCATGCTGACTCTGACCTATCCTGTTACTGCTATCCAGATGTGTCGTAATTTCATCCTTTATAATTGACTCCAGCATCTTTCCCACCACTGAGGTCAGACTAACTGGTCTATAATTTCCTGCTTTCTCTCTTGCTCCTTTCTTAAAAAGTGGTACAACATTAGCCACCCTCCAATCCGCTGGAACTGATCCCGAATCTATTGAACTCTAGAAAATAATCACCAACGCATCCACGATTTCTAGAGCCACCTCCTTCAGTCCCCTTGGATGTAGACCATCAGGCCCCAGGGACTTATCAGCCTTCAGACCTAACAGTCTCTCCAACACCAATTCCTGGCAAATATAAATTCCCTTAAGTTCAGGTTCTTCAGCCACTGTTACCTCTGGGAGATTGCTTGTGTCTTCCCCAGTGAACACAGATCTGAAGCACCAATTCAACTCTTCTGCCATTTCTTTGTTCCCCTTAATATATTCCCCTGTTTCTGTCTCCAAGGGCCCAATTTTAGTCTTTACCATTTTTTTCCTTTTCACATACCTAAAAAAGCTTTTACTATCCTCCTTTATATTTTTAGGCGAAAGTGAGGACTGCAGATGCTGGAGATCAGAGCTGAAAAATGTGTTGCTGGAAAAGCGCAGCAGGTCAGGCAGCATCCAAGGAACAGGAGAATCGACGTTTCGGGCATAAGCCCTTCTTCAGGAATGATTCCTGAAGAAGGGCTTATGCCCGAAACCTCGATTCTCCTGCTCCTTGGATGCTGCCTGACCTGCTGCTCTTTTCCAGCAACACATTTTTCAGCTCCTTTATATTTTTGGCCAGTTTACCTTCTTACCTCATTTTTCCTCTGCATATTTCCTTCCTAGTAATCCTCTGTTGTTCTTTAAAAGCTTCCCAGTCCTCCGTTTTCTCACTCATCTTTGCTATGTTATACTTTTTCTCTTTTGACTTTATATGTTTCTTAACTTTCCTCGTCAGCCACGGCTACCCCTGCCTCCTCATAGGATCTTTCTTCCTTTTTGGAATGAACTGATCCTGCATCTTCTGCATTATACCCAAAAATATCTGCCATTGTTCCTCCACTGTCATCCCTGCTAAGGTATTGCATCATTGAACTTTGGCCAGCTCCTCCCTCAAAGCTCCATAGTTCCCTTTATTCAACTGAAATATTGTCACTACCGATTGTACCCTCTCCCTTTCAAATTGCAGATTGAAGCTTATTGTATTATGGTCACTACCTCCTAATGGCTCCTTCACTTCGAGGTCCCTAATCAATTCTGGTTCGTTGCTCAATACTAAATCCAGAATTGCCTTCTCCCTGGTAGGCTCCAGCACCAGCTGTTCTGAGAATCCATCTCGGAGGCACTCCACAAAGTCTCTTTCTTGAGGGCCAATACCATCCTGATTCTCCCAGTCTACCTGCAAGTTGAAATCCCCCATAACAACTGTAGTAACATCTTTGCAACAGGCCAATTTCAGCTCCTTATTCAACTTACACCCTACATCCATACTACTGTTTGGGGGCCTGTAGATGACTCCCAAGAGGGTCTTTCTACCCTTAGAATTTCTCAGCTCTATCCATACTGACTCTACATAGAACATAAAACATAGAAGAATACAGCGCAGTACAGGCCCTTCGGCCCTCGATGTTGCGCCGATCCAAGCCCACCTAACCTACGCTAGCCCACTATCCTCCATATGCCTATCCAATGCCCGCTTAACTGCCCATAATGAGGGAGAGTCCACCACTGCTACTGGCAGGGCATTCCATGAACTCACGACTCGCTGAGTAAAGAACCTACTCCTAACATTTGTCCTATACCTACCCCCCCTTAATTTAAAGCTATGCCCCCTTGTAATAGCTGAATCCTCTGATTCTAGGTCCCCCACGCAAGGGACTGAATATGATCCCTTACCAACAGAGCCATCCCACCCCCTCTGCCCGTCAGTCTGTCCTTATGATAGCACGTATAGCCTTGAATATTCATTTCCCAGGCCCTGTCCACTTGAAGCCACATCTCAGTTATCCCCACAATATCGTAGCTGCCAATTTCCAAAAGAGCCTCAAGCTCATCCATCTTATTTCTAATACTTCGTGCATTCATATATAGTATTTTTAAGTTATTACTGCCCTCACCCTTCCTATCAATCCCTATTTCACTCAACCTTACGGCATGATCCCTTTCTGAGTTTTCTGCATCATTGATACCGTTGTCTTTCTTGACTTCCCTTGTTCTAACTTTCCCTTCAATTTCCTTCTTAAACTTTCAGTTTGTCTCCCTCCCCCCCCGCTATTTATTTAGTTTAAACGCAGCTGTTGTATTCTGAGTTACCTTCTTGATTTTAATGTATGTATTAAATGCCTTGGGATTCTCTTTAATCCTACTTGCCAAGGACATGTCATGGCCAATGTCGTTGCTCTCCTAATTCCCTGCTTGTGGTCTTTCTTGGTTGCTTTATATTCCTCACAGGTCCGGTCCAATTTTACCTTCCTGAATATTGCATATGCTTCTTTTTCCCTTTTTGACTAAATTCACAAACTCCCTCATTATCCAAGGATCCCTTACTTTGACATCCTTGTCTTTCCTCCTTACTGGAACATGCCAATTCTGAACTCCGATCAGTTGGTCTTTAAACAACGCCCACATGTCGCGTGTGGACTTGCCTGATAACAGCTGTTCCCAATTAACTCTCCCTAACTCCCTGCCTAATACTATCGTAATTTGCCCTTCTTCAATTTTTTTCAAAAGCATGACTTGGCTGGGCAGAGTAGATTGGGTGAAGCTACTTTCGCTTGAAAAAGAATCATGAAAAAAAGGGCATGGATTTTTGCGATTTTTGAGAAGATTTGTTGCTCAGGTTAAGGTTCGGGTTGCAAAGTTGCTCGCTGAACTGGAAGGTTTGTTCTCAGACCCTTTGTCACCATGCTAGGTAACATCATCAGTGAGCCTCCGGTGAAGTGCTGGTGTTCTGTCTCACTTTCTATTTATGTTTGTTGGTTGGTTAAGGTGGGTGATATCATTTCCGGTTCTTTTTCTCAGAAGTTGGTAAATGGGGTTCAAATTGATGTGTTTATTGATGGAGATCTAGTTTGGATGCCAAGCCTCTAGGAATTCCCATGTGTATCTCCGTTTAGCCAGTCCTGAGATGGATGTGTTGACCCAGTCAAATAGATGCTCTTCTTTGTCTGTATGTAAGGATACTAGTGATAGTAGGGCATGTCTTTTGGTGGCTAGTTGGTGTTCGTGTATCCTGGTAGGTAGTTTTCTGCCTGTCTTTCTGATGTAGTGTTTGGTTACAGTCCTTGCAGCGTATTTTGTAAATGACACTCAATTTGCTGGTTGTTGGTATAGGGTCCTTTAGGTTCATCAGTAGCTGTTTCAGTGTGTTGGTAGGTTTGTGGGCCACCATGATGCCAAGAGGCCAGAGTAACCAGGTAGTCAGCTCCGAGATGTCTTTGATGTATGGTGGTGTGGCTAGGGTTTCTGGGCATGTTGTGTCGACTTGTTTGGGATTGTTCGAGCCACAACACGCTGCAGCACGAGCAGCAATAGAAAAACACTTATATAGCACACTCAAGAACAACAGGTGCCAGATAAATGCAGGCAGAAATGGGTACTGCAGATGCTGGAGATTCGAGTCAAGATTAGAGTGGAAAAGCACAGCAGGTCAGGCAGCTTCCGAGCAGCAGGAAAATCGACGTTTTGGGCAAAAGCACTTCACCAGGATTCCTGATGAAGGACTTTTGCCCGAAATGTCGATTTTCCCGCTTCTCGCTTGCTGCCTGACTTGTTGTGCTTTTCCAGCACTATTCTCATCTTGACTTGATAAACACAGTCCACTGATTCTTAAACAACAATTCCAAACAAGTAGACACTACATGCCCAAAAACCCTAGCCACACTACGATACATCAATACATCTTGGAGATGCTGACCAGACTACTCTGACCCCTTGGCATTGTGGTAGCCCACAAACCTACCAACACACTGAAATAGCTACCGCTGAACCTAAAGGACCCTATACCAACATCCAGAAAAAGTAATGTCATTTACAAAATACCCTGCAAGGACTGTAACAAACACTACATTGTACAGACAGGCAGAAAGCTAGCCACCAGGATACATAAACACCAACTGGCCACCAAAGGTCAAGACCCACTATCACTAGTATCCTTACATACAGATTAAGAAGGACACCAGTTCGACTGGGGCAACACAACCATCCTCGGACAGGCTAAACAGAGACACGTACGGCTTAGTCAGCATGGCTTCATCAATGAAAGGTTTTTGAGTGCATTTAAATCAGAGATAGTTACCATCTTGCTTAGTGAAGGGATCAAGAGTTACAGGAGTAGGCAGGAGTATGGGGTTGTGAAACGTATCAGTTATAATCAAATAGTGCAGCAGAATTGATGGGCCAAATGGTCTAATTCTTGCCCAAATTGTATGACCTTATGGTCATTTCAAGTTTTCTTAACTCTATGCCCCTTTCCATTACCCTTTGTTGTTCTTTTTGCTTCCTTCCTTGTTCCTCTGTTTTTCACTTTCCTCAACTTCCACTATCCTCTGTTTTCTTCTAACTCAATTTTTTTTCATTTCTAAGTGTATCTTGACTAATTTTAGCCATGACACCTGAATTTCATTTTCTTTTCTTCAAATTCTAAATATGGGATAATCACTTGAAACATCAAATCCTTACGAGATGCTACTTTTATTTCTACCTTCAATATATCTGCCGTAATTTCTCAGTTTCACTATAATCAAGGATTTCAAATAATCCAGTTATGGTTTGAATTCCAGTCAACTCTGACCGAAAATTAAAACCAGGTTCGAACTCTGTATAGTAACTTCACTGCAACACAGTTGCTTTATGTTCAGAACCACAACTTAGCCATCATCTCAAAAAGGAAGACACAAACCCTTTTTAACTCCAGTATATTCAAATCCCAGCTGAGCCTCCAATTGTTATGATCCCAGCTGATGTTATTACCAGACAAGTCAGATCCCAAATGAAATCTGGGTTGATAGGCTTTTTTTTTGTCTATTTTGCAAAGTGATCTCTCAGTGTAGCATAAGCATGCACATCTGCAGATGTGAGACTAACTATGCAACAGAAGTTTATTATGCAGAAGAAAAACAAGATAGAGTAAACCAAGCTATTTCCATGTAAACCAACTTGAAACATTAAAAATAAACAGTAAAATATAACATTCTATTGATTGCAACAGTAAACCTTTATAACAAATAAATACCAGAGAAAGTTCACTTCTCTATCCCGTCTATAGAGTTAACTTAAGTGTTACTTATAATTCCTGGTCTTGAGAGTTTGATAGCCTCCTCCTTAAGCTTAGAATTCTCAGCTCTTAATATGCCCTTCAGAATTCTATCAAAACACTTCTTGTCTAGAGCTTTTAAACTGAAAGACTTGCACAGAGGTAACATACTTCCTAACTTTTCTGAACAAACTCATTCTTCTCAGAGAAACTGTTTCATACATCCAACAAGCAGGACATTGGTAAACTGAAACAAAAATGTTTCTAAGCTATGGGTGTTTCCCCAAGCAAAAAAAATTACTGAACCTTCTAATTGAAAGCAAGTTATTGCTCTTCAGTGCTTATTCTGTCCGCACATAAAACTCTCTCAGTGCAAACAAATTTGCACCGAGGAACTGTTTCACTCATACAGATTTTTATAAAACATTGGCTGCAGAAATACTGACAAGTTAATCATTAATGTCTGTTACATACAGTTCCCAAAACACATATGCCACTATTTCAAAATTCAAACTCTAAAACAATTCAAATATATATTAATCACAGACCTTACAAAACAGTGGCCTTCCTGGTGCCAAATCCCTTGTTTCCAAATTATTTAATGTTACCAGAGGATGGGATCTGGGTTAGGGAGGGGAGCATCAGGTACCTGCCAGTCTTCAGCATATTGGCAAAAAGGATTAGGGAAAACCAAAACGCATTCTACACCTACGTCAGGAATTAGAGAGTGTCCAGAGAGAGGGTAGGGTCGATCACGATAGTGGAGGGAACTTGTGCCTGGAGTCTGAAGAGGTAAGGGAGGCCCTAAATGAGTTTTTTGCTTCAGTATTCACTAGAGAGAGGGATCTTGTTAATAGTGAGAATACCGTGGACCAGGTAAACAGGCTTTAACAGACTTATATTAAGAAAGTGGATGTGCTGGAAATTCTGGGAAGCATCAAGATTGATAAGTCCCCAGGGCCGGACCAGATATAGATCAGAGTGGTGCTAGAAAGGCACAGCAGGTCAGGCAGCATCCGAGAAGCAGGAAATTCGACGTTTCGGGCAACAAAACGTCCTGCTTGTTGGATGTATGAAACAGTTTCTCAGAGAAGAATGAGTTTGTTCAGAAAAGTTAGGAAGTATGTTACCTCAGTGCAAGTCTTTCAGTTTAAAAGCTCTAGACAAGAAGTGTTTTGATAGCATTCTGAAGGGCTTTTGCCTGAAACATCGATTTTCCTGCTCCTCGGATGCTGCCTGACCTGCTGTGCTTTTCTAGCACCACTCTGATCTAAACTCTGGTTTCCAGCATCTGCAGTCCTCACTTTTGGCCGGACCAGATATATCCAAGTTAGTCCAGGAAGCAAGGGAAGAGATTGCTGCACCCCTGGCAATGATCTTTGTATCCTCACTCTCCAACTGGAGTAGTACTGGATGATTAAACAGAGGCAAATGTTGTTCCTCTGTTTAAAAAAGGGAATACTGAAATCCCTGGGAATTATAGACCAGACAGTCTTATGTCTGTGGAAGCAAGGTACTAAAAAGGATTCTGAGAGATAGGGTTTATGACTATTTGGAAAAACGTAGTTGATTAAAGATAGTCAACATGGTTTTGTGAGGGGTAGGTCATGCCTCAAAAGCCTGATTGAGTTCTTTCAAGATGTGACGAGACAAGTTGATGAAGGTCGAGCAGTGAATGTGGTGTATATGGATTTCAGTAAGACATTTGATAAAGTTCCCCACAGTGGGCTCATTCAGAAAGTTAGGAGTTCTGGGATACAGGGAAATTTGCTTGTCTGGATACAGAATTGGCTGGTGGTAGTGGATGGAAAGTTTTCCGCCTGGAGCTCGGTGACCAGTGGTGTTCAGCAGGGATCTTTTCTTAGGCCTCTGCTCTTTGTAGTTTTTATAAATTACTTGGATGAAGAAGTGGAAGGGTGGGTTGGTAAGTTTACCGATGATACAAAGGTCGGTGGTTCTGTAGATAGTGTTAAGGATTGTTGCAGGCTACAACAAGACATTGACAGGATGCAGAGCTGGGCTGAGAAGTGGCAGATGGAGTTCAACTTGGATAAATGCGAAGTGATTCATTTTGGAAAGTTGAATTTGAATGCTGAACACAGGGTTAAAGACAGGATTCTGGGCAATGTGGAGGTACAGCAGGATCTTGGGATCCATGTACATAGATCCCTCAAAGTTGCCACCCAAGTTGACAGGATTGTTAAGAAGGCATATGATGTTTTGGCTTTCATTAACAGGGGAATTCAGTCTAAGAGCCATGAGGTTTTGCTGCAGCTCTATAAAACCCTGGTTAGACCACATATGGAATATTGTGTCCAGTTCTGGTCACCTTATTATAGAAAGGGTGTAGATGCTTTAGAGAGGGTGCAGCGGAGATTTACCAGGATGCTGCCTGGATTGGAAGTCTTGTCTCATGAAGAGAGGTTGAGTGAGGTAGGGCTTTTCACACTGGAGAGAACAAGGAAGAGAGGTGACTTGACAGATGTGTACAAGGTAATGAGAGGCATAGGTAGAGTAGATAGCCAGAGACTTTTCCCCAGGGCAGAAAATGCTGTCATGAGGGGTCATAGTGTTAAGGTGATTGGTGTAAGGTATAGGGGCAATGTCAGAGGTAGGTTCTTTACGCAGAGAGTTGTGGGTGTAAGGAATTCACTGCCAGTGAGGGTAGTAGAATCAGAGACATCAGGGATAGTTAAGCCACTGCTGGACGAGCAGATGGATGGCAGTAAATTGAGGGGTGTGTAGGTTAGGTTGATCTTAGATTAAGATAAATGCTCAGCACAACATCATGGACCAAAGAGCCTGTACTGTTCTATGTTCTATATTGAAGCCCTCATGTGACCAAGTCATCCCAGAGGAAAAAAATCAGTTAAAAATCAGTGATGTTTGGAAATGGGCATATCAGCAATATTGTATCTCTGTTTTGAAGTGTACTTGATGAGTTGGACCAACATGTGTTACTCGTATGATTTACTGTTTTTTTTCTGGCTGACTACTTAAGGGTCTCATCCTGCCTGTTGTTATTTCATTCACATCAGTGAATGCCTATATCGTGTGGGCTTCCAGAAGGAAATGTGCAATAACACTTCCAAATGATACAAATCAAACTGATCCATCTAGCAAACTTCAGATTGGAGCTCCAGAACAATCAATATGTTAATTTCCAAGTATTACTGGCTTGCTCTTGCTCCTTCTCTCTGACAATCATAGCATCTTTTGCAGTGTATGCTAATGTCAGATGTAGTAAGTACTACATTTGGACAGACCAAATGCTATCAGCCTGTTCAAATGGCAAACAGACTTGATGGGCCGAATGACATAATTATGCTCCTATATCTTATGAACCTTTGAACTGGAGACATAATCCCTTTTCGAGCAAAACAGTGAAACCTGTGAATGGGAAATCTGCCCCCAACACAGCTTGATGTTGAACCCAGGTGGCATTTTGGCTGACAATCTTCTGAGGGAGGACTTCCTTTCTCTGAATGCAAAAATCCCACCTCCTGGTTAGTAACAACTAAATCATCTCCCAGCTATACTCACCATTGATTTTTCAGTGGTAGTTGTGGGGAAATAACAATTCCCATAAGATCCAGTGTATGGGTTGTATATAGTCAACACACAATCCTTGCTTAAAATCAAGATTTTTAACCTGGAGACTTCTTGTTGGCTCAAAATTCTATCTTCAAACTTGAAGCACCATAGTAAGGAGATGAGAATTTCATCCTTCATTGCTAACATTTTTTGTCATGAGAAAATCAGACTGATAGCATTAATAATGAATAATTAATTACCGGATCAGAATTGTAAAGTGGCTGACAAACTTTCTCCAGTGCCTGCAGGAACTTCACATTGTCCTTTGCTTCATTAGCTGCATCAGTGATTTGAGAATCCAACTCTAACCACATCTGGAGAAAAAAAATTAAAACATTTCAAACTACTTCATTTGTTGTTGATACATCTTAAACTAACTTCAAGAGTAAACCAAAATTGGCTCTGCAGTCTCAAACGTTGCTGCCAATTTTGTTTAAACACTCTCAACAATTTTAGCAACCCAAATCACACACAATTTTGACAATCCACCTGGATTGCACTTAGAAACTCAGAATCATAGAATGTTACTGCACAGGAAGAATTCATTCAGCCTATTGCATCTACACCAGCTGTATAAACTCACCACCCACTCCGATTCCACGTTCCAGGACCTAGTTAGTAACCTTGCAGGCTACAGTGCATCAAGTACATATCCAGGTTCCATTGAAATGAGTTAAGGGTTTCCACCTTAACTGCTAGTATGGGCAGCAAATTCCAGATGCCCACCATCATCCATGTAACCGAAATCTTTTCCTCATGTCCCTCCAATCCTTCTCCCAATTACTTTCAATCTATGCCCTTAGGTAAGTGACATTGCTACCAAGAGAAATGGATATTCCCTGTCCACCTTAACTAAGCCTTAATTTTGTATACTTCAATTAAGTCACCATTCATTCTCATCTGCTCAAAGGAAAACAAACCTAACCTACCGAATATTTACCTATAAATATATTTTTTAAGCCTTAGCAACATTCCTGTAAATGTGCTGTGTACTCATTCTAAAGCAATCATGTTGTTCCTCTAATATGATGAGCAGGAACGTTCCAGCTGCGGCACAGCCAGTGTCTTACATACTTTCAGCACAATCTCCCTACTTTTAAAAAATAAGAACAAAGAAAACTTACAGTCCAGGAACAGGCCCTTTGGCCCTCCAAGCCCGAGCCGATCCAAATGTACTGTCTAAATCTGTCAGTCAATTCCTAAGCATCTGTATCCCTCTGCTCCCTACCTACTCATGCATTTGTCCAGACGCATCTTAAATGAATCTACCGTGCCTGCCTCTACTACCTCTGCTGGTAATACGTTCCAAACGCCCACCACCCTCTGTGTGAAGTACTTATCACGTGTATCCCCCTTAAACTTTCCACCTCTCACCTTGAAAGTGTGACCTCTCGTTATGGAATTCTTCACCCTGGGAAAAAGCTTGTCTCTATCCACCCTATCTATACCCTTCATGATTTTGTAAACCTCAATCAGGTCCCCCGCAATCTCCTTTTTGCTTATTGGGATGAAGTGCCTGTTTCCACACTGTAGAGAATCGAGTCTAATCTATTTACAACTGGGCCAATGGTTGGGTGCCACAGTATTCTAAATGCGGCCGAACCAGCGTCGTGTGCAACTTTAACATGACTTGACAGCTCTTATACTCAATACCCCGTCCAATGAAGGCAAGCAGACTATATGCCTTCTTGACCAGTCTATCCACCTGTGCAGCCACCTTCAGGGTACAATGGACCTGTACTCCCAGATCTCTCTGCTCATTAACTTTTCCCAAGGCTCTTCCGTTCATTGTATAATTCGCTGTAGAATTAGTCTTGCCTAAATGCAGCACCTCACATTTTTCTGGATTGAAAACCATCTGCCACTTTTCTGCCTAACTCTCCAGTCTATGTCCTCCTGTATTCTCTGACAGTCTCTTATGCATTCTGGTACTCCACCAATCTTCGTGTCATCTGCAAACTTGCTAATCATACCAACAGTGCCCTCTTCCAGATCATTTATGTATATTACAAACAACAGTGGCCCCAACACTGACCCCTGCGGAACACCACTGGTCACCTTTCTCCATTTCGAGAAACTCCCTTCAACTACCACTCTGTCTCCTGTTGCTCAACCAGTTCTTTATCCACCTAGCTAGAACACCCTGCACACCATGTGACTTCACTTTCTCCGTTAGTCTACCATGGGGGACCTTATCAAACGCCTTACTAAAGTCCATGTATATGACATCAACAGCCCTTCCTTTATGTTCAATACCCTGTCGAATGAAAAAAGTATCTCATATATTTTCTTATACCTTGTCTTTTTTCTGGCTATCTTCAGGAGCCCTGTGGGTATGCACTCTGAGGTCTCTCACTTATGGTCTTAAGATAGAGGTGCAGAAGTGGGCCATTCAGCCTATTGCATTTGCTCCACCCATTCAATGAGAACATGGCTGATCTGCTAATCCTTAACTCCATCTGCCTACCTTTTCCCTATCATCCTTGATTCTTTTACTGATTAAAAATCTATCAACCTCAGCCTTGAATATACTTAATGCCACATCTCGACAAGGCAACAGACTATTCTAGGCTGGGTAGTGTGCAATTAGAAAGGAGTCATTAAAAATTTTGTTGAGCCAGATTCCTTGATTGGGTGCTTCATTACGATGGAGAACAAGGTAGTTGAATACAAAACTAGGGTCCTGAATCTAGAGGGAACTGTGAGAGTATGCCAGTTAGCAAGGATAGATTGGATAATCTTATTAGACTGGTTGATGGTGGATATGTTTCATATTTAAAGAACAGCGCATGAATAACAATTAGTCATGATAGTCTGGTACAAAAATAAAAGAGGAAAGGTAGATCAACCATGGCTTGCAAAAAAACATTATGAATATTATTAGATCAAAAAGAGGCATATAAAATAGCCAGAAAGAGCAGCAAGCCTGAGGATTGGGAGTATTTTATTGTTGTTACTGTTGTTTGCTTTGTTATTCATGCACACATTCTTCAAGTATAAACTATTGCCTATCCACCATGAATATCTTTAGTAGGGTTCTCCAAACTATCTTTTCCAATCTTCTACAAACTGACCATTAAATTTTCTATAAGTTTACGGTGAGAAAAAAGATTATTAAAGATAAATATGGAACCCATACAGTCAGAAGCCAGGGAAATTACAATGAAGAGCAAAGGAATGGCAGAAGAACTGAACATATATTTTGGTTCTGTCTTCACAAAAAGAGCATAAATAGTTTTCCACACATTCCAGGGAACGAAGGGTTTTGTAACAGGACTGAATTGAAGGAAGTCACTATTCATAAGAAAATGGTGCTGGGGAAATTAATGGATAAGGGCTGACAAATCACCTGTTTATCTTTCTCTCAAAGTACTCAAGAAAGGGACCCTGTAAATATTGAATGCATGTTGTCATCTTCCAAAATTCTATTGACTCTGGATTAGATCACACATATTAGACAGTGGCAAATGTAATTCCACTATTTGAAAAGAAAGGGAGAGAAAATAACAGAATTACAGACAAGTTAGCTGAACATCAGGAGTGAGGAAAATGCTAGAGTCTATTAAAAAAGATTGAGATAACCGATCATTAGGAAAGCATTAACAGATTGGAAAAAGTCAGTATGGTTTTATGAAAGGCAAATCATGCTGTATAAATCTACTGGGGTTTTGAGCATGTAACATTTTGAGACAATCGATGTGTATATTTGGATTTTCAGAAGGCACAAAAAGTCTCTCATAGGACTGAGATGAGGAAATACTTGGTTACTTAAAGGGTAGTGAATCTGTGGAATCCTCTACAACAAGGTTATACAGGCCAAATCACAGAGTATATTCAATAAAGAAATAGTTTGTTTTAGCTTTTTAAGGGATATGGAGAGGAAGCAGGAATATAGCATTCAGATAGAGGATCAGCCATGATTATATTGGATGGTGGAGCAGACTCAAAGCGCTAAATGGCCTACTCCTACTCCTAGTGGTAAGACAGCTCTGAGGTAGTGTGAGGTGGTGCTGATGGTGCTGCCCCCCAATCCTGCTTCATTCTCCGTTTATTCAATGTTCCAAAAAAACATTTTCTCTTCCTTTCTGATACTAAGTAAAATAAGCTGCAACAGCTCAGAGAAACTAAGGCTCCTGTGAAAACTTTCTCCCTTTCCTTTTCATCTGTTTCCATCCCTTCTCCTAACCCTTTTGCCAGGTATATTTACAATCTCTTGATGTACTCAGCAAATGTCTTAGTTTTATCCCTCTGTGCCACATCTCAATGAATTTTGGGGACGACTAATGTTGTAGTCTTCTTCCATCACCTCTGTGTCCATTTCTTTGGACAAGAATCCTATCCTGTCCCACAAACCCCTCACCTATCTCCAACACTGCTCCACCTGGACTCCACTCACTGGTCTTTTACCTGCACTCAACTTGTTCATCAATAATTGTCAATGAAACATTGGATGCCTTTACTTCTCTGCCAACCCTCACCCATTCAAAACTATCTCCCTCTGAACTGATTGCATTCTGTTCTCAGATAAACCCTGACTTTGCAGTCAAGCCCATCAACAAGATGATGTTATTGGCTAGACCTCATAGAAAATGAGTTCCCTGATTAGAGTTGATAATCTGGTCAAATCAGAAAGCTCTGACTGACATAAATAGGGGAGTCTCAAAAATATTAACACTGGTAGCTAACTCTGAATTAAGAGTACTAAAGTCAAGGATTGTTTATGTAATATAATATAATATAATATAATATAATATAATAAGGATTGTTTTATGTTTATAGCTTTAAATTAAGGGGGGGTAGATATAGGACTGATGTTAGGGGTAGGTTCTTCACTCAGCGAGTCGTTAGTTCATGGAATGCCCTGCCAGTAACAGTGGTGGACTCTCCCTCTTTATGGGCATTTAAGAGGGCATTGGATAGGTATATGGAGGATAGTGGGTTAGTGTAGTTTAGGTGGGCTTGGATCGGCGCAACATCGAGGGCCCAAGGGCCTGTACTGCGCTGTATTCTTCTGTGTTCTATGTTCTATGTTCTAATATCTTGGTAACAGATACTGGCCTCTGTGGAGTTATTTCAGTGGCAACAGGAACAAAGTATGATCCTGAAGAAAATTCACTAGCACAATTGTTTTTGAGTTAGAGCAAACATTTCTGACATTGGGAAATTTGACTCATTCGACTCTGCTGTCAAAGACTGGGCCCAGTATGTGGAAAGAATGTGTTAATTTTTGTGGGCAAATAACACTGTGGAAGACAAAAAAAAATGAGTAATTCTCCTGGAAGCCTGTAGAGATAACAGTTTTTTTCTGAAAATAAGAGCCTAACATTCCCTGAGGCTCCAGATACTAAAATCTTCTAAAAATTGATGTATATAGTTAAGGAATATTGCAACTAAAGCCTCTTCTAACTTTGAGATGCTATATAGAGTCACAGAGTCATAGAGATGTGCAGCACTGAAACAGACCCTGCTGTCCAAGTTGACGTTTCGGGCAAAAGCCCTTCATCAGGAAGGCTTTTGCCCGAAACGTAGATTTTCCTGCTCCTCGGATGCTGCCTGACCTGCTGTGCTTTTCCAGCACCACTCTGACCTAAACTCCGTTTTCCAGCATCTGTAGTCCTCACTTTTGCTCTGCTGTCCAACTCGTCCATGCCGCCAGACATCCTAATCTATCTAGTTCCATTTGCCAGCACTTAGTCCATATCCCTCTAAACTCTTCTTATTCATACACCCAATCAGATGTCTTTTAAATGCTGTAATTGTACCAACCTCCACCACTTCATCTAGCAGCTCATTCCAGACACACACCGCCCTCTGCGTGAAAAAGTTGCCCCTTAGATCTCTTTGATATCTTTTCCCTCTCACCCTAAACCATGCCCCTCATGATTTTATAAACCTCTATAAGATCATCCATCAGCCTCCGACGCTCTGGGGAAAATAGCTCCAACCTAATCAACCTCTCCCTTTACCTCAAATCCACCAATCCTGGCAACATCCTTGTAAATCCTTTCTGAACCCTTTCAAGTTTCACAACATCCTTCCAATAAGAAGGAGACCAGAATTGCACGCAATATTCCAAAAGTGGCATAACTGACGTCATGTACATCTCTATGACTCTATGTACAGTCGCAACATGACCTCCCAACTCCTATACTCTGACCAATAAAGGAAAGCATACCAAACGCCTTCTTCACTATCCTATCTACCTGCGACTCCACTTTCAATGAGCTATGAACCTGCACTCCAAGGTCTCTTTGTTCAGCAACACTCCCTAGGAACTTACCATTAAGTGTATAAGTCCTGCTAAGATTTGCTTTCCCAAAATGCAGCACCTCACATTTATCTGAATTAAACTCCATCTGCCACTTCTCAGCCCATTGGCCCATCTGGTCAAGATCCTGTTGTAATCTGAGGTAACCCTCTTCGCTGTCCACTACACCTCCAATTTTGGACTCATCTGCAAACTTACTAACTGTACCTCTTATGCTCGCATCCAAATCATTTATGTCAATGACAAAAAGTAGAGGGGCCGGCACTGATCCTTGTGGCACTCCACTGGTCACAGGCCTGCAGTCTAAAAAACAACCCTTCACCACCACCTTTGAGCCAGTTCTGTATCCAAATGGCTAGTTCTCCCTGTATTCCATGAGATCTAACCTTGCTAATCAGTCTCCCATGGGGAACCTTGTCGAATGCCTTACTGAAGTCCATATAGATCACATCTACTGCTCTGCCCTCATCAATCTTCTTTGTTACTTCATCAAAAAACTCAATCAAGTTTGTGAGACATGATTTCCCACGCACAAAGCCATGTTGACTATCCCTAATCAGTCCTTGCCTTTCCAAATACATGTACATCCTGTCCCTCAGGATTCCCTCCAATAACTTGCCCAGGCAAGGTCAGGCTCACTGGTCTATAGTTCCCTGGCTTGTCCTTACCACTCTTCTTAAACAGTGGCACCATGTTTGCCAACCTCCAGTCTTCCGGCACCTCACCTGTGACTATCGATGATACAAATATCTCAGCAAGAGGCCCAGCAATCACCTCTCTAGCTTCCCACAGAGTTCGAGGGTACACCTGATCAGGTCCTGGGGATTTATCCACCTTTAACCGTTTCAAGACATCCAGCACTTCCTCCTCTGTAATATGGACATTTTGCAAGATGTCACCATCTATTTTCCTACAGTCTATATCTTCCATATTCTTTTCCACAGTAAATACTGATGCATCTCCCCCATTTTCTGTGGCTCCACACAAAGGCCGCCTTGCTGATCTTTGAGGGGTCCTATTCTCTCCCTAGTTACCCTTTTATCCTTAATATATTTGTAAAACCCCTTTGGATTCTCTTTAATTCTATTTGCCAACGCTATCTCATGTCCCCATTTTGCCCTCCTGATTTCCTCTTAAGTATACTCCTACTTTTTTTATACTCTTCTAAGGATTCACTCGATCTATCCTGTCTGTACCTGACATATCCTTCCTTCTTTTTCTTAACCAAACCCTCAATTTCTTTAGTCATCCAGCATTCCCTATAGCTACCAGCCTTCCCTTTCACCCTGACAGGAATATACTTTCTCTGGATTCTTGTTATCTCATTTCTGAAGGCTTCCCATTTTCCAGCCGTCCCTTTACCTGCGAACATCTGCCACCAATCAGCTTTTGAAAATTCTTGCCCAATACCGTCAAAATCGGCCTTTCTCCAATTTAGAACTTCAACTTTTAGATCTGGTCTATCCTTTTCCATAACTATTTTAAAACGAATAGAATTATGGTCACTGGCCCCCAAAGTGCTCCCCCACTGACACCTCAACCACCTGCCCTGCCTTATTTCCCAAGTGTAGGTCAAGTTTTGCACCTTCTCTAGTAGGGACATCCACATACTGAATCAGAAAATTGTCTTGTACACACTTAAGAAATTCCTCTCCATCTAAACCTTTCACACTATGGCAGTCCCAGTCGATGTTTGGAAAATTAAAATCCCCTACCATAACCACCCTATTATTCTTACAGATAGCTGAGATCTCCTTAAAAGTTTGTTTCTCAATTTCCCTCTGACTATTGGGGGGTCTATAATACAATCCCAATAAGGTGATCATCCCTTTCTTATTTGTCCGTTCCACCCAAATAACCTCCCTGGATGTATTTCTGGGAATATCGTCCCTTAGCACAGCTGTAATGCTATCCCTTATCAAAAATGCCACTCCCCCTCCTCTTTTGCCTCCCTTTCTATCCTTCCTGCAGCATTTGTATCCTGGAACATTCAGCTGCCAGTCCTGCCCATCCCTGAGCCATGTTTCCGTAATTGCTATGATATCCCAGTCCCATGTTCCCAACTATGCCCTAAGTTCATTTGCCTTCCCTGTTAGGCATTGAAATAAATGCAGTTTAATTTAATAATCCTACCTTGTCCCTGCCTGCCCTGACTGTCTGACTCACTTCTGTTCTCAGCTGTACCAGTCTCAGATCGATCTCTTTCCTCACTATCTCCCTGGGTCCCACCCTCCCACCTTACTAGTTTAAATCCTCCCAAGCAGTTCTAGCAAATTTCCCTGCCAGTATATTAGTCCCCATCCAATTTAGGTGCAATCTGTCCTTCTTGTACAGGTCACTTCTCGCCTAGAAGAGATTCCAATGATCCAAAAATGTGAATCCTTCTCCCATAAACCAGCTCCTCAGCCATGCATTCATCTGCTCTATCCTCCTATTCCTGCCCTCACTAGCTCATAGCACTGGGAGTAATCCAGATATTACTACCCTTGAAGATCTCCTTTTTAAATTTCTACCTAACTCTCTGTAATCTCCCTTCAGAGTCTCAACCTTTTCCCTTCCAATGTCGTTGGTTCCAATGTGGACAATGACTTTCTGCTGGCCCCTCTCCCCCGTGAGAACATTCTGCACCCTCTCTGAGACATCCTTGATCCTAGCACCAGGGAAACAACACACCATTCTGCTTTTTCTCTGCTGGCCACAGAAACGTCTGTCTGCACCTCTGACTCCAGAATCCCCTAACACAATTGATCTCTTGGAAGCCGACGTATCCCTTGTTGCATTAGAGCCAGTCTCAATACCAGACACCTGGCTGTTTGTGCTACATTCCCCTGAGAATCCATCACCCCCTACGTTTTCCAAAACAGCATACCTGTTTAAAATGGGTATTTCCACAAAAGACTCCTGCTCTAGCTGCCTACCTCTCTTACCCTTCTTGGAGTTAACCCATCTATGTGACTATAACTGAGACTTTCCCCCTTTCTATAACTGCCATCCATCACATACTGTTGCTGTTGCAAATTCCTCATCGCTTCTATTTGTTTCTCCAACCAATCCACTCGATCTGATAAGATTCGCATCCAACAGCATTTATGGCAGATATAATCCGCAGTAACCCTTAAACTCTCTTTAAACTCCTACATCTGACAAGAAGTACATATCACTACAAAGGCCATTTTTGCTCCTTCACAATCTACAGACCCAGAAAATAATACCGTCTTATTCCTCAACAAACACTGCCCCAGGTTAAATTAATAGTTATGGCTTATATTTTAAGTTTCTCCAGAGACTTATCTCCAAAAACATACTCAAGAAAGAATCCACTGTACCCACTACTGCAGCCTTTGTCTTGGACAGACTTAAAACAACAATTAACTTATCTGATTCTGTGCTGTGAACTTCGCCCAACAGTTCCTCCAAGATTAGTTGTGAATTTCACTGTTTGTTAACTTTCCCAGATGCACTCCGATGTCCAGCAATACACGAATTCAAACAACAAAGGCGGTAACTGTGCAGGTTTTCTCTCTCTCTCTCTCTCCTGTATTGACCTCACCATGTGCTTCCTTTGTCTGCTCTTCTCCCTTTTAAACTGCTGTTGTTTTGACTTTTTTTTCCAAAGTTCCAAAACAATGCAACAGCAAATAAAACAGTAATTGCTGCTCCTTCGATTCGAGGAAATCACCTCCAACACCTAAAATACCTCAAAAAAGGAGCAGCTGTTACAGCCAGAAATTTTTCCCGTCCTCCATCTTGGATTACCCAGGGCATCTCAAAGAAAAATAAAATCCTGATGGGACTGAACAAGTGAGGTGCAGGAAGAATGTTCCTGATGTTGGGGAACTAGGGATCACAGTTTCATAATAACAGAAGCCATTCAGGACTAAGATGAGGAAAAATTTCTTCGGTTAGACAGTTGTGAACCTGTGGAATTCTCTAGTTCATTAGATACATTCAAAAGGGAGCTGGATGTGGTCCTTGCAGCCAAAGAGATCAACAGGTGTGGAGAGAGAGCAGGAGTCAGATGCTGAAATTGCATGAGCATCCATGATCATATTGAATGGTGATACAGGCTTGAAGGGCCAAATGGCCTATTCCTGCAATTGTTTTCTATATTTCTATGTGCTACAACTGGTTTTTATCAATGGAAAATGCGGCAAGTTAACTATATGATTTGCAGAGTATTTCTACAGAAGTGGACATTCTCATCAGTCCGACTGAGCTTGGGGAACACCACTTGAGTGTGGGAAAATACGTAGCCTCATTCAGGACACACCCTGATCAGGGAGACTCTAAGTCCACCCAAAACAAAGCAAAGCCTTGGACAAAATGGTTATATTAAAATTTTCTTTGAGTCCTGACAGAAAGCCATTTTGGTTGATGCCAGTATGTGGACTCGAGACAGCAAAAAAGTCTTGTGAGACATAAGTTGAGTAAGATAACTCAAAGGCTGGTATCCAGGAACATATCCAGGTGAGTTCAAACCCTGGAAAATGCACCTACATCTGGTGTGGAACAGTTAAAATGCTTAGCAACACCAAAATCAAAACCAATCAAGATAAAGGTCTGGTTAAATGGTTACAGCAGAGGATAGCATCTTGTCACAGGGAGCAAAAGTGATTGTCCTAACCAAAGGTTGCTATCAAATGCTGGCTGAACTCCACCAGGGCTATCTAGTATCTCCAAAATGAAGATGTTGGGCAAGAGGTTATGCCTGGTTGTCAGACCTGGATACAGACAGAGCCAAAACAGTGCCCAGAGTGCTAACAAGAGCAAACATTACCACCAGCAGCTCCCCCATATCTGTTGGAATGGCTGGGTGAACCTTAGACTTGGTTGCATGTCGACTAGGAAAGTCCTTTCATGGGTTCAATGTTCTTAGTCATTGTCAATGCTCATTCAAAGTGGGTGGACATACAGAGGGTGTATTTGCAAACATGGGGATGATAGAAAAACTGCATGCGTCTTTTTTAACACATGGCGTCCAGGGAGTGTTGGTCTCAGATAATGGACTATCCATATTGCAGCAGCATACAAAAGGAAGCATACAGAAGGTCTAGGCGATGAAAGCCCGTGAAAGCTTTGGAAGAATATTGGGAACAATCTGAAAAGAGGAATTATGAGGGATAAAATGGGCCATGAAATATCTTTAGCAAACAGCATTAAGGAAAATCCTAGAGCCGTTTATTCATATATAAGGAGCAAGAGGGTAACTAGAGAAAGGTTTGGCCCACTCAAGGACAAAGAAGGAAAGTTATGCGTAGAGTCAGAGAAAATGGGTGAGATTCTTAATGAGTACTTTGCATCGGTATGCACCAGGAAGAGGGACATGACGGATGTTGAGGTGAGGGATGGATGTTTGATTACTCTCAGTCAACTCGGCGTAAGGAAGGGGGAAGTGTTGGGTATTCTAAAAGGTACTAAGGTGAACAAGTCCACCCCTCCACTCCACCAGACCACTTAAATGTAAGAAACCTGCGAGGAAGCAGGGTAAGAGTGCTAGCCTGCTAGTAAGACTGAGACTACGCGGTTTGAAGACCCCTCCCTTCCTAGCTTACTCTCAGCAAATGTACAATCTGTGGTGAACAAGATGGATGAACTCAGATACCAGACTAATGCCACTTACAAGTTCGCTGATGACACCACTATATTCGGTCGAATCTCAGATGGCAACGAAACAGACGATAGATGGGAGGTGGAAGACCTAGAAAAATGGTGCACTGAAAACAACCTAGCTCTCAATGCCAGCAAAACCAAAGAACTCATTATTGACTTTCGACGGGATGTTACTCATGCTCCCCTATACATTAACAGCACAGAGGTGGAATGAGTGGACAGTGTCAAGCCCCTGGGAGTGGTCATCCACAAGAAGTTTTTTTGGACTTTTTTGGATCCACTGGTTACAAAGGTCCAACAATGTCTCTTCTTCTCAGGCACCTGAGGAAATTTAGCATGACGGTGAATACCCTTGCCAACTTTTATAGATGCGCCCATCAAGAGTATTCTGTCTGGATGTATCACCACCTGGTATGGATTTTGTACCATTCAAGATCGGAGACGGTTACAGAGAGTTGTGAACTCGACTCGGACAATCACAAAGGCCAACCTCCCATCTAAAGAATCCATCTACCAGGCCTGTTGTCAAGGATAGGCCACCAGCATTCTCAAAGATCCATCCCACCCTGGCAATGCTTTTCTACAACCTTTACCATCGGGGAGAAGGTACAGAAGCTGAACGTATGCACCAGCCCGTTTCGTAACAGTTTCTACCCTACTGCTGTTAGAATACTGAATGGATTCACAAACTCTTAACATTCGCCTGTACCTGTATTTTTGTTTTTGTCATGGTTTACCTATTATTTACGTAGCTCTGCTACTTGACTATGTGATCTGCCTGTATTGTTTGCGAGACAAAGCTTTTCACTGTGCCTTGGTACACATGACAATAAATTCAATTCACTTCAAGTCCCCAGATCCGGATGCGGTTCCCCATGGTAGGTTGATGGAGCTGAGGTCCGGTTCTCTATCCATCATCTAGCTAGATGGCTAGAGAACTGGCTGGGCAGCAAGTGGAAAGGTGTTTCTCAAAATGGACAACTATGACCAGTGGTGTTCCACAGGGATCCGTGTTGGGACCATTATTGTTTATGGTATACATAAATGATTTGGAGGAAGGTATAGGCGCTCTCATTAGCAAGTTTTCAGATTGGTGGAGTAGCAGACAGTGAAAGAGACTGTCAGAGAATGCAGCAGAACATAGATAGATTGGAGAGTTGGGGACAGAAATGGCAGATGGAGTTCAATATGGCCAAATGCAAGGAGATGCACTCTGGAAGATCCAATTCAAGACTGAACTATATGGTAAATGGAAAAGCCTTGGGTAAAACTGATGTACAGAGAGATTTGAGTGTTCAGGGCCACTGTACCCTTAAGGGGGCAAAGCAGGTCGATAAAGTGGTCAAGAAGGCATACGGCATGCTTTCCTTCATCGTATTGATTACAAGAGTCAGCAGGTCATGTTACAGTTATATCAGACTTCGGTAAGGCTACATTTCAAATGCTGCTTACAGTTCTGGTCACCACAATACTGAAACAATGCAGATGCTTTGGAAAGGGTGCAGAGGAGGTTCACGTGGATTTTGCCTGGTATGGAGGACGCTAGCTTTGAAGAGAGACTGAGTAGATTTGGATCATTTTCACTGGAAAGAAGGTTGAGGGGGGACCTGATTGAGGTCTACCAAATCATGAGAGGTATAGGCAGGGTGAATAGCAAGGAACTTTTTTCCCAGAGTGGAAGACTCAATTACTAGGGGTCATGAGTTCAAGGTGAGAGGGGAAGAGTTTAAGGGTTATATGCATGGAACTTTTTTTACACAGAGAGTGGTGGGTGCCTGGAATGCATTGCCAGCCAAGGTGGTAGAGGTGGGCACAATAGCATCACTTAAGACAGATACATGAATGGGCAGGGAGCAGGGGGATATAGATCCTTAGAAAATAGGCAACAGATTTAGGTAGAGGATCTGGATTGGCACAGGCTTGGAGGGCTGATGGGGCCTATCCTGGAATTTTCTTTTTTCTTTATTCACCAGCAGGGAATTTGGTGATTTCTTAAAGTCAAATCGGATTCAACATATAAGGATACCTCCAAACCAACCATCATCCAACAGCGTGGCAGAAAGAGCAGTCGAAACCTTGAAGGCTAGCTTGAAGGAACAGCCTACAGACTCATTAAATACCAAGTTGTCATGGTTCTAATTTCATCATAGGACCACCTCGCATGCAACGACGAGGATAACACCAGCAAATTTGCTAATGGATAGAAGACTCCGCAACAAGTTAAGTTTAAATGTATCAGGAACACGAATGCCGGATACAAGACTCCACTAAGCGAGACAGTAGATTTGTTGCAGGGGATGAAGTTTGGTGTAAGAATCACAGAAACGGTCCCATGTGGGTAAGAGGCATAGTCGACGTGAGGTCAGAACGAGTGACATACAGAGTTCGAGTCGGTGTGATTGTCCTGAACGAGCAGGTGGACCATTATGAAAGCTGCAAATTCACAAACTGACTGGGAGCAAAATTTGTCCTGCACTCAGAACAGTCAAAAAGGCTGCTGCAACCCAATGTTAAAACATCCCAGGAGTCTCTCCAAAAAAAAGACTGGCTATGACCTCAGACTTAGATGGGAGGTTGCAGTGATTGTAATGTGGTCAGCCAGCTAGACATCAAAGAATATGGGTTCCCTGAGTGGGGTGTTAATCTGGTCCAATCAGGAAGTCCTGACTGACAGATATAAACAGGAGATTGTGGGCGCCGCAGGGAGTGGAGTGCATCATTTCTCCCTCCAACTCTATTTTGATTTAGTCCCTACTCTCCCCCTCACTGTTTTGATCACACAGCACTGCCGTTTGATGTGAAGGGCAGTGTTTGTCACTGGCCACCCGGGTGTTTTCCTATCTTCCTGGTGGTGGAATTTGAATAAAGATTGGTGCACTTTGTGTCTTCCACTGTGTCTCACACCTGCACACACACACCATGGGTGCTGGGGATAAAATAAGCACTACCGCACTTAGGTGGTAGTGTGGGGGTTTAAAAAATAAAAATAAAAATAAATAGGGATTCACACAGCACTAAAGAAAAAAAAAGAAAAAGAAAGAAAAAAAAATTAAAAAAAATAAAAAAATAAACAGGAATGTTGCCACCCGGGTGTTTTCCTATCTTCCTGGTGGTGGAATTTGAATAAAGATTCATGCACTTTGTGTCTCTCACTGTGTCTCACACCTACAAAAAGAAAAAAAAATAAACAGGAGATTGTGGGCGCCGCAGGGAGTGGAGTGCATCATTTCTCCCTCCAACTCTATTTTGATTTAGTCCCTACTCTCCCCCTCACTGTTTTGATCACACAGCACTGCCGTTTGATGTGAAGGGCAGTGTTTGTCACTGGCCACCCGGGTGTTTTCCTATCTTCCTGGTGGTGGAATTTGAATAAAGATTCATGCACTTTCTGTCTTTCACTGTGTCTCACACCTGCACACACACACACCATGAGTGCTGGGGGTTAAATTATTAAAAAGACAAAAAAAATAAATAAAGATTCGTGCACTTTGTCTTCCACTGTGTCTCACAAAAAAATAATTAAAAAAAATAAACAGGAAATTGTGGGCGCCGCAGGGAGTGGAGTGCATCATTTCTCCCTCCAATTCTATTTTGATTTAGTCCCTACCCTCCCCCTCACTGTTTTGATCACACAGCACTGCCGTTTGATGTGAAGGGCAGTGTTTGTCACTGGCCACCCGGGTGTTTTCCTATCTTCCTGGTGGTGGAATTTGAATAAAGATTCATGCACTTTCTGTCTTTCACTGTGTCTCACACCTGCACACACACACACCATGGGTGCTGGGGAAAAAATAAGCACTACCGCACTTAGGTGGTAGTGTGGGGGTTTAAAAAAAAGAACCAGAAAAAATAAATAAATAAATAAACAGGAGATTGTGGGCGCCACAGAGAGTGGAGTGCATTATTTCCCCCTCCAACTCTATTTTGATTTAGTCCCTACCCTCCCTTTCACTGTTTTGATCACACAGCACTGCCCTTTTGATGTGAAGGGCAGTGTTTGTCACTGGCCACCCGGGTGTTTTCCTATCTTCCTGGTGGCGGAATTTGAATAAAGATTCGTGCATTTTGTGTCTTTCACTGTGTCTCACCCCTGCACACACACACACACACACCATGGGTGCTGGGGAAAAAATAAGCACTACCGCACTTAGGTGGTAGTGTGGGGGTTAAAAAAAAAATATAGAAAAACAAATGGACCCTTGGTTGTGAAGGGCAGAAAAAATAAATAAATAAACGGGAGTCCCCTCCCCTTCGATAAAAAAAATAAACAGGAGATTGTGGGCGCCGCAGAGAGTGGAGTGCATTATTTCCCCCTCCAACTCTATTTTGATTTAGTCCCTACCCTCCCCTTCACTGTTTTGATCACACAGCACTGCCCTTTTGATATGAAGGGCAGTGTTTATCACTGGCCACCCGGGTGTTTTCCTATCTTCCTGGTGGCGGAATTTGAATAAAGATTCGTGCACTTTGTGTCTTTCACTGTGTCACACACCTGCACACACACACAAAAAAAATAAATAAATAAACAGGAGATTGTGGGCACAGCAGGGAGTGGAGTGCATTATTTCCCCCTCCAACTCTATTTTGATTTAGTCCCTACCCTCCCCTTCACTGTTTTGATCACACAGCATTGCCCTTCGATGTGAAGGGCAGTGCTTGTCACTAGCCACTCGGGTGTTTTCCTATCTTCCTGGTGGTGGAAATTGAATAAAGATTTGTGCACTTTGTGTCTTTCACTGTGTCTCACACTTATACACACACACCATGGGTGCTGGGGAAAAAATAAGCACTACCGCACTTAGGTGGTAGTGTGGGGTTTAAATTTTTTAAAAATAAATAAATATCAGGGAATTATATAAAAAAATAAACAGGAGATTGTGGGTGCCGCAGGGAGTGGAGTGCATTATTTCCCCCTCCAACTCTATTTTGATTTAGTCCCTACCCTCCCCTTCACTGTTTGATCACACAGCATTGCCCTTTGATGTGAAGGGCAGTGCTTGTCACTGGCCACTCGGGTGTTTTCCTATCTTCCTGGTGGTGGAAATTGAATAAAGATTTGTGCACTTTGTGTCTTTCACTGTGTTTTTCACTGTGTCTCATACCTATACACACACACCATGGGTGCTGGGGAAAAATAAGCACTACCGCAGTTATGTGGTAGTGTGGAGGTTAATAAAAAAAAGGAAAAAAAATAAACAGGAGTCTCTCAGAAAAGAAAAAAAAGAGGAAAAAAAAGAGCACTGTATTGCCCTTTGATGTGAAGGGCACTGCTTGTCACTGGCCACTCGTGTGTTTTCCTAAAAAAAAAGAAAGAAAAAAAAACAAACAGGAGATTGTGGGCGCCGCAGGGAGTGGAGTGCATTATTTCCCCCTTCAACTCTATGTTGATTTAGTCCCTACCCTCTCCTTCACTGTTGGATCACACAGCATTGCCCTTTTGTGAAGGGCACTGCTTGTCACTGGCCACTCGGGTGTTTCCTTTCTTCCTGGTGGTGGAAATTGAATAAAGATTCGTACGCCTTGTGTCTCTCACTGTGTCTCAAAGCTGCACACACACACCATGGGTGCTGGGGAAAAAAATAAGCACTACTGCAGTTAGGCAGTAGTGTGGGGGTTAAAACAAAGAAAAAGAAAGAAAGGAAATAAAACAGAAGGGTTAGGGCACTGCTTGTCACCGGCCACTCGGGTGTTTAAAAAGAAAAAGAAAAGAAAGGAAAAATAAATAGGATGGAAAGGGCACTGCAGAAAAAAAATAAAAGAAAATTAAAAAAACACAGGAGATTGTGGGCGCCGCAGGGAGTGGAGTGCATTATTTCCCCCTCCAACTCTATTTTGATTTAGTCCCTACCCTCCCCTTCACTGTTTTGATCACACAGCATAGTCCTTCGATGTGAAGGGCACTGCTTGTCACTAGCCACTGGGTGTTTTCCTATCTTCCTGGTGGTGGAAATTGAATAAAGATTTGTGCACTTTGTGTCTTTCACTGTGTCTCACACTTATACACACACACCATGGGTGCTGGGGAAAAAATAAGCACTACCGCACTTAGGTGGTAGTGTAGGGTTTAAATTTTTTAAAAATAAATAAATATCAGGGAATTATATAAAAAAATAAACAGGAGATTGTGGGTGCCGCAGGGAGTGGAGTGCATTATTTCCCCCTCCAACTCTATTTTGATTTAGTCCCTACCCTCCCCTTCACTGTTTGATCACACAGCATTGCCCTTTGATGTGAAGGGCAGTGCTTGTCACTGGCCACTCGGGTGTTTTCCTATCTTCCTGGTGGTGGAAATTGAATAAAGATTTGTGCACTTTGTGTCTTTCACTGTGTTTTTCACTGTGTCTCATACCTATACACACACACCATGGGTGCTGGGGAAAAATAAGCACTACCGCAGTTATGTGGTAGTGTGGAGGTTAATAAAAAAAAGGAAAAAAAATAAACAGGAGTCTCTCAGAAAAGAAAAAAAAGAGGAAAAAAAAGAGCACTGTATTGCCCTTTGATGTGAAGGGCACTGCTTGTCACTGGCCACTCGTGTGTTTTCCTAAAAAAAAAGAAAGAAAAAAAACAAACAGGAGATTGTGGGCGCCGCGGGGAGTGGAGTGCATTATTTCCCCCTCCAACTCTATGTTGATTTAGTCCCTACCCTCTCCTTCACTGTTTGATCACACAGCATTGCCCTTTTGTGAAGGGCACTGCTTGTCACTGGCCACTCGGGTGTTTCCTTTCTTCCTGGTGGTGGAAATTGAATAAAGATTCGTACGCCTTGTGTCTCTCACTGTGTCTCAAAGCTGCACACACACACCATGGGTGCTGGGGAAAAAAATAAGCACTACTGCAGTTAGGCAGTAGTGTGGGGGTTAAAACAAAGAAAAAGAAAGAAAGGAAATAAAACAGAAGGGTTAGGGCACTGCTTGTCACCGGCCACTCGGGTGTTTAAAAAGAAAAAGAAAAGAAAGGAAAAATAAATAGGATGGTAAGGGCACTGCAGAAAAAAAAATAAAAGAAAATAAAAAAAACACAGGAGATTGTGGGCGCCGCAGGGAGTGGAGCGCATTATTTCCCCCTCCAACTCTATTTTGATTTAATCCCTGCCCTCCCCTTCACTGTTTGATCACACAGAATTGCCCTTTGATGTGAAGGGCACTGCTTGTCACTGGCCACTCGGGTGTTTTCCTATCTTCCTGGTGGTGGAAATTGAATAAAGTTTCGTGCACTTTGTGTCTCTCACTGTGTCTCACACCTGCACACACACACCATGGGTGCTGGGGCAAAATAAGCACTACCGCAGTTAGGCGGTAGTGTGGTGGTTAAATAAAGGAAAAAAAAATAAACAGGATATTCAGAGTCTCCTCAATTTAGGGGACTGACTCTGTGCTGGCTGGTATTACAGTCAGTATGTTACTGTTTCCCTTTTTTTGGAGGGGGAAACCTGATTCCTGAACTGGCTGAATTATTTAGCCAGTTTGTTAACTGGCATTCCTTTTAGTGAGGACTGATAATTGTTGAACTCCTGATGCACATAATGTGTTTCAGGTGTAACTCAGTTCTCATTAGAGGATTGTTGTTTCACAGGCTGGTTATAGCCTGTGTGTTACTCTTTTCTCTTTTTAAGAAAAAGATAATGTTAATTTTGTAGTAGGGCTTAGCCCTTGGACTGTAGTTTCCTTTTTTTTTGTTTGTGTCTTCACTTTTTATTGGTGTTTGGACTGAGCCCTTGTGGAAGACATATATCTCACCAGAGGAGCTGTTCCTGTGAGGAGGCCTAACCCTGGGACTGGGCCTCTGAAGATTGAACACGTGTGTGTATGTATGTATGTATGTATGTATGTATGTATGTGTGCACACTGGGAGGTGAGCACTTGCTGTATCCTGGAGTTTGGGTGAAGACCTTTCCTTCAGGAATGGACCAAACCCCTGTGAGTTAACTGCACCTGTACTATGTTCCTGTGAGTGGGCCTGGTTTTCCAAGACTGGACCAGGACTCTATGGAGACTGAATACCTGTGTGCTGTGGGGTGTGCATTTGCTGCCTTCAGGAATTGACTCTGCCCTGGAGTGGATTCTTCCTGGAAATGGATTCTATATCTTGAAGACTGTACAGATTTGGACTGTGTACCAGAAATGACTCTGTTTTTTGGTAACTAACCACATTGTGGTGTTTCCTGTGTCTATCACCTACACTGTCTTGCGTGTCCCTGGGTCTGGCAGGCCTTGCTATGAGCTAGGAGGCTCATGGGTCGTCCTGAAAGCTGTCACCCCGAGGGCCGGAAGGTGGGTAGGCCATCCTGTGAACCTGAAAGTTGGTAGGCTGTCCTGAAAGCTGGAGTGTGGGTAGGCCACCCTGATGCCAGTTGCCCTGAGAGCCAGATGGTGGGTGGGCCGTTCTGAGCGCTGTTGTCCCGAGAAGGGGTAATCTGAATGGGCCGCCCTAGAGGTGGTCGAAAGGTGTCAGAGCAGCCAAGAGCCAGAAGGTGCGTAGGGGCGGGCTGAGTTCCGGAAGGCTTGTGGTCTACCCTGCACGCTGTCGTCCCAGGGAAGGGGATGGGCTGCCCTAGAGGTGGTCGAAAGGTGTCAGGATAGCCCACTGGCTGGATGGCACATCGGGGTGGGTGAGAGCCCAATGGTACGTAGGGGCAGACCGAGAGCCAGAAGGCGGGTAGCCGTCCTCAGCGTTGTCACCCGGGGCGGGCTGCCCCAGAGGTGGTCGGAAGGTGCTAAGGGTGGTTAGTGAAGCCGGAAGGTGGGTAGGCTGTCCTGACCACTACCAGGGCGGACTGTCCTGGAGATGGTCGGAAGGTGTGTCAGGGCGGACTGAGAACTGGAAGGGGCATGGGGAGGATCGAGAGCCGGAAGGTGGGTAGAGGCGGGCTGCCTTTGAGTGGTCGGAAGGTGGGAGGGACGGGGGGCTTGCTGGGTCTGTATTGTCTGCACTTTTTATGTAACAGGATTGTCTTACGTACAACTGTCATTGTTGCTGTCTTGTCATATGTGGAACTGGGATTTGAGGTTTGTCCTCATCTCCCTGTAAAATGGTTGAACAGTAGGGTTTGGGGCCTAGCTTTGCTGCTCCTCTCCCTTGTAAAACTGCTGTTGTATACAGCTGTTAATGTAAACTGTGTTTTGCAGTTTGTTTAATAAAATATTATAAACAGGAGATTTGAGTCTCCTCAATTTTAGGGGACTGACTGTGCTGGCTGGTGTTACAGTCAGAAGTTACTGTTGGTTTCTGCTTCCCTTTTTTT
Organism: Chiloscyllium plagiosum; assembly: GCF_037043375.1. Lineage (NCBI taxonomy): Eukaryota > Metazoa > Chordata > Chondrichthyes > Orectolobiformes > Hemiscylliidae > Chiloscyllium > Chiloscyllium plagiosum. The sequence goes on from NW_028270141.1 coordinate 155,382,662, forward strand.
TTGGAGGGGGATACCTGATTCCTGAACTGGCTGAATTATTTAGCCAGTTTAAGTGGAATTCCTTTTAGTGAGGACTGATTTTCTAAACTCCTGATGCAGTGTTTCAGGTGTGACTCGGTTCTCATTAGGGGGTTGTTGTTTCACTGGCTGGTTACAGCCTGTGTTACTCTTTTCACTTTTGAGAAAAGGATAATGTTAATTTTGTGGTAGGGCTTAGCCCTTGGACTCTAGTTTATTTTGTTTTTTTGTATGTGTCTTCACTGTTTTTGGTGTTTGGACTGAGCCCTTGTGGAAGACATACATCTCACCAGAGGAGCTATTCCTGTGGGAGGCCTAGCCCTGGAACTGGGCCTCTGAAGATTGAACACCTATATGTGTGTGCTGGGAGGTGAGCACTTGCTGTATCCTGGAGTTTGGGAGAAGACCTTTCCTTCAGGAGTCGACCAAACCCCTGTGAGTTAACTGCACCTGTACTATGTACTATGTTCCTGTGAGTGGGCCTGGTTTTCCAAGGCTGGGTCAGGACTCCATGGAGACTGAACTGCTGTGTGCTGTGCATTTGCTGCCTTCAGAAGTGGACTCTGCAGTTTGGAGTGGGCTCCATTTTGGACAATGCACCTCAAACTGGAGTGGATTCCATTTCTGGGAATGGACTCTCTATTTTCAAGACTCTGTTTGGACTGTACCAGAAAGGACTTTTTTTTTGTAACTAACTATATTATGACGTTGGTTGGGTCTATCACTTGCACTGTCTCGCGTATCCCTGGATCTGGCAGGCCTTACTGTGAACTGGAGGCTCATGGGTCATCCTGAAAGCTGTCATCCCGAGAGCCGGAGGGTGGGTAGGCCATCCTGTGAACCTGAAAGTTAGTAGGCTGTCCCAAAGCCAGAGGGTGTGTAGGCCACCCTGATGCCAGTCGCCCAGAGAGCCAGAAGGTGGGTAGACCGTTTTGAGCGCTGTCGTCCTGAGAAGGGGTATTCGGGACGGGCTGTCCTAGAGGCGGTCGGAAGGTGTGTCAGAACAACCGAGAGCCAGAGGGCGTGTAGGGGTAGGCTGAGATCCGGAAGGCTTGTGGGCTGCCCTGCACGCTGTCATCCCTGGGGAAGGGGACGGGCTGTCTTAGGGGTTGCCGGAAGGTCTGTCAGGATAGCCAGGTAAAAACAATAACTGCAGGTTCTGGAAACCAAATTCTGGATCAGTATTCCTGATGAAGGGCTTTTGCCCGAAACGTCGATTTCGCTGCTTGTTGAATGCTGCCTGAATTGCTGTGCTCTTCTGGCCAGTGTCAGGATAGCCCACTGGCCGGATGGTGCATCTGGGTGGGTGAGAGCCCAATGGTACGTAGGGGCAGACTGAGAGCCAGAAGGCGGGTAGCTGGCCTCAGCGCTGTCATCCCGGGCAGGTTCTGGGGCAGGCTGTCCTAGAGGTGGTTGAAAGGTGTGTCAGGGCAGACAGAACTGGAAGGGGCATGGGGTGGACTGAAAGCCAGAAGGTGGGGGACGGGGTCTTGCTGGATCTGTATTGTCTGCACTTTTGTATGTAACAGTATTGTCTCATGTACAAATTTCATATGTGAAACTGGGATTTGAGGTTTATCCTCATCTCTCCGTAAACTGGTTGAAAGGTAGGGTTTGGGGCCTGGCTTTGCTACTCCTTCCCCTTGTAAAATTGCTGTTGTATGCAGCTGTAAATGTTAACTGTTTTTTTGTAAACTATTTTGTAATTGCTTAATAAAATTTTTAAAAGTGGCATGTCAGAGATGCTGTTACTATGATAGCTGTTACTATGACTCTGAGACAGTACTAAAGGCTAAGAATGTTCATGTGTGAATAAAGGGTGACTTGGTGGCAGATACAGGCCTCAGTGGAGTTCTTTCACTGATCTCTGCATTGCAGAGGCTAGTGCAACAGCTCATGGACACCTCCTCCCATCTCTCCTTGGACCGTGATCCCACACTATCGAACATGAGGTGACTGTGTCCACAATGCTCACTAATTTCATGTGGGGTTTCAGCACAAAGCTTCCAAGCTCTCAATTCCCCAATCCCTTATAGCTCACTTCTATATTCTTCCCAAACTCCAGGAACAGAATTGCCTGGGCCAACCCATTGTTTTTAACCAAGAAAAAATGACTGCAGATGCTGGAAACCAGAGTTTAGATTAGAGTGGTGCTGGAAAAGCACAGCCGTTCAGGCAGCATCTGAGGAGCTGTAAAATCGACATTTCGGGCAAAAGCCCTTCATCAGGAATACATTGTTTCTACCTGTTCCTGTCCCACAGAACATGTCTCTTCCTATCTTGACTCAACTTTTTTTTTCTTTGTCTAGTCTCTTCCCAACTATATCTGCAATTCTTTTGACACTTTACTTCAGTTTAAAAATTTCCAGTTCATGGGCACATTGCAGCGTGGACATACAATCTTTTTACACATAGACCATCCTCTGGCTCGCTTTTCTTCCTAGAAAGAATGCTTAAACCACCCCCATCTAACACCACCCTCCTCCACCTAACCGAGCTCATCCTCACTTTTTGAGCAACGTCTTTTTTAACTCCTCTCTCTTTCTTCAGATCCAAGATGTTGTCCTGGGTATCTACATGGGGCCCAGTTATGATTGTCTCTTTGTGGAGTATGTGGAACATTCCTTATTCTAGTCTACTCAGATCCTCCCCACAACTCTTTCTCTAGTACTTCAATGGCATCATCGGTGTTGCTTTCCCCTCTCAGCTGGAATTGGAAAAATTGATCAATTTTGTTTTCAAATTTCATCCTGGTCTCACCTTTACCTGGACCATCTTGACTTTTCCCTTCCATCCTCAACATTTCAGTTTCCATTTCTGGGAACAGACTGGCCACCAATATCTAGGATAAACCCATTGACTCCCGCAGTTATCTTGATTGTACATCCTCACGTCCTGTTGCCTATAAGGACTCCATTTAATTCCCCCAGTAGCTTTGCTTCCATTGCATCTGTTCTAATGAAGCCATCTTCTGCAGGGGAGCCTCAGAAATTTATAACTTTATCCTCAACTGAGGATTCCTCACAAACAGGGCCCTTTGCTCTGTCCAATCCACTTCTCATACTTCGTACCTTCACACTTTCTCTTCCCTCCCACAGCATCGATAGGGTACTCTTGGTCTACATTTTCCTCTCCACAGCAATCAAACTAAAGGAACATTAGCTGCCACCTCCAGTAGGATGACATCACCAGACAGATATTCCTCTCCCCTCCCTTGACAGCATTTTGCAGGGACCATTCCCTCCGAGACAGCCTTCTCCACTCCCAACACCTCTTCGCACCGTACAGCACCTGCTTATGCAATTGAAGACGATGTAACACTTACCCATTTACCTTCCCATCATCCAAAGCTCCAGAAATGCTTCCAGGTGAAGCAGCAATTTACTTGCACTTCACTCAGTTGCGTCTACTAAATTCATTGCTCACTAAATGGTCTCCTCCACACTGGGGTAATGAAATGCAGATTGAGCGACCGCTTTAAGGAATACCTATATTCTGTCTACAAAAATGGCCCTGTGTTTCCATTTGTGTGCCACTTCAACACATCACCATGTTCCCTAGCCAACATTTCTGTCTCGTGCTGCTGCAGTGCTCCAGCAACACTCAGCGCAAGCTCGAAGATCAGCCTCTCGTTTTCCACTTGGGCCGCACCAGCGTTTTGTATAGTTGCAGCATGATATTGCGGCTCCGGAACTCAATCCCTCTACAAATGAAACCTAACACACCATATGCCTTCTTAACAGCACTATCAACCTGGGTGGCAACTTTCACAGATCTATGTACATGGACTCCAAGATCCCTCTGCACATCTACACTACCAAGAATCTTTCCATTGACACAGTACTCTGCCTTCCTGTTATTCTTCCCAAAGTGCATCACCTCACATTTAGCTGCGTTGAACTCCATTTGCCACCTCTCAGCCCAATTCTGCAGTTTATCCAAAACCCCCTGCAACCTGTAACATTCTTCCACACTGTCCACTACTCCACCCACTTTAGTGTCATCTGCAAATTTACTAATCTATCCACCTATGCCTGCGTCTAAGTCATTTATAAAAATGGCAAACAGCAGTGGTCCCAAAACAGATCCTTGTGGCACACCACTAGCAACCGGACTCCAGGCTGAATATTTTCCATCAACCAATACTTGCTGTCTTCTTTCAGAAACCCAGTTTCTAATTCAAACTGCTAAACTGCCCTCAATTCCATGCCTCTGCATTTTCTCCAACAGCCTACCATGTGGAACCTTATCAAAGGCTTTATTGAAGTCCATGTATACCACGTCAACTGCCCTATCCTCCTCTACATGCTTGGTCACCTTCTCAAAAAACTCAATGGGGTTTATGAGACATGACCTGCCCTTGACAAAACCATGTTGACTATCTGAAATCAAACTGTTGCTTGCTCGGTGATTATAAATCTTATCTCTTATAATCTTTTCTAAAACCTTTCCTACAACAGAAGTAAGGCTCACTGGTCTATAATTACCTGGGTCATCTCGACTGCCCTGCTTGAGCAAGGGTACAACATTTGCAATCCTCCAGTCCTCTGGTACTAAACCTGTAGACAATGACGACTCAAATATCAAAACTAAGGGCTCTGCTATCTCCTCCCTAGCTTCCCAGAGAATCCTCAGATAAATCCCATCTGGCCAAGGGGACTTGTCTACTTTGATTCCTTCTAGAATTGACAACACCTGTTCATAACTAACCTCGATCCTTTCTAGTCTAATATCTCGTACCTCATTCTTCTCAACAATATTCTCCTTTTCCTGAGTGAAAACCGATGAGAAATGTTCCTTTAGCACCTCTACGATCTCCACAGGGTCCACATCAACGTCCCACTTCTGCCTTTGACTGGCCCTATTCCTACCCTAATCATCCCTTTATTCCTCACATACCTATTGAAAGCTTCAGGTTTGTCCTGCTTGTGTACTATCTTTGCTCTTCTTAACTCTCTCTTTAAACCTTTCCTAGCAGATCTGTAACTCTCCAATGCCTCATCTGAACCATCTTGCCTCATCAACACATAAGCCTCTTTCTTCTTCAAAACAAGAGGTGCAATTTCTGTTGTAAACCACGGTTCCCTTACCTTATCACTTCCTCCCTGCCTGACAGGGACATACCTATCAAGGACACGCAATATCTGTTCCTTAAACCAGCTCCACATTTCCATTGTCTGCATCCCCTACATTTTGCTACCTCGTTCTATACATCCAAATTATATTATAATTGCCCTTGCCCATCAATAACTCTTGACCTGTGGCATGTGCCTATCCCTTTCCATTGCTAAAATGTGGAGCTGGAAAAAGCACAACAGGTCAAGCAGCATCAGAGGAGTAGGAGAGTCGACGTTTCAGGCAGGAACCTTCATCAGGGCTTGAGAGGGAGAAGGGGGGCTGAGAAATTAACAGAAGGACAGGGTGGGACTGAGGGAAAGATGGGTGGGTGGTGATTGGTGGATGCAAGTATCACAAAGCTGGTCCCTTTTTTTTCTAAATGTTGTTCCCTTTCTCAAGGATACAGTGTCCTTGGGTTTTTTCAGAGGGGTCATAAACTGCTCCCAGTTCTGATTAGACTGATTTGGCACAGAGATTAAAGGGTATTGAGAGGCCTTTTTGTTTATATGTAAACAGGTGAGACTTCAGGCCAATGTGGTCATGTTTTAGAAGTGATCTGTACAATGAAAGGGGAGTGGTCAGCTCTCTAGCTGAGCGGTTCAGTCCAGAACTAATTAGAAGTTCAGCATCTCTCTCACTTCTTTGTGTTTCATTGTGTGATTTTTGTGAATAAATTCTGTCTGTTTTTAAAACCTAGTTCTTAAAATTAGAGTGGTGCTGGAAAAGCACAGCAGGTCAGGCAGCATGCGAAGAACAGAAAAATCGACATTTCGGGCAAAAGCCCTTCATTCCTGATGAAGGGCTTTTGCCCAAAATATCAACTTTCCTGCTCCTCAGATGCTGCCTGACCCTCTGTGCTTTTCCAGCACCACTCCAATCTTGACTCTGATTTCTAGCATCTGCAGTCCACTTTCACCTAGTTGATTTAAAACCTAGTAGTCAACCTAGCTAACTTGCTCTGGGTAATTTTCACTGTACACTTACCTAAACAAATTGCAAAGTTATGATCTGGGTTGCCTGCTCAAAAATGTTTTGAATGGTCTGGCCTAGACCTTAACACAGGCAGGAGGTGATTGTGATTGTTCAGTGGGAAAGGTAGAGCCGATTGGTGGGAAGGAAGATAGGCAGGTTAGGTCAGGTCAAGGGGGTAGTGCAGAGAAAGAGGGCTGCACGTGGTGAGGGTGTAGGGAGATTTGGAAGTTGGTGAATTCTATGTTGAGGCCATTGGGTTTTAATTCCCAAGGCAGAAGATGAAGTGTTTTTCCTCCACTTTGTATGTGGGCTTATTTTAACAGTGGAGTTGGCCCATGATGGTCATGTCATTGGGAGAGTGAGAGGGGGAGTTGAAATGGCTGGCAACTGGGAGGTGGCATTGGCTGGAGTATGCAGATCATAGATGTTTCCTGAACTGGTCCCCGAGTTTGCGCTCGGTCTCTCTGATTTTGAGGAGACCATGTTGGGCGCAACAGGTACAGTAAATCAGGTTAGAGGAAATCCAGGTGTATCTCTGCCAGATTTGGAATGATTCTCTGGGGCCTTGGACGAAGATAATGGGTGAGGTGTGGTGGCAGGTGTTGCACCTCCTGTGGCTGCAGGGAAAGATGCCAGGTGTGATGTAGAGGTTGCTGGGGAGTATGGACCTAATGAGGGAGTCACAGAGGAAATGGTCCCTATGGAAAGCAGACAGAGGTGAGGAAGGAAGGAAACATCTTTTGGGTGATTGGGTCAGATTGCAGGTGGCAAAAATGGTGGAGGATGATGCATTTGATTTGGAGATTGGTGGGATGGAATGTGAGGACCAGGGGGATGTGTCCTTGTTCAAGTTAGGGAGGATGTTGTTTAAGGGCAGAGGTGTGGGAGATGGAGGAGATGCAGTTGAGGGCATCATTGATCACGGGGAAGGGGAAATTATGGTCCTTGAAGTAGGAGGACATCTGAGATGTTCTGGAGTGGAAACGCTCATCCATGGAGCTGATACGGTGGAGACAGAGAAATTGGGAGTGTGGGATTGCATTGTTGCAGGTGGGATGGTGGGCAGTGGTGTTGTCAAGATAGCTGTCAACTTGAAGGTGTAGATGAAGTTGGTAAACTGTTCGAACTCTTCATAGGATCACGAGACAGTGCCTTTGCAGTCATCAATGTAGCAGAGGCAAAGGTGGGGCATAGTACCAGTGTAACCGCAGAAGAGAGACTAATCCAATTATCCTACAAAAAGGCAGGTATGGCTCAGACCTATGTGGGTACCCATAGCCACCCATCTAGTTTCGACAGATTCAAAAGAAAAGTTGTTAAGGGTAAGGACCAGTTCCACCAAGTGAATGGGAGTGTTGGTGGAGAGGGACTGCTGGGTCTCCGGGAGAGAAAGATGTTGAAGGATTTTTGGCCTTCTGCATGGGGAATACAGGTGTAGAGAGGCTGGATATCCATGGTGAAGTCGTTGGAGGCCAGGAAATTGAAAGTCATGGAGAAAGTGGAGGAGGTGGTTGGTTCTCGAATGTATATCACATCAAATCTGCGAATGCCACCTTTGGATGCCTAAGGATGAGTGTTTTTGAAGACTGCAACATTCATGTCAATATGACGATCCTCATCAACCATGCAAGGACCCAAAGAACCCATGACCAGTGAGCAATCATATTCATTTGTGAGTGATTATGATAACAACAATTAAGACATTTAAGGAAGTAGAGGTAGTGGTGTGTTGTCTTGAGTGTAGTGTCAATGTGGATGGACCAGGGTATATTGTTGGCGATATTTACTCCTCAAAATCTGAAGCTTTCAACCATCTTCACCTCAGTACCATTGAAATAGGCACCATTGATAAACAGATATAAAACCTGAATTGAAAGATTGTTCAGATGGGAGTTGAGTGATGCAACCATTTATACTGGTTGTTCACACTGCTGGTGAAGATAATATGAAAACAAATATAAAATGATGAAATAATTTAAGCATTGAAGAGAAGGATAATAAAGATTGTATAAAACTTGTATAAGGGATGAACAGGGATGAATGGTTGTCAGTCTCATGTTTTGTGGAATATATGTCACATACATGTGCTGAAGCACATTTCAGTATTGGTGTTTCATCTCTCCTAAGGGCAGAGAAAAGGTAGACACCAACTTTATAAGAACACATGACGATAAGAAATAGGAACAGAAGTAGGCTGTTTGGCTACACAGGTCTGCTCTGCCATTTAATAGAACCATGGCTGATCGGACGCTCCTCATGTCTACTTTCCTGTATATCCCCCGTAACCCTTGGTTCCTCCATTCATGAATAATTTATCTATCTTAGCTTTAAGCATACACAAGAACTCTATCTCCACAGCTCCCTGTGGCAAGCAGTTCCAGAGACATACTTTCCGCTGAAAGATGAAATTTCTCCTCATCTCAGCCTTAGGTTACGACACGGAGTAAACCCTTCGTTAATTAAAACCAGCAACACAGAAAAGATTTACTCTGTGCGGTAATCTGCAAAAATTCGAGAGGCAAAGAACTATCCCAAAAGTCACTATTTAAAGTAAAAATTAACAAATTAACTTGTTAAAGTCCAACAGAGAACAATTAACTAACAACTACTTACAACTCATTTATCTAAATCTATCTTTTACCTTCCCCTCTACAGTACTGGTGCGATAAAAATCCCAATTACGATTTACAAAAGATATTATCATGTGTCAAAACCAGTCAGTTTGCCGATTTTCCTCTGTCTTTTGTTCTTCTTCTTAGGCATTCTGTTTCACAGGTCGTTGATAGACAGAGGTATCTTTAAGAGAGCTTATTTGATGGTGGTTTGGCAGTTCTCCCTCAACTGTTTAATTTGTTCCGGTTTTATATCCCAAAACATTGGATTGTCTCATTTGTTTTAATATTGTCAAAATGCCAAATTCAAACTTGATTGGAGTTTAGTATCTTGGGGCATAATTTGAACTGATTGGCCAAACTAGAATTTGTTTTTGCCTGATAGCAACCCAGCCAAAGCTAGCTGTTCTGACCAAGCGTTACATTGTTAACTTGTTCCGGACTCTCTATGCCTCTCAAAGTCCTTGCTAGCTTTCAACTCTCTTAAAGGTACAGTACCCCTTACACCTTCATAACACTTCCCCCCCCCCCCCTTAAGAAAAAAAATTAACCTTCATGATGAAAGAATGACTTCATTTTATTTATATTCTTTAAACACATTATCAAAACATACAGAAAACTTTAATCTAAGTTCACCTCAACTTCATCCCATATCTATAACATTGGATAAATACAAATCTTATCTAAACTTTCAGTTAAAACATTGATAACGCATCTGCAATTACATTCTTACGACCTGCAACATGTACGATTTTTAAATTAAAAGTCTGTAACATAAGACTCCAATGAAATAGTCTCACATTCTTGTCTTTAAAGCATTCTAAGAATGTAAGAGGATTGTGATCCGTATACACAATTGTCTCCAACGCATTGTTCGTGACGTATACATGCTAAAATGTTGTAAGGCTAGTACCAAACTCAGCAGGTCTTTTTCAATCATGGAGTATTTCCTCTGCTGGACATTCAGTTTCTTCGAAAAGTAGCCAACTGGCAGTTCAATCCCATCATCATCTTCCTATAGCAGTACAGTTCCGACTCCTATGTCACTAGCATCAATGGCAACTTTAAAAGATTTTGAAAAGTTTGGTGTAGCTAAAACTGGTTTCATAGTTAATATTGCTTTCAAATGGTCGAATACATCCTGGCATTGTTCTGTCCACCGAAACTTTGTACTTCTTCAGCAAATCGGTTATCAGTGCCACTTGGCTGCTGAAGTCCTAAGAATCGAAGTACTTGTTGGAAATTCCTTGACGGTCTTCATCTTTGCATTATGTGGGGTCAATTTTCCATGTTATGTCCCAAGAACATCACCTCTGCTTTCAAGAATTCATAGAGATGTACAGCATGGAAACAGACCCTTCGGTCCAACCCGTCCATGCCGACTAGGTATCCCAACCCAATCTAGTCCCACCTGCCAGCACCCGGCCCATATCCCTCCAAACCCTTCCTATTCATATATGGCTCTGCCAACTGTACCATGTGATCTGCCCAGGACTTACTAAAGATCACTACATTGTCCAAATAGACTGCACAGTTAGTTAACCCAGCCACAGCTCTGTTCATAAGTCTTTGGAATGTGGCAAGTGCGTTTTTCATTAAAGGGCATCACTTTAAATTGATATAGCCCATTTGGGATCACAAACGCAGAAATTCCTTTCACTGTCTCTGATAAAGGTACCTGCCAGTAACCATGCATTAAATCCGACTTGGTGATGTAACTAGCTTGGCCGACTTTCTCGTTTCATAAAGCTGGTTCTTCTTTCTAAAAGTTGTTCCCTTTCTCAAGGATGCTGTATCCGTTTTTATCAGAAACCACTCAGGCTCCGATCAGACTGGTTTGGTACAGAGATGGAAAGGTTTATTGAGAACCCTTCTGTTTATATGTAAACAGGTGAGACTTCAGACCAAAGTGGTCATGTTTTAGAAGTGACCTGTATAATGAAAGAGGAGTGGTCAGTCCTGGAAACTGAAGTTAAGCTGAGCAGTTCAGTCCAGAACCAGTTAGGGAGTTCAGCTGTGGGCTGTGTGGAAACAGACTGCTAGATTCTCTCTCTTTCCACCCTTCGAATTTCAACCTGTAAGCATTTGTTTCATTTTTACTGTGTTAAGGGGTTTGTGTGTTAGGACTGTTGTGTATACTTGGAACAGCGTAACTAAGTCTAATTTGGATAGACTGAGTTCTGTAGGGGTTCTTTATTCTGTCCTTAGTGTTTCATTGTGTAATTTTATGAATAAAATTTTGTCTGTTTTAAAACCTGGTAGTCAACCCAGCTAACTTACTCCGGGTAACTTTCATTGTACACTTACTGAGACAAATTGCAAACTTATGGTCAGGTGCCTGCTTAAGAATATTTTGAGTAGTCTGGTCTAGTCCATAACACTCGATACAGTCCTCCAATCTCAGAATTGGATATGAGTCTGATTTTTGTAACGGCGTTGGCATTCCGATAATCCACACAGAATTGTTGAGTCCCATTGGTTTGGGAACTAAGATGATTGGCGAATCCACTCATTCTGGCTCGGTTCGATGATATCCTCATCGAGCATTGCCTCCATTTCCTTCTGGACCTGCCTGGCTTTGAAAAGATTAGGTCAATTGGGGTGTTGTTTTGTCAGACCAGTATTCCCTTAGTCTACTTCATTAGTCCTCCCCATCTAATTCTTACCTGTGTCCTTATACTGCAGTAACAAACCTTTCAACTGAGTTCTTTGCTCCTGAGACAGATAGTTTACTAACTTATCCAACTCGTCAAGGACTTCTTCATCAAAATCCACATCATCTGGATTTGATTCCTCACTCTGCAGGACAGTGACAAACACCTGTTTCTCCTGTTCTTTCTCTCTAGTAGAAAATAGTTTCAACATGTTCACATGACATAACATACTCAATACCTTTTTTTCTATCTGGCATCTTTACTAGATAGCTCACCTGACTGAACTTTTTCTCAATTTGATGGGGACCACTATACCTTGCTTTGAAGGGATCTCCTATCACTGGTAACAGTACTAACATGCCGGCCCCTCAGAAAAACATCTGCGTCTCAGAGCTTTTATCTGCCACCTGCTTCATTCCATGCTGTGCCCTCTTGAGAAGCAGTTTACCTAACTCACCCACTTGATTTAGACTCTCCCTCATCTCTGAATAATAATCTAAGTGTGAGATCTCCAACTTTGGTCCTGTCAATTTTTCTTTCATTAATTTCAAAGGTTCTCTCACTTCATTTCTGAATATTAACTCGAAGGGAATGAACTGAGTAGATTCATTTGGGGCATCTCGCATGGCAAACAATACGAATGGGATACCTTTATCCCAATCATTTAGGTAATCCAGACAATACGTTCTCAACATGGTCTTCAAGGTCTGATGCCATCTTTCTAAAGGTCCCTGGGATTCAGGATGATACACACTGGATTTAAAGTGCTGTATGCCTAAGCTATCCATAACCTCCTTAAACAGCCTAGCAGTAAAATCTGACCCTTGGTCCGATTGAATATCTCTGGGTAGTCCATACCATGTGACGAAAGCTACTAACTCCTCTACCACCTTTTTTGTGTTGACACTCTGTAATGGAATTGCCTCTGTAAATTTGGTAGACACATCCATTATGGGTAACAAGTACTGGTTCCTACTTTAATTGTCAGGAGGGGACCAACACAATCAATTATAACCTGTGTGAAAGGTTCTTCAAATGCGAGAATTCGCAACAAAGGTGCTGGTTTTATTACTGCCTGTAGCTTACCTACCATTAAGCATGGATGACAAGAATGGCAAAAATTAACCACATCCTTGTGCATTCCAGGCCAATAAAAATGTTTTTGTACCTCAGCCTGAGTCTTTCGTACCCCGAGGAAACCTCCTACAGGTAGTTCATGTGCTACCTATAACACTTCCTATGCTACCAGAAACATAGTCTGGTTCACTTCAGGCCATTTCTTCTCTCCACTAACCTGCCGTGGTCTCTATTTCCATGTTAGGATTCTACCTTTCAGGTAGAACCCTCCGGAATATTCTCTGCCTCCTTTTCAGAGTACGCATCCACATATATATCTTTTATCATCTTGTCTTGCTGTGGTAAGTCCCTTAGCCTTTCAGGACTAAACACTTCTGTCTGACCCTCTGCCTGTTCAATCTTTTCATGCACCAGTACATCAAACAGGGTGTCTGCTAACTGAACCTCAACTCCTTCATCTCTTTCTTTAGTTTTTTGCTTTGTGCTGTGACTTATGATAGTGGGATCTGGTTACCACACAGTCTGGGAAAATATCAGGATATTTCTGTTTTAACTTCTCAGTTTCTTGGTCTTTCTTGGGCTTCTCCACAACAAGGGGTGTCACTCCCACCTTGGATCGTGACAAATCATTCCCAAGAACAAACTGAATTCCTGCAACCGACACTTTATCAACCACTCCCACTGTAACCTCCCCAGTCTTGAGTTGGCACTCCAACATGATCTTACATTGGGGAATGCTAAATTTCTTCCATCTATCCCATACTCTCAGGTAACAGATCAAAAAGAGTGTATATTCACTCATGTCTTACTATCAGTGACTAGTTAGATTATATATCTCTCAAAATTATAGCTACTTGTCCTTCTCCCCCTGTTCATGTAGAGATCAGCTACTAACTCCGAACCCAGCCCCTGTCTAGGCTGTGCACTCTCCTGCAGCTGCCTCACCTCTTCTTGGGGTTTCCTTTATTTCCTTCACTAATACCACAGATTTAGCTTCTCTTACCACATCTTTTCCCACAGTGCCATTCCTTAACAATCAGCATTGTGACTTTACATATCCCACTTTACTACAGTGGAACACCTGGGGCCTTTCACCTCCTTTCTATCCTCTCGGGCTTCTTTTTTAACCTGTGATAAACTCTTACCAGTGTTTGCTACTCTTGGTTTGGTACTGTAGGATTTTCCCTTCTCTCAACTTCTATTCCTCACAGGATGAAATTCTGTCTGGAAGCTTGTCTTATGCACCATGTCCTCATCTGCTAATTCTGTTGCCTTCTCACTTCCTGAACTTTCTGTTCCTCCACGTGAATTCTTATCATCTGTGGAAGTGAGTTTTTAAACTCCTCCATCAGAATAATCTCTTTTCGACACTCAAAGATTCTATTTTTAAAGCACATACCCATCTATCAAAATGACTGTGTTTAGTTCTTTCTAACTCAATGCAAGTCGGAACTGGTTTCTTCTTTGTTTCTGAACCGTTGTCCGTATGCTTCTGGTACAAATTCATAAGCACTTAAAATAGTCTGTTTAACCTCTTCATAATCTTTTGACCCCTCATCTGACAGCACAGCAAATACCTCACTAGCTCTGTATACCAGTTTAATCTGCAATAGCATTACCCATAAATCCTTGGACCACTCTATCTGCCTAGCCAATTTTTCAAATGAAATAAAGAAGGCTTCAACATCTTTCTCATCAAAATATGGCGGAGTTTTGACATATTTGTATATATATCACGACCTTCTCTTTTAATCTCCATCCTGTTAACCTGACTTTGCTAACTAAGTCACAACTTCTCAAGTTCAAATTCTCTCTGTCTTTGTCTCTCCCTTTTTCTCTCTTTCTTCTTTCTCTCTTTGCTCAGTTAAGAACCCTTCCTTCCTTCCTTCCGTCCTTCCTTTCTCTCTCTCTCTCTCTCTCTCTCTCTCTCTCTCTCTCTCTCTCTCTCTCTCTTCTCTCTCTCTCTCTCTCTTTCTTTCCTCAATTATAATTTAAGTTTTTCTACTCTACTGCACTTGTCTGTTTCTCTGACTCACCAAAGTATTTGAGTAACTCCCTTACAATTTCACCTTTTTACTTTTGTCCTTGGTGAACCCAAATCTAACTTTGCTTTTTCTAAAAGTATGGCCTTTTTCTTTCTTTCTAAACTCCCTTGGCAAATTTGAGAATCAAACACTTAAAATAATGTCCTTCATTTCTGAGACTACACCCTCTGGTCCTAGACTCTCCCATGAGGGGAAATATCTCACAGCTTTTAATGCTATATGTTTTAGTGAGTTCACCTCTCATTCTTCTAAACTGTAATGAGTAGAGTACCAAACTACTTACCTTTGCCCATAAGACAATCCCTCCACACTAGGGATCAGCCTAGTAAACTTTGTCTGAACTGCATCCAATGAAATAATATATTTCCTTAAATAAAGGGACCAAAACTGATCAGAGTAATCCAGATGTTTTGTACCATGGACTTAAAAATTGAAAAAGGGACCAAGGATGGATATGTGGCAGTTTTAAAGAAAACAGGTTATTGCAGCTTATTGATTGTTGTATCTTCAAATGTTGCTTTGTTCAATAAATGGAGGAAGACACCATGGGTGCATGTTCAAGGCAGCTTTGCCCATGAAATAACTCTATAGAGCCAATATCCAGTCAATAAGCTACCCTTTATTTACATGTGTGATTCAGTTTCCTCAAAGCCAGCTCTGAGTGACACCCTTGTTTATGTCTGAGCCAGGGATCCCTAATTAAACCAAGATAACAGCCCCACGTAGGGAACTCAGATTCTATGGGGTCCACCTGGCTGACCTCAGTACAATCACTATACCTCTCCACCACTGAGTCTGAGGTTTCTTTTTTTTTGTAGCTCCTCCTGGGCCATTTTAGCATTAGGTCAGGCTCCTCCACTCTGCCTCTGATTTAGGAGGGGTGTGTGACACATAGTAGCTCGCCTCTTGTGCCCTGAGTATCTCTGAAGAAATTTATTCTCCTCTTCAGGTAACAAAGCCATTGAGGCGGCAACATCCAACATGTCCATGTCAGATTCTGAGGTATCTTTAATGCTTGACAGAAAAGGAGAATGCACAGGTTCCAGAACAGTTGGAAAGGCAGTTGAGGAATCGGGTATGTTCTGCTCCTGCACTGTTGTAAGTTTGCAACTTTCAAATGGTCCATGTGCTTGTTCAGGACTGTCGCACCTTCCTGAACTTTATACATCACTAGACCTGGCCTTGCGTCAACCATGCCTCTTACCCATGCAGGACCACTCCCATGGTTCCTCCGCCAAACTTCATCCTCTGAAGTAAACTGTCTCTCTCGCTTAGTGGAGTCTTGTATCCACCACTGCTGTTCCTGATGTTGTTTCACCCTCACCCCACGTCTGGGAATATGAGGTTTAACCTAGTGCAGAATCTTCACAGAATCAGCAACTCTGCTTCAGCTATCCCTGTAGTTGTGTGAGACATGGTCCTATTTTTTAACAGAAACTGGGACAGTTTGATATCAAGTGAAGTTGTAGACTGTTTCTTTAAGATGCCTTCAAAGTTTGGACTGCTCTTTCCGCCAGACCATTGGATGTTGGATGGTATGTAGCTGTCATGATATGATGTATACCATTTGACTATAGAAAATCCTCAAATTCCCTGCTGCCCAAATGATGGCCCGTTATCTGTGATGAACACTTCCAATAGTCTGTGTATTGAAAAAGATGTGTGAGAATTTTCTTTTTGTGTCCCTGAATTTGATGAATGAACTCTGTGCACATCCAAACAATTTGAGTGGGCATCCACAATGACTAAAAACATTGAGCCCATAAAAGGACCTGCATAGCCAACATGTAACTGAGTTCAAGGTTTACTCACCCATTCCCACGAATATGGGGGAGATTCTGGCGGTAATCTTTGCCTTTGTTGCACTCAGTACACTGCCCCATTGCAGCTATGAGTCTATCCAATCCTGGCCACCAGATGTAACTTCTCATCAATATCTTCATTTTGGAAATCTATGATCCTGATGGAGTTTAGCCAGTATAGTGAGATAAAGTCTGTGGGGATTCTATGCATTAGTCAGGGGTAAATATGGGATAATAGGGGAATGGGTCTGGGGGATACTCTTCAGAGGGTCGGTGTGGACTTGTTGGTCCAAAGAGCTTGGTTACACAATGTGGGGATTCTATACAAGCTTGCAGATAAAGGAAGTTCACACAACAACTTGCAGAAGTTGAAAAAAGAAGATATTAAAAGGCATCACCTCTTCATCGCACGCGTCAAATATCACCCGGCACCAAATTCCTAAATTAATACTCCGGTTTAAGGCGCCCTATCCTCAGATTTCCCCATTCTTGCAAGAAGGTGAAGCAATTGTGGGGGAGGATAAATATGATCATGGGAGAAAGCATGTCAACCAAAGAAAGATGGAGACATTTCTCAGGGCAGAAATGACTAACACGAGGGGTCATAGTTTTAACCTAGTTGGAGGAAAGTATAGAGGGGATGTCAGAGGCAGGTTCTTTACACAGAGAGTTGTGAGAGCATGGAATGTGTTGCCAGCAGCAGTTGTGGAGGCAGGGTCATTGGGGACATTTAAGAGACTCCTGGACATGCATATGGTCACAGAAATTTAAGGGTGAAGGGCCTGTTCTGTGCTATGTTCTATGTTCAACAGCAAGGTGAGTAGAATAGAATACAATACAATACAATATTTTTAACTGTCACATGTACTCTAGTACATAAGTACAGGAGTACAGTGAGAGGTTTTTACAATGCTTGCCTTTAATGGCATAATCTTCAGTAAAAGTACCTAGATACAAATCTTGGGTACAAAAGCAGATTAAAAGAAAAAGTAATAGCATTACTACAGTATCTAAAAAATAAGTTAGAAATAAGGTAGTTATAACAGATTTAAAGGATTTATATTACAGTTTGGAAAAGAGTTTCAAATAGTAACAGCTCAGCATATAGTCTGACCACCCACACCAGGCACAAGTTCATCAACTGTCACGCTTCTCCAACTTTCAGTCCGCTCCTCACCAGCACTCAGCAGCAACAAGGTAAGTTGCACTGTATTGGGACTCGCTTCCCTCAGGGTTTCTCCACGCACTGCACTGGGACTCGGGTTTCCTCTCGCGCTGCACCAGGATTCAGGTTACCCCTCACACTGCACCAGTAAGAGGAGAGTGAGCAAGATGAAAAGACAGATGAAGGATAAAATTGAGAGGTCCACAGGAAACTCTAAAGAAGTCTGGTGATTATTCCAAAGGTTTAAAATAGTATGTTTTTAAATGGGAGGTCAGTGGGAGAAGATAAAAAGCACAGATTGAGAAGCTTCCTGTGCAGGGAAAGCAGATGATTGGTGAGTAAGATTGGTACGTAAATATGGAATTTGTTTGTATATATTATTTTCTTTTCAGCAATATTCAAGTTCTGTTTGAGCAAATAACAATTTGCATATGACTTTGCGACTTTCCATTAGCCTAGTCTCTTCAGTATGGTCATTGGTTTCATCTAAGGTTTCCAGTTTATAGATAAGGAATATTATTGTTTCCCCTTGAAGTTCTAACACCAAAAATATTGTGTCAACATAATAGATTTAGAATCAACTTTAGGAGTGAAGGATGGCAATGAACCAGAAGATATCTATGCAAAATCTGAATTTTACATCAACAATCTGATATAGTATTCTCATCAGAAACAAACTTTGTTAATTATTATCTGAATTAGAAAGAGAGAGAGAGAGAGAAAGTAGCTTTTATTTGTCATTTCTACCATATACAACTTATACAGTAAAAATGAGACAGTGTTCCTCCAGTACTAAGGATGCGACATTGACAGCACAAACTACACAATTGTGCATGGCATATAGTGCATAAGTGCAAAACACGCAAGTTACAGTGTAATAGAAGAATGATGAATGATAGACATTTTCTAGCAGCATTACAAAAGAATTTCAAATGGGTACTGTCTGATTATACTATGTTAAAAATCCTGATGGCTTGGGGGAAGAAACTGTTGAACAGTCTGGCCATGGGAAACTGTATGCTCTGGTATCTTCAGCCAGATGGCAGGAGGGAGAAGAGTTTGAGTGAGGGGTCTGTGAGGTCTTCTACAATGCTCTTAGCCTTTCAGATGCAGCACATGGAGAAAATGTCTGTAATGCAGGGAAGAGAGAGCCTGATGATCTTTTCAGCTGTCCTCACTATCCATTATAGGATCCTATGATCTGAAATGGTGCAATTCCCAAACCAGGCAGTGATGCAGCAGCTCAGGGTACTCTCAATGAACCCTCTGTATAATGTGGTGAGGATAAGGGATGGGAGGTGGGCTTTCCTCAGCCTGCACAGAAAGTAGAGACACTGTTGGGCTTTCTTGGCGATGGAGCTGGTGTTGTCCAGGTAAGATTCTCCATCAGGGGTATGCCAAGAAATTTGATGCTCTTCACCATCTCTACGGGAGGGCCATCTATGTCCGGTGGAGAGTGGTCATTCTGTGCCCTCCTGAAGTCAACAACCATCTCTTTTGCCTTGTCCACATTCAGAGACAGGTTGTTGGCTCTGCACCAATCCATTAGCTGGTGTACCTTCTCTTTGTATGCTGACTCGTTCCTGCTAGTGAGACCCAGTACAGTCATATTATCAGTGAACTTGATGGTGATTCAACCTGTGCATCGCTGCACAGTCGTATCAATAAGGTAAACAGCAGTAGACTCAGCACACAGCCCTGGGGGTCCCCATGCTCAGTGTGATGGTGTTGAAGATGTTGCTCCCGATCCAGACTGACTGAGGTCTCCCAGTTAGGAAATCCAGGATCCAGTTACACAGGAAGGTACTTAGGCCCAGCAGACTCAGCTTTCCAATCAGGTGCTGAGGAATGATGGTGTTAAATGCAGAACTAAAGTCTATGAACAGTAGTCTGACATAGGTGTCCTTGCAAATTATGTTTATTGCAAAACTGCAATTCTTCTAACTATAAACATCCCAATATTTATATTGTCATTAATCTTACCTTTAACACCTTTGAGTGGCTTGTGTTTAACACATTGATCACTGCCTTGCAATGTTGTCCTTTAAGCTGCTCGATGATAGAATTGAATTCTGCTGATGTGCATTTCCAGTGTTCGAGTTCAGTCAGTGGACCTGAATCTTCAGCTTCTTTTCTCACTTGATTGCTTTGTGCCAGCACCTGTATGGAGAGCAAGTTTCATAAAGTACTTTGACATAACTGAAAAACAAGGAATAAGAGCAGTTGGAGACTTGAGTTCGCTTCACTGTTCAATAGATCATGGTTGATCTACAGTCTCAACTTAACAACTCCCTGTGGGAATGGTGCACAGGCCATTACCAGTAACAACACACTAGGATGGAGTATAAAGGAAGAAATAATGGGAATCTGAAACTACAACCAGATTAGCCACAATGTTACTGAATGGTGGAGTAGGCTCAAAGGGCCAAATGGCCTACAACTGCTCCTAAGCCATACGGTTTTGTAATGGAACAAACCTCTCGTTACAAGAACCGATCTAGTGCACCATTACAAGTTGTTCAAAAATGGAAAACAAAATGCTCACAATAGTCCCATGAAGGTCGCAAACTGTAACAAGTAATGCATAAGATGCATGGGGCAGCAAGCAATACTGAACCTATCAACAGGAAATGCAGTCAAGAACGAGTTATGCTTAGAGGAAAGGTTGCATAAGTTAATGCTGGCTGTGAGGGAGTCGGCAAGGGAATATCTACCAAAAGACTGGGGGATAAAAGCTGAAGTGATATTGATTCTGAAACCCATGGCTGGGAGGTCAGGATTCCAGGGTGAAAGGAGCAGTAGTGGGTAACAAGAACCCACCTTTTTTTTTGCTGAGATGAAGGGTGAGGAGGAAAATGGGAGTCATCAATCTTTTCCCTGAGGGTGGGATGGGGAAGCTTGAAGGCACTTCATGCCTAGACAGCATTTTATTCGCCATCTGTCAGGTTCAAAGTTGGCAAATGATTGGGGATAAGAAAGAGGCTACAATTTACTTGGAGGAGACTGGAAGTCTGCACAGGAGCTGGAGGAGACAGGCAGCTTGCAAGAGCATTGTAGAGATAACTGCAAGGGCATGGGGGAGATAGGAAAATTGCAATGGTCAGGCCAGGAAAAATTTAAATCACCTGAGGTAATAAATTGCTTACAAATTAACACAGTCTATAAAGAATACATATTCAGGAATCACCATTAGTCCAGGTAAAATGTTGTGAATCTCTTTAAACTGAAAACTGTGTTAATTGTTATATTTAAATCTGAAAATGAGATACAGTTGCAGTGAAAAGGTTTATAATTGGCTTGTTAAAATATTTCATCTTTATGAATATAGGTAAGTTGTGACCTCACCAATCTGGAAGGTGTGTATTATGTGTCAGCCTTTTGTCTGCAGAAGTATGGGTCAGTTATTTTCCAAAAATGTATTTGTTGCAGCTTTACGCGTTTGATCTTGTGCCAATTTAATATTATTGTTGTGGCTTTAAATTTAATGGAAGGTTGATAACTATTGAGGATATTGATGAATTCTTCTATTTCTGTTTCAGTGTGAGTCCAAATACCCTATGCATTAAAAACAAATGATAACAGTAATACAACTATCAAACTGTAGCACTTTATATATGAATTAGTGAGAATGAAAATGTAGTCCTACAAAAATGGAGAAGTAATCCTTGAAAATATCTCGGAGTCTTTGAGAAACTAAACTGTGCCCTGTTAAGAGATATCTATATCTTTGTACATCAATCCAACTGAAAGTACGAGCAACAAGCACAGAAAATGTTAGAGAAACTCAGCCAGCCTGGCAGAATCTGTGGAGAGAGTTAACATTTCAAGTCAGAAATGAAGGGTAACTTTTGTAATTGCTTGCTGTATCTACACGTGATTCTTATGACATATCTAAGTTTCATTGTATATCAACACGGATTTTAAGAATATTTTTCTTTTACAACACAGATACAGAGAGCTAAATCAAAACTGCTTTCCGAGCTCTATAGCTTAAACAAAACACTTAACTATTTAATAATATGGTAACTTTAGCAGAGCAAAATTAAATAACAAAGCAATCTAAATAAAAACTAATAAAACTGTGGATGCTATAAATCAGAAACAAAAACAAAAGTTGCTGGAAAAGCTCAGCAGGTCTGACAGCATTTGTGAAGAGAAATCAATGTTGAAAATTTTGAAAAAACATAAAGATAGATAAGTCCCCTGGGCCAAACAGGATATATCCAAGGTTACTACAGGAAGTGAGGGAATAGATTGCTGCACCTTTGGTGATGATCTTTGCGTCCTCACAGTCCACTGGTGTAGTGACTGATGATTGGAAGGGTGGAAAATGTTATTCCTTTGTTCAAGAAAGGGATTAGGGGTAACCCTTGGAATTATAGACAGTCAGTCTTATGTCTGTGGTGGGTAAATTTCTGGAGAGGATTCTGAGAATTACGATTTATGCTTACTTGGAAAACCATAGCTTGATTAGAGATGGTCAGCATAGATTTGTGAAGGGCGGGTTATGCCTCACAAGCCTTATTGAATTCTTTGAGGATTTGACAAAACACACTGATGAAGGTAGAGCAGTGGATGTGAATGTACATGGATTTTAGCAAGGCGCTTGATAAGGTTCCCCATGGTAGGCTCATTCAGAAAGATTGGAGGAATACAGGGAAACCTGCCTGTCTGGATACAGAATCAGCTGGCTCATTGGAGATAAAGGGTGATAGTAGATGGAAAGTATTCAGCCTGGAGCTTGGTGACCAGTGGTGTTCCGCACGGATCTGTTCTGGAACCTCTGCATTTTGTGATGTTGTGTTGGTGGAGTTGTGTATAGTGTGGAAGGCTGTTGTAGGTTACAACAGGACATTGATAGAATGCAGAACTGGGCTGATAGTGGCAGATGGAGTTCAACGTGGAAATGTGTGAAGTGATTATTTTTGGAAGGTCAAATTTGAATGCAGAATACTGAGTTAAAGGAAGGATTCCTGGCAGTGTGGAGGAACAGAGGGATCTAGGGTCTATGTCCACAGATTCTTCAACATTGCCACCCAAGTTGATAGGGTTGTTAAGAAGGCGTTGGTGTGTGGGCTTTCATTAGCAGGGGATTGAGTTTAACAGCTGCAACGTTATGCTGCAGCTCTATAGAGTCCTGGTTAGACTACACTTGGAATATTGTATTCAGTTCTAGTCACCTTATTACAGGAAGGATATGGAAGCTTTAGAGAGGGTGTAGAGGAGATTTACCAGGATGCTGCCTTGATTAGAAGGCACGTTTTAAGAAGAAAGGTTGAGGGAGCTCAGACTTTTCTCATTGAAGCAAAGAAGGGTGAGAGGCGACATGAAAGAGATGCACAAGGTGATGAGAGGCATAGATGGAGTGAATAATTAGAGACGGTTTCCCAGGACAGAAATGGCTATCAAAAGGGGCATAATTTTTAAGGTGATTGGAGGAAGGTTTAAGGGAGATTTTAGAGGTCGGTTCTTTCCACAGAGAGTGGTGGGTGCATGGAATGCACTGTCAGCAGTGGTAGTAGAATCAGATACATTAGGAAAATTTTGGATAGGCAGATGGATGATAGAAAGATGATGGGTATGTAGGATAGTTTGATCTTAGAGTAGGATAAAAGCTTGGCACAACATCAAGGCCGAAAGGCCTACACTGTGCTGTACTGTTCTATGTCCTATGTCCTCACAGCGCCAGAGACCCGGGTTCAATTCCCGCCTCAGGCGACTGACTGTGTGGAGTTTGCACGTTCTCCCCGTGTCTGCGTGGGTTTCCTCCGGGTGCTCCGGTTTCCTCCCACAGTCCAAAGATGTGCAGGGCCAGGTGAATTGGCTATACTAAATTGCCCGTAGTCTTAGGTAAGGGGTAAATGTAGGGGTATGGGTGGGTTTCGCTTCGGCGGGTCGGTGTGGACTTGTTGGGCCGAAGGGCCTGTTTCCACACTGTAATGTAATCTAATCTAATCTATGTTCTATGTTAACATTTCAGGTCCGTGACCCTTCCTCAGAACAAAGTAATCAAACAGATTTCTGTGATTTAAATTCGATAGCTTTTGTTTTCAGCCTCATTCACACAAAAGACAGACGAAAAAAACACAATTAAGGGATAAATTAACAAAATACGTTAAGTACTTAGCGGTATGGTGTAAAGACAATGTCTCCATCAATGTCAGCAAAATGAAAGAGCTGGTCATTCACTTCAGGAAGTGAAGTGATGGGCATGCTGCCCTCTGCATCAATAGTGCTGAGGAGGAGATGGTTGAGGGTGTCAGGTTTCTGGGAGTGAAGATTACCAACAACCTGTCCTGATTCACCAGCACCAATGCAAGAAAGCACAACAACATCTCTATTTCCTCATGAGCTGAAGGAAATTCAGCATGTCCACAATGATTCTTAACAATTATTATAGATGCACCATAGAAAGCATCCTATCTGGATGCATCACAGCATGGCATTGTAACTGCTCTTCCCAAGACCATAAGAAACTACACAGCCATGAACACAGCTCAGTCTATCACACAAATCAGCCCTCAATCCATTGATTCCATCAATACTTCCCGCTGCCTCAGGAAAGCCACCAAACACCCTTTTCATCCCAGTCCTATTCTCTTCCACACTCATCAATCAGGTAGAAGATATAAAAGTTTGCATACATGTATGAATAGATTCAAGACTTTTAAATGGACCTCTCAAATGTTCATTCTGATATTTCTCTCTCTCTTCACCTTCTCTGTGGCTGTAACACTGTATTGTTATGACACAAAGATGAACGCCTCTATTAATTAAACCAAACACCCTGAAAAGCTCACCTCAACTCGTAATCTGTTAAAATATAAGTGACAGAGAACTGCCAAATTCCATTATTTAAAGAAAATAACATCAATTTATTTTCTAACTCTAAAAGTGAACATTAAATAAAACTATTCACAAATCTCAGACCTTTTCCTCTTAACAGCCTACTATCTGCCTCCAACTCTATAACAATAAGCTGCTCCAATAATACACTTATTAAAATTACAAGTTAATTTCAAAACAACAGTGACTGCCTTCTTCTGTGTCTTCACTGTTCCAGCTGTGGATCTTTCTGGGTCGTCTTCTTTATTTTTACTGCGAGTATGTTTCACATAAAAAGGTACATTTGATAGTGTTTCCTAATTTCTTTGAGAATAAGATGTTACATTGACAGTTAGCTCTCTCTCTATGGCAGATGCTCTCTGACCAATTTTCAAAATGTCTGCATTCTTATACCCTATCTCATTGGTACAATGTTGGCAAAACAATAATTTCAAACTCGATTAGTTTTATATATTGGGGAATAATTTAAACTGATTGTTAAATTTGAATTATTGTCAAAACAGCAACCAAAATGTTATATAATTTCAATTTTCCAGTATGCTCTGCTACTGCCATCTAGTCATATACACAGGTGGTTGTAAGCTAACTTATACTTTACATGTTAATTCTGCACACTAAAACAACATTGGAATCAGTCAAATCTTATCTAGAAGTGTTCCTTTAAATCTGCGATAACGCACCTGCGATCACATTTTTTACAATGCACAACACAAAGTTTTTAAATTAATAGGCTGTAACATAAGACTGCAACAAAATAATCTCATAGTTTTGCCATTAAATCTTTCCACAATTGTAAGAGGATTGTGGTCTGTGTACACAACTGTCTCTGATAGATTACTCGTCACATAAACATTAAAATGTTGTAAGGCCAGTACCAAACTCAATAATTCTTTTTCGATAGTAGAATACCTTTTGCAATGGGTGTTGACTTTTTTTGAAAAGTAGCCAATTGGCCATTCCATCATCATCTTCCTTTAGCAGTACATATCCAACTCCTATATCGCTAGCATTGATTCCAACTTTGAAGGGTTTCAAAAACTTTTGTGTTGCTAAAACTGGTGCTCTGGTTAATACGGCGCTTAAATTCTCAAATGTCTCCTGGCATTGTTCTGTCCACCAAAATTTTGTATTCTTCTTTAGTAAATACGTCAGCAGTGCCACCACACTTATAAAGTTTGTGGGCGGCACGGTGGCACAGTGGTTAGCACTGCTGCCTCACAGCGCAAGAGACCCGGGTTCAATTCCCGCCTCCACTGTGTGGAGTTTGCATGTTCTCCCGGTGTCTGCGTGAGTTTCCTCCGGGTGCTCCAGTTTCCTCCCACAGTCCAAAGATGTGCAGGACAGGTGAATTGGCTATGCTAAATTTCCCGTAGTGTTAGGTAAGGGGTAAATGTAGGGGTATGGGTGGGTTGCGCGTTGGTGTGACTTGTTAGGCCGAAGGGCCTGTTTCCACACTGTAATGTAATCTAATCTAATCCTAAGCGTAAACTTCTGGTAGAATGCGCTTAGTCCCAAACATTGAAGCACCTCTTTCTTCAAGGATGATCATGGAAATTCCTTGATGGCCTCCATCTTTATGTTCCTTGGGGTCAACCTTCCATGTCTGATGTTATGTCCCAAGAATGTTATCTCTGCCTTCGTGAATTCTGTTTTCTTTAAGTTTATTAACAGTTTTGCCTCTGGTAATGGTTCAAAGAGTTCTGCCAACAATACCATGTGATCTTTCCATGTCTCACTAAAGATCACTACATCATCCAGATGGACTACACAATTTGTTAATCCAATTACAACTCTACTCATGAATCTTTGGAATGTGGCTGGTGTGTTCTTCATTCCAAAGGGCATCACTATGAATTGACATAGCTCATTTGGGGAAGGGGGGGGGCAGAATGCAGAAACTTCTTTCGCTTTCTCTGATAAAGATACCTGCCAATAAACATGCAGTAAGTTCAACTTCATGATGTAAGTAGCTTGACAAACTTTTTCTGTAGTCTTCCAATTTTGGTATTGGAAAAGGAGTCCGAATTTGTTAGTGTTGACCTTCCAAGAGTCAAAACAAAATCGTTGAGTCCTGTTAGGGTTGGGAACTAACACAATCGCCTAACTCCACTCATTCTGACTCGGTTCAAAAATATCTTCGTTGAGCATTGCATCCACTTCCTTTTGGGCCTTGTGGCTTTGAGAGGATTAAGCCTGTATGGATGTTGTTTTATTGGAACAGCATTCCCTACTTCCAGCTCATGCACAATAGTATTAGTCCTCCCCATCTTATTCCTGCATATGTCCTCATACGAGTGCAACAAAACTTTCAACTCGGTTCTTTGTTCCTGAGATAGATAGCTCACTGATCTCTCCCAATCCTCAAGGACTTCCTCAATATTTAATGTAATTTGAGGCATATCAAACTCCACACATCTAGATTTAATTTCTCACTCTGTGGGGCAGTAACTCACACCTGTTTCTCCAGTTCCCTGTCTCTACTATTGCAAGGTTTCAACATATTCTCGTAACATACCCGATATAGTTTTTTTCTATTAGGCAACTTTACCAAGTAGTTTACCAGACTCAACTTTTTCTCAATTTGATAGGGACCATTAAACCTGGCTTTGAAGGGATCTCCTACCATTTGTAACAATGCTATTCCTCATCCCCACTGGGAAATGTCCAAATTTTAGAGTTTTTTTTATCTGCCACCTACTTCATTCTATGCTGTGTCCTCTTCAGGTGCTGTTTGGCCACCTCATCTAATTGATTCAATCTTTCCCTCACCATAATCCAAATATGAGATCTCTAATTTCAGTCCTATCAATTTTCTTTAATTAATTTCAAAGGTCCGCTCACTTAATGTCCAAATATTAACCCAAAGGGAGTAAACTGAGTCAATTCATTTGGAGCATCTCTAATGGCAAACAAAACAATGGGATACCGTACCCCAATCATTTGGGTAATCCTGACATTACGCTCTTAACATGGTCTTCAGGGTCTGATGCCACCTTTCCAAAGCTCCCTGAGATTCAGGATGGTATGCATTTGATTTAAAGTGCTGTATACTTAAACTATCCATTACTTCCTTAAAAAGCCTAGCAGCAAAATTCAACCCTTGGTCTGACTGAATCTCGCTGGGTAGTCCATTCCAGGTAAAGAAAGCTACTAACTCCTCCACCTCTCTTTTTGCTTTAATACTGCATAATGGAATTGCCTCCAAAATCAGGTAGACACACCCATTATGGTTAGCAAATACTGGTTCACACTTAGTTTTAGGGATGGGACCTATATAATCAAAAATAACCCACATGAAAAGATTGAAATTCTTCAAATTTGGGAATTGACAACAAAGGTGCTGGTTTTATTACTGCCTGTGGCTTACCTACCATTTGACATGTATGACATGTCCAACAAAACTTAACTACATCCTTGTGCAGTCCAGGCCAATAGAAATGCTTTTGTATCTTAGCATGAGTCTTCCTCACACCTGGATGACCTCCTATTGGTAATTCAAGTGCTACCTGTAATACTTCCTGACTGTATGCTATTGACAACACAATCTGGTGCACTTCCACCCATTTCTCCTCTGTATTAACCTGCAGTAGTCTCCATTTTTGTCTTAGGATTCTATCTTTAAGATAATGACTCTTGGGAATACATTCTGATTCATTTTCTGAGTATGCATTAATATACCTTTTACTGTCTCATCTTTCTATTTCAAGTCCTTTAGCCTTTCAGGACTGAACACATCTGTCTGACTCTCTACCTGCTCAGGTTTATCCTGCACCATTACATCAAACAGGGTGTCAGCTAACTGAACCTCAACTCCTTCATCTTTCTCTTTAGTTTTGCTTCTTGTTGTGACTCATGACAGTGGGATCTTGTTACTAAATAGTCTGGAAAAATTCAAGGTTTTTTTTCTTTTAACTTCTCAGTTCCATGCTCTTTCTTTTGGCTTCTCCACAACAAGGAGTGTCACTCCCACCTTGCATTCTGCTAAATTGTTCCCAAGAGCAAACTGTATTCCTGGAACTGACACTCTGTCAATCACTCACACTGTTGCTTCCCGAATCTTCGTTTGGCTCTCTAACTTAGTCTTACACATGCTAAAGGGAATGCTAAATTTCTGTCCATCTATTCCACAAATTACCTCTCTCTCGGGTAACATGTCAGAAAGAGTGGAAATATTTTCATCTCTTACTATTAGAAACTGATTTGCTCCTGTATCTCTCTAAATTGTAACTTCTTTCCCTTCTCCCCCTGTTTTTCCTGAGTAAATGTTACCCACAGAGGTGAAGTCTTTATTGAGATCAGGCACTAGCTCAATACCCAGCCCTTGACTAGGCTGTGCACTCTCCTACAGTTCTTAGAACCTAGAACAATACAACACAAAACAGGCCCTTCGGCCCTCAATGTTGCGCCAACCTGTGAACTATTCTCAGCTCATCCCCCTACACTATCCCATCATCATCCCTGTGCTTATCTAAGGATTGTTTAAATCTCCCTAATGTGGCTGAGTTGACTACATTAGCAGGTAAGGCATTCCACGCCCTTACCACTCTCTGCATAAAGAACCTGCCTCTGACATCTGTCTTAAATCTTAAACCCCTTAATTTGTGGTTATGCTACCTCAAACATGCTGATGTCAGCATCCTAGGAAAAAGACTTTCACTGTCTACCCTATCTAATCCTCTGATCATCTTGTATGTCTCTATCAAAACCCCTCTTAACCTTCTTCTTTCCAATGAGAACAGACCCAAGTCTCTCAGCCTTTCCTCATAAGACCTTCCCTCCAGACCAGGCAACATCTGGTAAAATCTCCTCTGCTCCTTTTCCAATGCTTCCACATCCTTCCCGAATTATGGGACCAGAACTGTACACAATATTTCAAGTGTGGCCGCACTAGCATTTTGTACAGTTGTAGCATGATATTGCGGCTCCAGAACTCAATCCCTCTACGAATGAAATCTAACAACACCATATGCCTTCTTAACAGCACTATCCACCTGGGTGGCAACTTTCACAGATCTATGTACATGGACTCCAAGATCCCTCTGAACATCCACACTACCAAGAATCTTTTCATTGACCCAGTACTCTGCCTTCCTGTTATTCTTCCCAAAGTGCACCACCTCGCATTTAGCTGCATTGAACTCCATTTGCCATCTCTCAGCCCAAGTGTGCAGTTTATCCAAGTCCCCCTGCAACCTGCAACATTCTTTCAAACTGTCCACTACTCCACCCACTTTAGTGTCATCTGCAAATTTACTAATCCATCCACCTATGCCTGCGTCTAAGTCATTTATAAAAATGACAAACAACAGTGGTCCCAAAACTGATCCTTGTGGCACACCACTAGTAACCGGACTCCAGACTGAATATTTTTCATCAACCACCACTCGCTGCCTTCTTTCTGAAAGCCAGTTTCTATTCCAAACTGCTAAATCACCCTCAATTGCATGCATCTGCAATTTCTCCAACAGCCTACTATGTCAAAGGCTTTACTGAAGTCCATGTATACCACATCAACTGCCCTATCCTCATCTACATGCTTGATCACCATCTCAAAAAACTCAATGAGGTTTGTGAGACATGACCTGCCCTTGGCGAAACCATGTTGACTATCTGAAATCAAATTGCTGCTTCAACTTTTCTTGGGGTTTCCTTTACTACTTCCACTCATCCCACTGGTTTAGCCCCTTTTACCACATCAGGAATGGGGATTATAGGATTTCTTTCAGGATGGCAGCCAGTGATTAGTGGAGTTCCACATGGGTCAGTATTGGGAACACAACAATTCACATTATAGGTTAACAATCAGGATGAAGGAACTTGGGGCATTTGTGCAAAGTTTGCAGACAAGTAGGTGGATGAAAGGTAATGTTGAGGAAACGGGGAAGCTACAAAAGGACTTGGATAGCCAAGGACAATGAGCAAAGGAGTGGCAAATGGAATACAATCTGTGAAAGTGTGAGGTAATACAGTTTTTGGATGGAAGAAGAATAAACGTGTAGAAGCTTCAGAATTCTGAAGCATAAACGGATGTAACATTCTTGGTTCAGGATTCTCTTAAGATTAACATGCAGATTCAGTTGGCAGTTAGGAAGGCAAATTCGCATTAATTTTGAGAGGGCTAGAAAACAAGAGCAGATATGTACTGCTAGAACTGTATAAGGTGCTAGTCAGACCACATTTGGAATATTGTGAGCAATTTGGGATCCAGTATCAAAGAAAGCATGTGCTGGTCTTGCAGGAGGTCCAGAGGAGGTTTACAAGAATAATTTCAGTGATGAAGAGCTTGTCACATGAGGAGCTGTTGAGGACTCTGGGCCTATACTCAACAGAGGTTAGAAAGATGAAGGAGGATCTCATTGAAACTTACAGAATACTGAGAGGCCTAAATAGAGTGGATGTGAAGAACATGTTTCCATTAGTACATGAGACTAGAACCTGAGGGCACAGTCTTAGAATGAAGGGACAAGCTGTGGAACTGAGATAAGGAAGAATTCCTTCTGCCAGAGGGTGGTGAATCTATGAAATTTCGTGAAATTGATTGCCACTGAACTGTTGTAGAGATCAAATTATTGCGTTTATTTAAGTTGGATTCTTGATGTTTAAGAAGATCAAAGGTTTCTGTGGGAAGGCTGGAGAATGGATTTGAGAAACATATCAGCCATGGTTGAATGAAGTAATATACAAAATGGCTTGAATGGCCTAATTCTGTGTGTGTACCTTATGGCCCAATGGTCTAATGCCATTGAATGGCAAGTGGAGCCGGCATCTATTCTATTGACGATGACCACTGTCTGTCATTTATCAGCCTAAGGTAGCATGTGCTGCATATGGACATAAGCCACTTTATAAACTAAATTGTGAATGGTATATGTTGAACAATCATCGCTTCTGATCTCATGGTGCATAATATTCATTAATGTAGCAGCTGAGGATGGTTGGGCCTAAGACACCATATTTGAACTAATTCCTGCAGTGATATTCTGGAAATTCGATGAATTTCCACAACTATCTATGCTAGGCTAGACTCCCACCAGTCTAGAGGCTTCTCTAGATTTCCATTCATTTTAGTTTTGCTGAGATGCCTTGATGTTATACTTGTTTAAAAGTTGCTTTGATATGAACAGCATCACTCTCACCTCATCTCTGGAATTCAGCTCTTTTTTCCATATTTCAACATGAAGTCAGTTGCAGAGATACCTTGGTAAAAGTCAACCTGAGCATTGGTGAGCAGGTAATTGCTGAGTAAATGTTGCTTGACTTTCTTTTTTCTTTAAGTGTCTGTGTATGTGCAGACATCTATTGTGTGGAAAAAAAACTTTATTCCGTACTTTCCACCATCAGGAAAATACCCATGTGGCTGTTGAACCAGTAACAGAAATACTTATGACTTAGCTTCTGTTCACTAAACTTTCAATGGTTGATAATGGAAAGTTAGGCAGGGAGCTTTCAACCTTCATGGTGTAGTATCAACTGCTTCTGCCAGAAACACATTCCAAAATCCCTGTTCACATTCTCTCGTCCCTCCCCCTATATGACCATCGTGTTTTCTCTCAGATGTGCTGGCACCAATTCCCAAGTACTGAACTTATTAGTGACCAAACATCCTGCTTTTTTTTTTAACATCAACCTGTTCAGAGATGTTATGACACAACTCTACAGCAGGTGGGACTTGAATCCAGGTGTGAGAGGAAAGATTTGTGGATTGTTGTGGTCCACATAGCAACCAACATTATTGGGGTTCTGCTGAGGGAATATGAGCAGCTAGAGGCTAAATTAAAAAGCAGAATCAAAAAGATAATAATCTTGTAGATTACTAGCTAATCCATGAGCCAATCAGCACAGAGTGAGCAAAATTAAAGAACTAAACAATTGGCTCAAAGATTGGTGTGGGAGAAATGAATTGATGGGACACTGGCACCAGTACAGGGGAAGGAGGGAGCTGTTCTGGTGGGACTGGCTCTACCTGAATCATGCTGGGACCAGAGTCCTGTTGAATTGCATAACTAGAGCTGTAGATCAGCCTTTAAACTAAATAGTAGAGGATGGGTTCAGTTGCATGGAAAATTAGAAAATCAAAGGAATTAAAAGTTAGCGATAGGGGTGATGGTTACCAGAAAATAAAAGGAAGGGACAGTGGTTAGCACTGCTGCCTCACGGCGCGAGAGACCCGGGTTCAATTCCCGCCTCAGGTGACTCTCTGTGTGGAGTTTGCACATTCTCCCCGTGTCTGCGTGGGTTTCCTCCAGGTGCTTCAGTTTCCTCCCACAGTCCAAAAATGTGCAGGTTAGGTGAATTGGCCATGCTAAATTGCCCATAGTGTTAGGTGAAGGGGTAAATGTAAGAGAATGGGTCTGGGTGGGTTGTGCTTCGGCGGGTCAGTGTGGACTTGTTGGGCCGAAGGGCCTGTTTCCACACTGTAAGTAATCTAAATCTAAAGTCATATTGCACCAAGTAAACATAAAATCTGTTATGGAACGGACTCCAACTGAAAGCAAAACTAAATCCCCGAGTCTATATGAGTTTGATTCCCACTCACTCATGCTTCTTTTATCTAATTTTTAAAAAAAAACACTCCGAGAACTCAAAGCTGTTTTGCCATTGCTTCTGAAGCAGACTTTCTGGCGCCACTATGGAACAGCTCTCACCAATAGCACAGAAAAAAATTCTCTTAAAGGCACAGTACTGTCTCAAAGAGCAAGGAAATTTGATAATAGTACAAACCTAAAGGCTTTGCAGCTTAATACACAAAGCATTTGGAATAAATGTAGATAAACTGACAGTGCAAACTGAAGTTAATAAATAGATCTCATAGCCATTACAGAAACACGGTTACAAGGAGATCAAAACTGGGAACATAACATTCAGTAATATTTGATCTTACAGGAAGATGGGAAAAGCAGTGGGAAGCATTGTTAATCAGAGATGAAATGAGGATAGTTGTGAGAGATGATCTAGATTTGGATGATGTATTTGGGCAGAGGTAAAAAAACAGCAAGGGAAAGAACATATTGGGAGGAGTAATGTACACCCTCCAAACAGTAGTCACTCTGTTGGAAAGGCTATAAGTCAACAAATCTTAGAAGCATATATAAAGAATAGAGCAAATCTTATGGGTGACTTTAATCTTCATGTTGGTTAGGTTAATAAAATTGGAAAGGGTAGCTATAACAACAAATTCATTGACTGTGTTTGGAACAGTTTCCTGGAGCAATATATCATGAAGCCAACCATGGAACAGATTATCTTGATCTGGTAACGTGCAATAAGGCAGGTTTAATAAATTACTTCAGATTAAAAGATCCCCTTGGTGGTAATTTAATTCAGATAAATGCGAGGTGCTGCATTTTGGGAAAGCAAATCTTAGCAGGACTTACACACTTAATGGTAAGGTCCTCAGGAGTGTTGCTGAACAAAGAGACCTTGGAGTGCAGGTTCATGCATCCTTGAAAGTAGAGTCGCAGGTAGATAGGATAGTGAAGAAGGCGTTTGGTATGCTTTCCTTTAGCGATCAGAATATATTTTGCATGCAATTCTGGTCTCCTTCCTATCGGAAAGATGTTGTGAAACTTGAAAGGGTTCAGAAAAGATTTATAGGGATGTTGCCAGGTTTGGAGGATCTGAGCTATAGGGAGAGGTTGAATAAACTAGGCTGTTTTCCCTGAAGCGTTGAGGGGTGATCTTATAGAGGTTTACAAAATTGTGAGAGGCATGGTTAGGATAAATAGACAAAGTCTTTTCCCTGGGGCCGGGGAGTCCAGAACGAGAAGGCATAGGTTTAGGGTGAGAGGGGAAAAATAAAAAAGAGACCTAAGGGGCAACTTTTTCACACAGAGTGGTACGTGTATGGAATGAGCTGTCAGAGGATGTGGTGGAGGCTGGTACAATTGCAACATCTAAAATACATTTGGATGGATATATGAATAGGAAGAATTTGGAGGGATGTGGGCCAGGTGCTGACAGGTGGGACTAGATTGGGTTGGGATATCTGGTCGGCATGGATGGATTGGACCGAAGGGTCTACTTCCATGCTGTACATCTCTATGACTCTATAATGATCATAACATGATAGAACTTCATATTCAGTTTGACAGTGAGAAACCTGGGTCGAAAAAAACTTAAAGAGAATTACAATGAAAAGAGAATAGCGTCAGTTAAAGTGAATTGGGCAGATAGTGTAACGATGCTACAGCTTTGAGGGGTGCATTTTGTCCTGTGATTTTGTTTTGACCCAGAGAGGCAGAGTTGTCTCTTTCAAGCCAATAAAGTTAGCAATTTATGAGGCCCTGGGTTTTTGTTTAAACTTAGAACAATAGAAGCAGCACTTCCACTAAATGAGTTTTCATTTAGCTTTCAGTTGCTGGGATTTTGAAGTTCGCTGTTATACATCTCTCTCAGTCACAGCAAAAGCTGGAGTTCTTTCTCCCTGCCAGAATTTAGTACTGGTGTTCTCTTCTGCTGAGAAACATTACATGTGACACCTATTTTACTGAATTTGCCAACGGTGTGTTTATGGATGTTATGATATTGGGACAGTTTCTGTTTAGTAGTTAAATAACTATTATTCTATTAAGTTTTCTATAAAGTTATACCAATTCTTCTTTCTTTTCTTTGTACATTAACTGGGTATAAGATAAAAGTGTGTATTACATAGAATGGAATAGTGTGACTAATCAAATGACATCTGGGATACACCTTAAATAAGATGAAATCTAGGGTCGGGGCTATCTCCTTGATATATCTGAGTGGAGTTTGATCTAGTCCATAACAAATTGGGGGTTCATAGAGGATCAAAATCTCTAACTCCATCTTGGGTTTAGGATTATTGGATTTAAGGGCAGTGAATGGTAAGTGTTGGTGTTTTCATTCTTGGGTTTTCCAAATAAGGTATGTAAGAATGACTCTTTCAGCAGCTATGAGTTTCCCGGAGATGGAAGAAGTCAATCAGTGTTTTTCAGAAAGTGAGCAAGGCAAGGCTTTTGGAATTGGCAAGAAAGCTGAAGTTGGAGTTGCCTGTATCTGTGAGGAAAGGGGAGATAATTGCAGCAATAACTACATTTATGATTGCCAGAAACGCAATCCGAATCATTGGAAAATACATAAATTCAATCAAAAATGAAGCAGCTTGAATTAGAAGCAATGACAAGGGGAAAAAGAAAAAGAAAGAACAGCAGAACAAAATGAAAAGGAAAGAATAGCCATGGCAGAAGAAACAGTTATAAATTGAAACAGTTTGAATTATGATTACCAGCAGAGGAAAAAGGAAAAGGATGGCTCCAGCAGAAGAAAGGGAGAAACAAAATAGAAAGGAGGAAGCTGAGAGTTATTGACCTTCAGAGGCTGGCAACAAAAGAGAAAGTCAACTTAAAACTGTGAAGGTAGGAGTTGTGATGAGGACAGTGATGAAGACAAAACCCATTGTACCCAAACGCCTGGTGGGGATTTGTTTAAATATGTCAAAACATTACCAAGTGTTTGATGAGGAGGACGTGGAAGTCTTTTTTTTCATTTCATTTGAGAAAATAACTAAACAAATGAAATGGCAGGTGACAATGTGGGTTTTGCTGATCTAAACAAAGTTGGTAGGTAGAACTAGTGACCTATTTGCATCAGGAAGGAAGTATCTTGGAAGCATAATGAGGTGAAAAAAGCTATCTTAAGTGCATATGAACAAGTGCCAGAAGCCCACAGACATGTTTTTGAAATCTATGGACAGTGAATCTGGTCAAACGTACGTACAGATTGAAAGGATCAAACAAACTTTGATATGTGGACACAGCATTGAAAACAGATCAGACATATGATGCTCTTAAAGAGACTGTTATTTTGGAGGAGTTCAAAACTTCACTTCCTGAAGAGAAGAGACTTAAAACTGGAAGTTTACCAGCTGAAATGGCAGATGATTACAAGTTAGTTCATAAATTAAAGTTTGGCTTTTGACATCAATTTCAATCAGTAAGCGATAGAAACTGGGGTAAAGAGAAATTCTCAGGGAGTAAAGGAAAAGGAGATCTCATTGGAAATAGGAAAGATAGCTTACCACAGATTAAAAAAGAAACAAATGAGGGAGGAAGAGAAATAAACAGCCTCGGGTGTTTTAACTGTCGCAAAGTAGGACACATGAAATCGCAGTCTTGGTTTAAGAAAAGCATTGGGAAGACAGATGTGGTAAAACAGGATAAGCCAGTGGAGTTTATTAAACTGGTAAAATAGAACCCAGTGGAAGCTAAACAGCTGTAAAAGAATGCAGTCTAGTCTGGGTTTGGTTAATAAAAAACGACATGACCTCTTTAAAGAATTTACCTGTGTGGGTAAGGTTTACTCATAGTAGGAGTAGATAAGAAATTAAAATTTTAGAGATACAGGAGCAAGTCGATCTTTGGTGAGAAATGGGGAGTTATGTAGGAGAAATCGAGGACTACAGATGCTGGAAATCAGAGTCGAGAGTGTGGGGCTGGAAAAGCACACCAGTTCAGGCAGCATCCAAGGAGCAGCAGAATCAAAGTTTTGGGCATAAGCCCTTCATCAGGAATGAGGCTTATGAGCCGGGGATGCTCAGAGATAAATGGGAGGGGGGGAGGGGCTGGGGAGACGTTAGTTGGGATGTGATAGATAGGTGAAGGTGGGGGTGAAAGTGCTGGGTCGGATAGGAGGGAAGGAAGATGGACAGGTCAAAAGGGCAGTGCCGAGTTGGAAGCTTGGGACTAGGATAGGGTGGGGGGAGGGGAAATGAGGAAACTGGTGAAATCCACATTGATCCCGTGTGGTTGCAGGGTGCCAAGGCAGAATATGAGGTATTCTTCCTCCAGGCATTGGGTGGTTAGGGTTTGGTGACGGAAGAGGCCCAGGACCTGCATGGAGGTTGAAGTGTTCAGCCACGGGGAGGTGGGGTTGATTGGTGCAGCTGTCTCAGATGTTTTCTAAAATGATCCACAAGGTGGCGTCCTGTTTCCCCGATGTTGAGGAAACCACATCAGGTGCAACAGAGACGGTAGATGATGTGTGTCGAAGTACAGGTAAATATCTGACGGATGTGGAAAGATCCTTGGAAAGAGGTGAGGGGGAACATGTGGATGCAGGTTTTACACTTTTTGCAATGGCAGGGGAAGGTGCCAGGAGTGAAGAGGGTTGGCTGTTTGGCTGGGGGGGTTGGGTGCATGAACCTGACAAGGGAGTCATGGAGGGAATGATCTCTCCGAAACACAGATAGGGGTGGGAGGGAAATATATCCCTAGTGGTTGGGTCTGTTTGCATGTTGCATAAATGGCAGAGGATGATGCAACATATCTAGAGGTTGTTGGGGTGGAAGGTGAGGACTAGGTGGGGTTCTGTCCTTGTTGTGATTGGAGGGATGAGGTTCAAGGGCAGAGGTGCGGGAAGTGGAGGAGATACATTGGAGGGCATAATCAACCACATAGGAGGGGAAATTGTGGCCTTTGAAGAAGGAGGCCATCTGGGATGTTCTATGGTGGAATTGGTCTTCCTGGGAGCAGATGGGGCAGAGGCAGAAGAATTGGGAATAAGGGATGGTGTTTTTATAGGAGGCAGGGTGGGAGGAGGTGTAGTCCAGGTAGCCGTGGGAGTCGGTGAGTTTGTAATAAATGTCCATGTTTAGCTGGTCGCTGGAGATGGAGATGGAGATGGAGAGGTCCAGGAAGGAGAGGGAGGTGTCCGAGATGGTCCAGGTGAACTTGAGGTCAGGGTGGCAGGTGTTTGTGAAGTTAATGAACTGTTCGACCTCCTCGTGGGAGCACAAGTTAGTGCCAATACAGTCAACAATGTAGTAGAGGAAAAGGTAGGGAATGGTGCCATTGTAGCTGCGGAAGATGGACTGTTCCACATACATGATGAAGAAGCAGGCATAGCTGGGGCGTCTTCGGGTGCCCATGGCTACCCCTTTGGATTGAAGGAAGTGGGAGGATTGGAAGGAGACATTGTTGAGGGTGAGGACCAGTTCAGCCAGGCGAATGAGAGTGTCAGTGGAAGGGTACTGGTTAGGTCAGCGCGAAAGGGAAAAAAAACGGAAGGCTTGGAGGCATTCGTCATGGTGGATAGATGTGTACAGGGACTGGTTGTCGTGGTGAAGATAAGGCATTGGGGACCGGGGAAACAAAAGTCGTGGAGGAGGTGAAGAGTATGCGTGGTATCCCAAACATAGGTGGGGAGTTGCAGAACTAATGGGGACAGGACAGTGTCAAGGTATGCAGAGATGAGTTTGGTGGGTAGGAGCAGGCTGAGACAATGGGTCGACCAGGGAATTTAGGTTTGTGAATCTTCAGTAGGAGGTAGAATTGAGGGGTGCGGGGTTCACGGACAATGAGGTTGGAGGCTGTGGATGGGAGATCCCCATGGATGAAGACGTCACGTCCACCACACCCCACAGACCGCAGCCACTGCCGACCATGCCACCTCTGTGGTTGCTGTCCAGATAACAACCTCTGCAATATGTGATGAGATTGTGGATAGTCTAGGAGATGATGGTTTAGTGATGGAAGGTGAAGTCATGGTCGAGGGGGCAGTAGGAGGCGGTGTCTGTGAATTAGTGCCTGGCTTCAGCGGTGGAGAGGTCAGTGCGCAAAACTACTACAGCAAAACCTTTTATCTGCAGATTTGATGGTGATATGGGGGTTGGAGCAGACAGAATGGAGGGCTGTGCGTTGTGAGGGTGAGAGGTTGGAGTGGGTGTGGTGGGTGGACAGGTTGAGGCAGTCTATGTCACAGCAGCAATTGGAAATGTAGAGGTCAAGGGCGGGTAACAGACCAGCACGGGGTGTCCTGGTGGATGGGGTATATTGGAGGCGGGGGAAAGGCTCCTCGGAGGCCATGAGTCTTGATGGATAAAGTGGGCCAGAAGGCAGAGGCGGACGCGGCAGAAGAAATGTTCAATGTCAAACTCTAATTCGAGAGCATAGTTGGACAAAGGTGAGGGCTTTGCTGAGGACTGATCATTCATCCTCAGTAAGGGGAGGGTCTCGGAGCAGGGTAAAAACATGACAGGGCTAGGAGCTAGGACCTGGTGTGGGGCTGGAGCTGGGAATGGGGGTGGAGAATGCCAATGGAGTGGGTGTGGTTATGGGGTCGGGAGTGACGCCACCATGGGCCAGAAGTGGGGCCTATGGTGGTACGCGTGGGAGCAGAAGTGACGTAATGCGTGACGTCGGCAGTGCCATCAGCTGAATTCCAGTGAGGGACATCACTGGGTGTGAAAGTGATCGATGCTCCAATGATTGGCGTCACTGGGGGCAGAAGTGGCTGCAGCATCGGCAATTGCAGGGATGGAAGTGACGTGCAAGGTAGATACTGCATCGGTTCCAGTGGCAGTGGGTCTTGCAGCAGTCACAGTGGTGGTGGATTTTATTGTAGTCGCTGAAGCGGTCATCTTCCCGGCGATCGCTGTGGTTATTTTCTGGACAGCAATCGCGGAGGCGGCATGGTAGGCAGTGCTGTGGTCTGTGTTGCGGAGGCGGACATGACATCATCATTCACCACGGCAGTGGTGGCTGGAGCAGCCACATGGCTAATGGAATCTGAGCAGTTCCAGAGGCCAGAAGAAGGTTCTGGAATGGTCACGGAAACCCAAGTATTGAGGTTGTTACATCAAGGTTTGTTTAACGTATGTTCTTTTATGTCCAATGTGGTGGAGAAAAAACATTTGTTGAGTGTATGAATTCTTCTGACGATATAAAACAGTAGAGGTCCTTTGCAGGTCTGGGAGAGTGTGGCCCTGAGCTGTGGCAAGGCTGACTGCAGGGAGAGTAGGTGTTGGCACATGGCTGCGAATGTGGAGCAGAGGATCCAGAAGGAGAACTGTTTCTGGAGGTTTTAGACTTATAGTAGGTACTGGTTATCCTATTCGGGTCCAAATTGTGACAGAATGAATGTAGTCTGGAGTCCATGTGGGATCAGTCGATTCCATAGGTAGGCTCAAAGAAGGAGACATGTCTGTGGTAGTGAGTCTGCTTCAGGACGTGGCTGAAGAGCTTCAGAGCAGAGGAAATGACCTGGGGGGGAGGGTGCGGTGAGAGAAAGACTCACTGAGATCCTTGTAGAGAGAGGAGGACAACTTCTTCAAGGTAGTCAGTCATTCTTGGAAGAGGCTTTGCAGTAAGGTTGTAATCAACTAGGAGAAAGTGAGGACTGCAGACGCTGGAGATCAGAGTTGAGAATGTGGTGCTGGAAAAGCACAGCAGGTCAGGCAGCATCCAAGGAGCAGCAGAATCGATGTTTCGGGCATAAGCCCTTCACATGGAATGAGGCTTGCGGATCATTCCATTGCGTAAGATGAGGTTTAAAAGTCCTCAGGAATGATATGGCTGGATTTTAGGTGGCAATGATGCCCACAGTGGTTTAAAAGCCTGTGGAAAATCAGGAATCTGAGATGTTACAGGAAGTGTATACTGGGATTTCCCTGACTGTGTGATAACAAGGACTAAAGCCTCAGGTTGAAACAGAAAGAGAAATCAAAGAATAAAAGTAAGGGTGTTGAAGTTCAATTATCACAAGACAATGATTGCGAAAAAGCAAGAACAGGTGGAGAAGAAAGTGGATATATTTTGTTCAAAGGTTTGGTGAATTACAACAAGATGAAAAATAAAGCTAGTCTCCAATGCTCAAGGAAAATAATCCAAGTTTGTCCAACCTCTCCTTGTGGCAAATAAACTCCAATCAAGGTAACAGTTTGGTAAACCTCTTTTGCACCCTCTCTAAAGCCTCCACATCCTTCCTATGGTGTGGTGACCAGAACTGAACACAATACTCCAAAATGTGACCCAAGGTTTTATACAGTTGCGATATGACGACTCAAGTTTTATACTCGATGAAGAAGTGAGGACTGCAGATGCTGGAAACCAGAGTTTAGATTAGAGTGGTGCTGGAAAAGCACAGCAGTTCAGGCAGCATCCGAGGAGCAGGAAAATCAACATTTAGGGCAAAAGCCCTTCATCAGGACTGAAGGCAGGGACCCTCCAGGGTGGAGAGATACATGTGTGTGGGGGAGAGGGGGGGAGGCTGGGGAGATCGTAGCAAAGAGTAAAATAGATGAATGGGGGTGGGGGAGGGATTGGAGGTGATAGGTCAGAGGGGAGGGTGGA
Source organism: Chiloscyllium plagiosum (assembly GCF_037043375.1). Taxonomy (NCBI): domain Eukaryota; kingdom Metazoa; phylum Chordata; class Chondrichthyes; order Orectolobiformes; family Hemiscylliidae; genus Chiloscyllium; species Chiloscyllium plagiosum. The sequence goes on from NW_028270141.1 coordinate 155,424,058, forward strand.
GCGCAGAGGAGGGAAGGGAGATTGGCAGGTAGGACAGATCATGAGGGCGGTGCTGAGCTGGAAGTTAGGAACTGGGGTAAGGTGGGGGGAGGGAAAATGAGGAAACTGATGAAGTCTATATTGAGGCCCTCAGGTTGAAGTGTGCCGAGGTGGAGGATGAGGTATTCTTCCTCCAGGCGTCGGGTGGTGAGGGAGCGGCGGTGGAGGAGGCCCAGGACCTGCATGTCCTCGGCAGAATGGGAGGGGGAGTTGAAATGTTGGGCCACAGGGCAGTGGGGTTGATTGGTGAGGGTGTCCCGAAGATGTTCCCTGAAGCGCTCTGCTAGGAGGCGTCCAATCTCCCCAATGTAGAGGAGACCGCATCGGGAGCAATGGATACAATAAATGACATTGGTGGATGTGCAGGTGAAGCTTTGATGTATGTAGAAGGCTCCTTTGGGGCCTTGGATGGAGGTGAGGGAGGAGGTGTGGTCACAGGTTTTGCAATTCCTGCGGTGGCAGGGAAAGGTGCCAGGCCGGGAGGGTGGGTTGTTGGGGGCTGTGGACCTTACCAGGTAGTCACGGAGGGAACATTCTTTGTGGAAAACGAAATGGGGTGGGGAGGAAAATATATCTCTGGTGGTGGGGTCCATTTGGGCGTGGCGGAAATTTTAGCGGATGATGCAATTTATGCAAAGTTTGGTAGGGTGGAAAGTGAGGACCGGGGGGGTTCTGTCCTTGTTACGGTTGGAGGGGTGGGGTTTGAGGACGGAGGTGCAGGAGGTGGATGAGATGCATTGCAGGGCATCTTTAACCATGTGAGAAGGGAAATTGCAGTCTCTAAAGAAGGAGGCCATCTGGTGTGTTCTGTGGTGGAACTGGTCCTCCTGGGAGCAGATATGGCAGAGGCGGAGGAATTGGGAATGCGGGATGGCATTTTTGCAGGAGGTAGGGTGGGAAGAGGTGTAATCCAGGTAGCTGTGGGAGTCAGTGGGTTTGTAAAAAATGTCAGTGTCAAGTCGGTCATCATTAATGGAGATGGGGAGGTCCAGAAAGGGGAGGGAGGTGTCAGAGATGGTCCAGGTGAATTTAAGGTCTAGGTGGAATGTGTTGGTGAAGTTGATGAATTGCTCAACCTCCGCGCAGGAGCACGAGGTGGCGCCAATGCAGTCATCAATGTAGCGGAGGAAGAGATGGGGAGTGGTGCTGGTGTAACTACGGAAGATGGACTGTTCTACGTAGCCAAAGAGACAGGCATAGCTGGGGCCCATACGGATGCCCGTAGCTACTCCTTGGGTCTGGCGGAAGTGGGAGGATTCAAAAGAGAAATTGGTAAGGGTGAGGACCAGTTCAGCCAAATGAATGAGTGTTGGTGGAAGGGTACTGTTGGGGATGTCGGGAGAGGAAGAAACGGAGGGCTTGGAGGCCCTGGTCATGGCAGATGGAGGTGTAGAGGGATTGGATGTCCATGATAACGATGAGGCATTGGGGGCCAGGGAAACGGAAGGTGGAGGGTGTGGGTGGTGTCTCGAATGTATGTGGGGAGTTCCTGGACTAGGGGGGATAGGACAGTATCTAGGTAAGTGGAGATGAGTTCGGTGGGGCAGGTGCATGCTGAGACAATGGGTCAGCCGGGGTGGTCAGGCTTGTGGATCTAGGGAAGGAGGTAGAATCGGGCAGTGCGGGGTTCCCGGACTACCAGGTTGGAAGCTGTGGGTGGGAGATCTCCTGAGGTGATGAGGTTCTGTATGGTCTGGGAGATGATGGTTTGGTGTTGGGGGGGACAATCTCCCTTCCCATCTATCTGCTCCACCCTCCCCTCTGACCTCTCACTTCCATCCCCACCCTCATTCACCTATTGTACTCTTTGCTACCTTCTCCCCAGCCCCCACCCCTCACTTATCTCTCCACCCTGGAGGTTCCCTGCCTCCATTCCTGATGAAGGACTTTTGCCCGAAACATCGATTTTCCTGCTCTTCAGATGCTCCCTGACCTGCTGTGCTTTTCCAGCACCACTCTAATCTAAATTCATACTCAATGCCCCAACTGATGAAGACAAGCATGCCTTACTCCTTCTTTACTATCAAATCCATTTGTGTTGCGACTTTGAAAGAGCTATTGAGTTGAGTTGTACCCCAAGATCCCTATGTATATCAATGCTGCTAAGGGTCCTGCTACTTACTACATATTTTCCTCTTGCATTCCTCTTGACCTGATCAGGTGTATCCTAAACCTTTGTGAGAAGGGGGCAAGTGATTTCTGGGCCCCTTGCTGAGATATGTACATCATCATTAACCACATGTAAAGTGCCACTATTTAAGAAAAGCGTTAAGGAAAAGCCAGGGAACTATAGACGAGTGAGCCTGATGTCGGGGTGGTTAGGTTGTTGGAGGGGATTAAAGAACAAAGAAAATTTACAGCCCAGCAACAGGCCTTTCGGTCCTCCAAGCCTGAGCCGATCCAAATCTACTGTCTAAACCTATCACCCAATTCCTCAGCATTTATATCCCTCTGCTCCCCACCTACTCATGCATCTGTCCAGATGCATTTTAAATTAATCTACCGTGCCTGCCTCTACTACCTCTGCTGGCAAAATGTTCTGGATACCCACCACCGTCTATGTAAAGTACTTGCCGCGTGTAGCCCCCTGAAACTTTCATCTTGAACGCGACCTCTTTTATTGAATCCCTCGCCCTGGGAAAAAGGTTCTCTCTATCTACCCTGTCTATACCCTTCATGATTTTGTAAACCTCAATCAAGTCCCCCCCTCAATCTTCTTTTGTCTAATGAAAACAAACCTAACCTACTCAACCTCACTTCATAGCTAGCACCTTCCATACCAGGCAACATTCTCATAAACCTTCTCTGCACCCTCTCCAAAGCGTCCACATCCTTTTGGTAATGTGGCGACCAGAACTGTACACCGTATTCTAAATGCGGTCTTGTACAATTTTAACATGACCTGCCAGCTCTTATACTCATACCCAGTCCAATGAAGGCAAGCATACCATATGCCTCCTTGACTATTCTATCCACTTGTGCAGCAACCTTCAGGGTACAATGGACCTGCACTCCCAGCTCTCTCTGCTCATCAACTTATCCCAAGGCTCTTCTGTTCATTGCATAATTCGCTCTAGAATTAGTTTTGCCTAAATGCATCACCTCACATTTGTCTGGGCTGAATTCCATCTGCCACTTTTCCGCCCAACTCTCAGTCTATCGATATTCTCCTGTATTCTTTGACAGTCCTTTTATACTTTCTGCTACTTCACCGATCTTCGTGTCATCTGAAAACTTGCTGATCATACCAACAGTGTCCTCTTCCAGATCATTTATGTATATCTGAGGGACAGGATTTACATGTATTTGGAAAGGCAAGGAGTGATTGGGTCTTTGTGCATGGCACATCCTGTCTGACTAACCTGAATTTTTTGAAATAATGATGAAGAAAACTGATGAAGGCAGAGTTTGGACGTTGTCTATATGGACATCAGCAACGCATTCGACAAGGTTCCACATGGTAGACTGGTGAGCAAGGTTAGATCACATGGAATCCAGGGAGAGCTAGCCATTTGGATACAAAACAGGCATGAAGGTAGGAGACAGAGCAGTGGTGCAAGGGTGTTTTTCAGACTAGAGGGTCTGTGCCCAGTGGTGTGTCACAAGGATCGGTGCTAGGTCCACTGCTTTTTTCATTTATATAAATGACTTGGATGTGAATACAAGGTATATTCGTAAGTTTGTAAATTACACCAAAATTGGTGGAGTAATGGACAGTAAAGCAGGCTCTCTCAGAGTACAACTGTACTTAATCAGATGGGCCAATGGTCTGAGGAGTGGCACATGGAGTTTAATTTAGATAAATGTGAGGTGTTGCATTTTGCTAAGGCAAATAAGGGCAGGTCTTATACACTTCATGGTAAGATCCTGGGGAGTGCTGTCGAACAAAGAGACCTTGGAGACAGATTCAAAGTTCCTTGAAAGTGGAGTCGCAGATAGGCAGGATAGTGAAGAGGGCATTTGTTAGGCTTGTCTTAATTGGTCAGTGCATTAAGTATAAGAGTTGGGAGGTCATCTTGTGGCTGTACAGGACATTGGTTAGACTGCTTTAGGAATACTGCATTCAATTCTGGGTCTCCCTGCTATAGGAAAGAGTTCAAAGAAGATTTACAAGGATGTTGCTGGGTTGGAGGATTTGAGCTGGAGTGTAAGGCTGAAAAAGCTGAGGTTATTTTCCCTGGAGCACCGGAGGCTGAGGGGTAACTTTACAAAAGTTGATAAAATCATGAGAGTGAATAGCCAAGGGTAGGGGAGTCCAAAACTAGATGGCATACGTTTATGGTGAGTAGAAAAGCATTTAAAAGGACCTAAGGGGCAACTTTTTTAATACAGAGGGTGGTGCATGTATGGAATGAACTGCCAGAGGAAGTGGTAAAGACATGTGCAATTATGACATTTAAAAGACATCAGGATGAGTACATGAATAGAAAAGGGTCAGAGGAATATGGGCCAAATTCTGGTCAATGCGATCAGATTAATTTACGATATCTGGTTGGCATGGACGAGCTGGATTGAAGCTTGTGTTTCCACGCTGTACAACTCTATGACTCGATGACTATTTGACCTCTCAAAATGCATTGCCTCACACTTGTCCAGACTAAACTCCATCTGTCATTTTTACGCCCCACTTTTCAATTGATCTATATCTTGCTAATTTTTCTATTGACAACCTCCTTCTTATCCACAACTTCCCCAATTTTCATGAAATCTGCAAACTTTATATTTTCATCCAAAGCATTTTTTATCTTACAATCAGAGCTCCCTGCACTGATCCTTGTGGAAAACCACTGGTAATAGACTGCCAGTCAGCAAATCACCCCTCCACAACTCCCCTCTGCCTTCTATGACCAAATCAATTTTGTATCCAAGTTACTAATTCAGCATAGATCCCATGTGACTTAATGTTCTGGTCCAACCGACTATGAGTTACCTTGTCAATATTTTTAATGAAAGAAAGGATCTCCACTTTTTTAAGAGGAGATTCAAATCAGAGTTCCCTCAGAATTGCAGTGCCATTCTTCCATTCTGACAGTTCCTTTGTAGTACAGAATCATCCAAGACAGAAAAACCAGGTTGCCTTTTAAAGTTTCCAACAGCCACTTGGACAGCTGCTGTCAAACAGTAAGTATGTACTTAAGTGTTGGTTAAGGGGATGGTTAAGGGGATGTTTGCAAGATAATTAGGGTGTCAGCTGGGAAGGGCGTTAGTTGAGTATGGAGTAGGATGCTGGATGAGTAGGTAGTAGGGCACCAGGTAGTGTGCCAGCTGCATCGGGTTCCAGCTGGAGAGATTTACATGCTGAGGTAGGATAGCAGATGGGAAGGGAGGAGAGGGCCAGCTAAGTAGGATTTCATGTGGCTAGAGTGCCAGATACGTAGGCTGCCAACTGCAGGTAACTATGGTGACAGATGGGTAGGATGCCAAGTCGGAAGGGTAGGAGGTTAGGGTGCAAAGTGGCAAGGTAAGTAATGCAATGCTTAGGGTAGATCAGCCAAGTGAGAGACATCAGGTCTGGCAGGGCAGGTAAAGTGCATTGGATCTGGGGAGTTAAGATCCACAGTGTAGGGGATTGGTTTGGGTCCAGGGGGTTTATCAGGTCACAGTCTGGAGTCTACAATTGTTCTGTCATTGTACGTCTACGAAGTAAGTATCGGTTTATTTTATTAGTTACCCAGGCGTTCGACTATGTATGTCAAAGTCTAACTTTTCCTGAATAATGCAATTTATTAAATTTAATTTTAATTTCAATTTCCCAGACAATTCCTTCAGACCCTCTGACAATATGACTTCTCTGTTTCACTCATATCTATATTAAAATGACAACTGTCTGGCCAGCAGAAAATCCAGACTGTTATTTCATCCAAGTTGTTAATTGAATAATCAAGCATTAAACATTTTAAATATACAAACCTGTTCTAGTTGATTGTGCCACAACAAAAGTAGATTTTCAAGCTGTAGAATCATTTCCGGATTGGATGCTGCAGCTGTCACTTGTTCAAATGAGCGCAGTTGGGAAAGATCAACAGTTTCACTTTTTAGGACTACAGCTTTTTCAAGACTTGTTAGTGAGCCTAAAGAAAATTTTGTACAATAAAACATTGATAAAAGTGTAATGAAACTATAAGATATAGATGTTTTATTATTTTGCATCAATACTTTTAAGTGATAATTAAATTTTACCTAATAGATACAACCAGGAACTCTGCTGAACCCACATGAAGAAAATCCTTTTTGACAAATTACTCCAATAATTTAACAATGACTTTCAACTTCCAGAAAATATTGCCTCACTGAAAGGCAGGTACCTGTTTAGAAGAGGTAACAATTTGGCTGAGTTGGCAGCCTTCTTAAACTCAACAGATTTTGCATTCAAGAATGGACAAATTGTGATCATACATTTTGTGCAAAATCCCAGACAATTCCATGAGGCATATGACTTTATCATGCTTCAGCATGTCATTAAACTTCCATCATAATCTGTTCTTTGTCAGTTGTCATTGTCTCAAATTGTAGCATTGAGGGAGGAGCCAACTTTTTCTGTTAAGGTGATAGGACTGCAAACTGGACAAAGAGACTACATCTTGACACTTGTATCATCGACAGCCACAGGTGAAGTGCGCAAAAATCGGAGCCTATTAGTGTAGTGCCATTAGTTAAGAAAGGCTGCAGGGAAATGCCTGGGATCTACAGGCTGATGAGACTAACATCTGCGATGGGTAAGGATTTTTGACAAGGTTAAGATGACGAGCAAAGGCCATGTGACTTGGGCTGACCTTGAATGAGATACTGAGAGACCATTTAGTATGTGGGATTAATGGTGTAGCTGTGCAAAAATGCCTATTAGCTGATGTTAGGATACGAAAGGTAACATCAGCTCTGTTAATTAAACCAAACACCCAGAAAAACTCTCCTTGCCTCATCATCTGTTACAATGTGAGTGACCAAGAACTCCTAAATTCCACTATTTAAAGGAAAAACATCAATTTATCTTCTACTCTAAGAGTGAGCATTAAATAAAACAAAACTGCTCACTTTCTCTTAACTGCTTACTCTCTGACTCCAACTCTACAGCAATATGCTGTTCCAATATTAAAATTACATTAGTATAATCTGAAAATCACGCAGACTTTGCCTTCTCCACTGTCTTCAAGTTTCCTGCTCCTGATCTCCCTGGGTCATTTTTTTTTTAACTGGGAATACGTTTCATGTGGAAAGCTATCTTTGATACAGAGTGTTCTTTAATTTCGTTGAAAGCAAGACCTTAGATGGGCAATTAGCTCTCCAGCAGTTTCTCCCTCTTTGGCAGTTACTCTCTGATCAATTTTCAAAATATTTGCATTTTTATACCCCCAAAAATCAGATCGTCTCATTGGTTCAATTTTGGCAAAACATTAAATTCAAACCAGATTGAGTTTTAGTATCCTGTGGCATAATTTATACCGCTTGGTTAAATTCAAATTGTTGTCAAAACAGCAACCACAACTCAGGTATCCATTTCACAGCCAAATGCTACAATTTTCAATTTTCCAGTCCACTCTGTGCCTGCTATCTAGAGGTGCTTGTAAGCTCTCTGTTCAGAACAGCACTCTCTCTTTCTTAAAGGTACAGTACATGCCTTCAACTGCATAACACTGAAGCCCAATAGGATTTCAAACAGGCACTACAACTGGCTTTGTCATGAGAAAATGTGGCAAGTGGATCATGGGAGCTACAGAACATCCAAATGGAAGTGGACAACCTCAACTGTCCAACTGAGTTTGGGGAACATCACTTCAGTGTTGGCAATTACAGAGTCTCATGCAGGGCAAAAACCCACAACAAAGCCAAGCCTCAGCCAAATGACTATAACATTTTTCAGGAACCGGTCCAGCGAGCCATTGTAGTTGTTGCTGGTGTGCAGGCTCGAAGAGCAAGAGGGTCCTGCAAGGCCTCACCTGAGTAAGGGAACTCATGGGCCAATATCCAAGAGAATGCACACTTTGTAAAGTCCACAACATATAGGTTGAAGTGGTTAAATTGCTTAGCAATTTTAATCCAAATTAAAAACCATTAAAATATATGTCTACTTAAATGGTCGCCTGGTTCTCATGGAGGTTGATACTGGCGCAGCTGTTATCAGTGGTTGCAGATCCAATCTTTAATAAAATTTGCTCTGGGCTTCAACCAGAGTGAGATCATACACAGGGGAACAGTTATAGTTTAAGGATACAACTTCAGTTCCGGTCTCCTATGAGAAGCAGTTGGTGCAGTTACCACTAATGGTAGTAAGAGGCTTGGGCCGAAGCCTACATTGGGTGGAATTGATTGAAAAAGATTCACCTTCATTGGCTCAACATTTTTTTTATTAGAAAATGACTGCCTGAGTAAAGTCCGAATTAAATACTTCGTAGTTTTTTTCAGGAAAGGCTAGGGAATATCAAAGGGGCTAAGGCCACTTTACATGTTGACCAGAAAGCAATTCCGCCATTTTTGCAATCCCTGCCCAATGCCATTTGCCTTGTGGGAATAAGTACAGGCAGAAATCAGAAGGCTGGAAAACAAAGGAACCATTAGACCTGTGCAGTTTGTGAAATGAGCAGTAGCAGTTGTACTGACTGTGAAGCCTGACTGCTCAGTTCACCTTTGTAGGGATTTTAAGCAAATAGTAAACCACTTCTCGCAGCTGAATAAATATCAAATCCCTTGCATAGGGAACCTGTATGCAAAAATGGCAGGAGAGCTGTCCTTCACAAAGTTGGACATGAGCCACACCTACTTGCAACTGCCACTAGATGAGGAGTCCCAGCAGTATGCCACAATTAATACTCATAAGGGTTTGTACTTATGAACGAGACTGTCACTGTCACTTGGGGTATCATCAGCCTGCTCCTTTTTCCAGTATGATGGAGAACATTTTACAAGAGTAACCCCAGATATAAACAGAAGTGATCTCCTTGTGGGTCTACTCCTTGGCCTGGCCAAACTGGCCATTCACAGGTCCAGGCAGCAGACTGCAGAGGGGGTCATTTCTACTGACTGCCTACCCTTCTTCTGTGGCTATGTTAGACACTAGGTGTCCACCAACATTCTTGATGCCTTTAGGCGCAAGTGGGAACTGTGGAGGGTGCAGTGCTTTATTTCCCCTTCCAATTTTATTTTGATTTGATCAGAACCCTCTCCTTCAGTTCTTCTATCACATATTGCCCTTATCGGGGCTCTGCTCATCACCGGTTCTCTGGTCACATGGGTGTTTTCCCTGGTGGTGGAATATTAGTAAAGTTATTTACACAACTGGCATTTCTCATTGTGTCCTGCACCTACATACACATGTGACATGTGTGTTGAGGGGGAAAATAAACACTGCTACTGTATGGCAGTAGTGTCTGGTGGGTTTAAAAAAAAAAGGAGTGATCTCCTCATGGCTCTGCTCCTGGACCTGGCCAAGCTGGCTACCAAAGGTCCAGGCAGTGGGTTGTGGAGAGGGTCATTTTGACCAATTGCCTGTCTCTCTTCCACATTTATGTTTGTGTCCAGATGTCCTTACACACGGTATCCACCAACACTCTTGATGCCTTTAGGGAGACGTGGGCAAATGGGGTGGAGTGCTTTATTTCCCCATCCAACTCCATTTTGATTTGATCCTTACCCTCCCCTTCCCTTTTTCTTTTACATAGGCATTGCCTCAACTAGGGTCTGCCTGGTATTGGTTCACTGGCCACATGGGTATTTCTCCAGGTGGTGGAAAGAATTGAATAAAATTAATTTGTACTTTTTAAAAATTGATTCCTGCATTTACACACACAAAAAACAGCTGCAGTGGGGTAAAATAAGCACTACTGCTGTAAGGAAGTATTGTAGGAGAAGAAAAAACAAAGTAAAGAAGAAAAAAAGATATGACCAGGAGATGGGAATCTCCTCAGTTAAGGACTGACTAAAAATATAAATTAGAATGTCAGAAAGTCCCCCTTGTCTAGGGACTACGCTCACAACTCATGTACAGTACACATGCAAATAGAGGATGACTTTGTGACAAGATACCGGCCTCTGTGCAGTTATTTCAGCAGATGGCACCAAGATTGGTGATATAATGTACAGCGGAGAAGGTTATCTGGGTATGTAGTGAGATCTTGATCAACTGGGCCAGTGGGCTGAGGAATGGCGGATGGAAATTCATTTAGATAAATGCAAGGTGTGGCATTTTGGTGGGTCAAACCAGGGCAGGACTTACACAGTCAATGGTAGGGCCCTGAAGAGTGTTAGAGATTGAGGGGTATAAGTTCATAGCTCCTTGAAAGTGGAGTCACAGTAAGACAGGGTTGTGAAGAAGGCTTTTGGCATTACTTGCTTTTATCGATCACAGGATTGAAAATAGGAGTTGGGAGATCTTATTGCAGCTGTACAAGACGTTGGTGAGACCACATTTGGAAAACTGCATGCACTTCTGGTTGCCTACTATAGAAAGGATATTATTAAACTAGAAAGAGTACAGAAAAGATTTAGTAGGATGCTTTCTGGACTGGAAGGTGCGAGTTATAAGGAGACTCTGGATAGGCTGGGACATGTTTTCCTGGAGTATGGGAGACATGAGGGGTGACCTCACAGAGGTCTATAAAATCATGAGAGGAGTCAGTAAGGTACATAGCCAACAACTATTTTCACTGGGAGCAGAGTGTAAAGCTAAAGGGCATAGGTTTAAGGTGAGAGGGGAAAGATTCAAAAAGATCCAGTGGGGCAATTTTTTCACACAGAGAATGGTGAGTGTCTGAAACGGGCTGTCAGAGGTAGTGGTGGAAGCGAGTACAATTTTGTCATTTAAGAAACATTTAGACATGAACATGGTTGAGATCGTTTTGGAGGGAAATGGACCAAATGCAGGCAAATGGGACTAGTTTAATTCTGAAAACTAGGTGGCATGGACAATTTGGGCTGAAGGAACTGGTTTTATGCTGTAGACATCTCTGACATTGGTCTGATAACTGATCTTGGAGGAACTGTTGGGCAAAGTTCACAGCACAGAATCAGATAAGTTAATCGTTGTTTTAAGTGTGGCCCACAGAGAATCTGCAGTGGGAAGTAGAGTGGGTTCTTTCTTGATTATATGTTTTTTGGAGATATGTCTCTTGATTAAACTTAAAATATAAGCCATAACTATTAATTTAACCTGGGGCAGTGTTTGTAGAGGAATAAGACAGTGTTATTTTCTGGGTCTGTAGATTGTGAAGGAGCAAAAATGACCTTTTGATAGAGTGATATGTACTTCTAGTCAGATGTGGGAGTTTAAAGAGAGTTGAAGGGTTACTGTAGATTATATCTCATAAATGAGTTAGGCTGCAAATCTTATCAGATCAAATGGATCGGTTGGAGAGACAGTTAGAAGCAATGAGGAATTTGCAACAGCGACAGTATGTGATGGATGGCAGTTATAGAAACGGGGGAAAGTCTCAGATACAGTCACATAGATGGGTTAACTCCAGGAAAGGTAAGAGAGGTAGGCAGCTGGTGCAGGAGTCTTTTGTGGATATACCCATTTCAAACAGGTATGCTGTTTTGGAAAATATAGGGGGTGATGGATTCTCAGGGGAACGTAGCATGAAAAGCCAAGTTTCTGGTATTGAGACTGGCTCGAATGCAACGAGGCGTACATCGGGTTCCAAGAGATCAATTGTGTTTGACGATTCACTAGTCCGAGGTACAGATAGACGTTTCTGTGGCCAGCAGCGAAAAAGCAGAATGGTATGTTGCTTCCCTGGTGCCAGGATCAAGGATATCTCAGAGAGGGTGCAGAATGTTCTCACGGGGGAGAGGGGTCAACAAGAGGTCATTGTCCACATTGAAACCAACGACATAGGAAGGGAAGAGGTTCAGATTCTGAAGGGAGATTACAGAGAGTTAGGCAGAAATTTAAAAAGGAGGTCCTCAAGAGTAGTAATATCTAGATTACTCCCGGTGCTACGAGCTAGTAAGGGCAGGAATAGGAGGATAAAGCAGATGAATGCATGGCTGAGGAGCTGGTTTATGGGAGAAGGATTCACATCTTTGGATCATTGGAATCTCTTTTGGGGTAGAAGTGACCTGTACAAGCAGGATGGATTGCACCTAAATTGGAAGAGGACTAATATACTGGCAGGGAGATTTGCTAGGGCTGTTCGGGAGGGTTTAAACTAGTAAGGTGGGGAGTGAGACCCAGGGAAATAGTGAGGAAAGAGATCAATCTGAGACTGGTACAGTTGAGAACAGAAGCGAGTCAAACAGTCAGGGCAGGCAGGGACAAGGTAGGACTAATAAATTAAACTGCATTTATTTCAATGCAAGGGGCCTAACAGGGAAGGCAGATGAACTCAGGGCATGGTTAGGAACATGGGACTGGGATACCATAGCAATTACAGAAACATGGCTCAGGGATGGGCAGGACTGGCAGCTGAATGTTCCAGGATGCAAATGCTGCAGGAAGGACAGAAAGGGAGGCAAGAGGGGAGGGAGAGTGGCGTTTTTGATAAGGGATAGCATTACAGCTGTGCTGAGGGAGGATATTCCTGGAAATACATTCAGGGAAGTTATTTGGGTGGAACGGAGAAATAAGAAAGAGATGATAACCTTATTGGGATTGTATCATAGATCCCCGAGGAGTCAGAGGGAAATTGAGAAAGAAACTTGTAAGGATATCTCAGCTATCTGTAAGAATAATAGGGTGGTCATGGTAGGGGATTTTAATTTTCCGAACAAAGGCTGGGACTGCCATAATGTTAAGGGTTTAGATGGAGAGGAATTTGTTAAGTGTGTACAAGAAAATTTTCTGATTCAGTATGTGGATGTACCCACTAGAGAAGGTGCAAAACGTGACCTACTCATGGGAAATAAGGCAGGGCAGGTGAGTGAGGTGTCAGTGGGAGAGCACTTTGGGGCCAGCGAGCATAATTCTATTAGATTTATAATAATGATTGAAAAGGATAGACCAGATCTAAAAGTGGAAGTTCTAAATTGGTGAAAAGCCAATTTTGATGATATTAGGCAAGAACTTTCGAAAGCTGATTGGGTGCAGATATTTGCAGGTAAAGGGACAGCTAGAAAATGGAAAGCCTGCAGAAATGAGATAATGAGAATCCAGAGAAAGTATATTGCTGTTAGGCTGAAAGAAAAGGCTGGTAGGTATAGGGAATGCTGGATGACTAAAGAAATTGAGGGTTTGGTTAAGAAAAAGAAGGAAGCATATGTAAGGTATAGACAGGATAGATCGTGTGAATCCTTAGAAGAGTATAAAGGAAGTAGGAGCATACTTAAAAGGGAAATCAGGAGGGAAAAAAGGGGGCATGAGATAGCTTTGGCAAATAGGATTAAGGAGAATCCAAAGGGTTTTTACAAATACATTAAGGATAAAAGGATAACTAGGGAGAGAATAGGGCCCCTCAAAGATCAGCAAGGCGGCCTTTGTGTGGAGCCACAGAAAACGGGAGAAATACTAAACAAGTTTTTTTCATCAGTATTTACTGTGGAAAAGGATATGGAAGATATAGAAAGTAGCAAAATAGATGGTGACATCTTGCAAAATGTCCATATTATAGAGGAGGAAGTGCTGGATGTCTTGAAACACGTAAAGGTGGATAAATCCCCTGGACATGATCAGATGTACCCTAGAACTCTGTGGGAAGTTTGAGTAGTGATTGCTGGGCCTCTTGCTGAGATATCTGTATCATCAATAGTCACAGGTGAGGTGCCAGAAGACTGGAGGTTGGCGAACGTGGTGCCACACTTTAAGAAGAATTATAGACCAGTGAGCCGGATGTCGGTGGTGGGCAGGTTGTTGGAGGGAATCCTGAGGGACAGGATGTACATGTATTTGGAAAGAAGGGCTCATGCCCGAAACGTCAATTCTCCTGTTCCTTGGATGCTGCCTGACCTGCTGCGCTTTTCCAGCAACACATTTTCAGCTCTGATCTCCAGCATCTGATTTCCAGTCCTCACTTTCTCCTATGTATTTGGAAAGGCAAGGACTGATTAGGGATAGTCAACATGGCTTAGTGCGTGGGAAATCATGTCTCACAAACTTGATTTGAGTTTTTTGAAGAAGTAACAAAGAGAATTGATGAGGGCAGAGTGGTTGATGTGATCTATATGGACTTCAGTAAGGCGTTCGACAAGGTTCCCCATGGGAGACTGGTTAGCAAGGTTATGTCTCAATGAATAAAGGGAGAACTAGCCTTTTGGATACAGAACTGGCTCAAAGGTAGAAGACAGAGGGTGGTGGTGGAGGGTTGTTTTTCAGACTGGAGGCCTGTGACCAGTGGAGTGCCACAAGGATCGGTGTTGGGTCCTCTACTTTTTATCATTTACATAAATGATTTGGATGCGAGATAAGAGATACAGTTAGTAAGTTTGCAGAAGACACCAAAATTGGAGGTGTCGTGGACAGCAAAGAAGGTTACCTCAGATTACAACAGGATCTTGATCAGATGGGCCAATGGGCCGAGAAGTGGCAGATGGAGTTTAATTCAGGTAAATGCGAGGTACTGCATTTTGGGAAAGCAAATCTTAGCAGGACTTATCCAATTAATGGTAAGGTCCCTGAGAGTGCAGGTTCATAGCTCCTTCAAAGTGGAATTGCAGGTAGATAGGATAATGAAGAAGGCATTTGGTGTGCTTTCTTTTATTGGTTAGAATATTGAGTACAGGAGTTGCGACGTCATGTTGCGGCTGTACAGGACATTGGTTAGGCCACTGTTGGAATATTGCTTGCAATTCTGGTCTCCTTCCTATCGGAAAGATGTTGTGAAAAACTTGAATGGGTTCAGAAAAGATTTGCAAGGATGTTGCCAGAGTTGGAGGATTTGAGGTATAGGGAGAGGCTGAACAGGCTGGGGTTGTTTTCCCTGGAGTGTCGGAGGCTGAGGGGTGACTTTATAGAGTTTAGAAAATTGAGGGACATGGATAGGATACATAGACAAAGTCTATTCCCTGGGGTCAGGAAGTCCAGAACTAGAGGGCATAGGTTTAGGGTGAGATGGGAAAGATATAAAAGAGACCTAAGGGGCAACTTTTTCACACAGACAGTGGTACGTGTATGGAATGAGCTGCTGGTACAATTGCAACATTTAAAAGGCATTTGGATGCGTATATGAATAGGAAGGGTTTGGAGTGATATGGGCCGGGTGCTGACAGGTGGGACTACATTGGATTGGGATATCTGGTCGGCGTGGATGGATTGGACCAAAGGGTCTGTTTCCATGCTGTACATCTCTATGACTCTATGACTATGACCTCCAGAGCCCATCAGTTGTAAACAGCCCCTGACCCCAACAGCTGTAAACACCCTCTGACCTCATTGGCTGATAATATCAATCTGACTCCAAAAGCTGTAAATAACCCTCTGACCCAAATAGCTGTCAACACCCTCCTGACTCCGTCGACTGTAAATACCCATCTGATTCCATCAGCTGTAAATAACCCCCTGACCCTAAAGGCTGCAAATACCTCCTAACCATTGGCTGTAAATAATTCCCTGGCCCCAACGACTGTAAACATCTCCTGACCCCATCGACTGTTAATACCCTCTGATCCCAATAGCTGTAAACACTTCCTGACCCTGTCATCTGTAAGTAGCCCCCTGACCCCAATGGCTGTAAATACCTCCTAACTGTGTCAACTGTAAATAAACCTCTGACCCTGACAGCTGTAAATAGCCCTCTGACCTCGACGGCTGTAAACATTTCCTGATCCGTTAGCTGTAAATAGCCCTCTGACCCCAAAGCCTGTAAAGACCTCCTAAATCTGTGAACTTAAATAACTCTTGACCCTAACAGCCGTAAACTCCTCCTGATGCTGTCGGCTGTAAATAGCCCCCTGACCCCGACAGCTGTAAATACCTCCTAAATCTGTCAACGGTAAATGACCACTGATCCCAACAGCTGTAAACATCTCCTAACTCTGTTGTCTGTAAATAACCCCTGACTCCAATCGCTGTAAACACCCCCTGACCCTGTCAACTATAAATAACCCACTGACCCCGACGGCTGTATAAACCTCCTGACCCTGTCAACTGTTAATAACCTACCAACCCCGATGGCTGTAAACACTTTCTAACTCTGTCAGCTATAAATTGCTCCCATCTATCCTCATCAACTATAAATACCTCTTCCAACTGTAAATACCCACTCATTGGTCCAGAGCCCAACTCCATCGATCATTTTAAACTAAAACCTCCATTTTCAGTTTAAAATAAGTGAAGAGAGCTTTACTTTCACTTCTGAAAAGTAGAGCAGCTATGCACCTAACCCTTTGTATTGCTTTCCTGAGAGTGTTTGATCAGAATAGCACAGAGGGCACTTTACATTTAGTTTAAAAGATTACAGAACACTTAAGGCGAGGTGGACTGGCAATGTTAAATTGCTCATAGTGTCCAAGGATGTGCAGGCTAGGTGGATTAGCCATGGGAAATGCAGGGTAACATGGATAGGTTAGGAGAGATCGTTTGGGTGTGAAGTTCTTTGGTTGGTTGGTATAGGCTTGATGGGCTGAATGGCCTGCTTCCACACCGTAGGGTTTCTATGGTTCTATGATTCTAGTCTAAAAAGTAGTTTAAGAAGTAGTTTAAAAATTACAGGACACTTCATTCTGTGTCTAAAATGGTGCTACACATGTCGTGGGAGTTTCATCAGGTGCAGTGCAGAGGTAGCTTTACTTTCAGAGAAATTGCAGACTGAGTTAATCTGAACACGTATGAGGTGATGAAGTTTGGGAGTCAACTACAAGAGGAAAGTTTACAGTAAATGGTGGGACCCTTTGGAGCATTGATATACAGAGGGATCTTGAGGTTCAATTCCATAGCTCCATGAAAGTGGCAAAACAGGCGGATAAGATGGTAGAGAAGGCATACAGCCTACTTGTCTTCAACATTTTGAGCACTGCATACAAATATTGCCTAGTCATGTTACAGCATATAAAATTTAGTCAGGCAACATTTGGAGTATTGTGTCCAGAACTGTTCCCCACACTATAGGAAATAGGTGGAGACATTGGAGAGGGTGCAAAAAAGGTTAATCAGGATGCTACCTAAATTGAAGTGTATTAGCTATAAGGACAGGTTGAACAAACTTGGATTGCTTTTGCCAGAGCATCATGGGCTGAGGGGCGACCTGATAGAACATAACATTATGAGAGGCATGGATAGAGTAGGTAGTCGGAGGTATGCAAGTGTCAAATACTAGGGGCACATAGGTTTAGGGTAAGAGGGTAAAATATTAAAGGAGATGTGTGATGAAAGTTTTCTTACACAGAAGTTGGTAGATGCCTGGAACGCACTGCCAGGAGAGATAGTAGAAGCAGATATGACGATAAAGTTTAAGAGGCACTTAGACATCACATCAACAGACAGGAAATAGACTTTGTGTAGGCACAGGATTAGTTTGGAATGGCATCATTGTCGGCACAGTGAGCCTGTTTCAGTGCTATATTATTCTCTATGTTCTATTTCTATAGTCTATATTTCATCTGTCACATGTCTATCCTTTCTACCAACTTAGATCCTGCAAAAAACAAAGAGTAAAATGCATGAACAGGTCATTCGGTCCACCAAGACTGTTCTCACGTATAATGCCTGTTATGGATCAGGCCAGACCACTCAAAATATTTTTAATTGGTAGCCTAGAGCCTATTATTTTCTTATTTTAAAGGCAGGTGTGAAGTGGATACTCCAGGTACGATACAGCTGGTCAAAACACTCGGCTTTAAGAAAAACAGAATTTACGTAAACACTGCAGTTAAAACATGAACAAAAGCAAACAGAACTTAGAATAACTTAACTATTGGTTAAAAGGTAAACTGAAACGCAAATCCTTACATGCAGGAGTGAACAATTTCCAAAGAGATTTCTGAGAGGAAAGCAGTCAGGAATCATTCACTGAGGCTTGGAACCTTTCTCTGGACACTAGCATCTTGTGACTGCTACAGCTAGGCCAAACGAGAAAGACCCTGAAGTGGTAGAACTGGCCACTCCCCTGCCATTGTTAAGCTAGATACTGGCATGTCTGCCTTTACGACATATCTTTTTAAAGTGACAGCATTATCACATATCTTTCTAAACTTAAAGATCTTTTACCTATGCGGTCCATATTCCTCTGTTCCCAATCTATCCATGCATGTGTCAAGATGACTCTTAAACCTTGCAATTGTATTTGCTTCTATCCCCTCCGCAGGCAGTGCAATCCAGGCACTTATCAACCTGTTTAAAAATTCTGCCTCTCACTTCCTTTAAAGTTCCACCCTTTTGCCTTGAGCCTTTGTCACATAATAATTGACATTTCTACCCGGAGAAAAGGATTCTGACTATCCATTCTATCCATACAATTTTGTAAACTCCTATCAGGTCACTCCTCATCCTTCAACATTCAAGTGAAAACAAACCAACTTTGTCTAATCTCTTCTTATAGCCAATACCCTCCAAACCAGGGAACATCATGGTATCCTTTCCCCTACCCTATCCAAAGCTGTAATGCCCTTCTAAATATGTGGTGACCAGAACTATATAAAATATTCCAAATGTGGCTTACTAAAGTTTTGTACAGCTGCAACAAAACTTGCTAATTTTTATACTCTATGCCCCCATATGCAATCATGCTATATGCCTTCATGACCACCTTATCCACTTCTGTTGTCACTTTCAGGGAACCGAGGACCTGTCCGCCAAGATCTCTCCATTAATGCTTCTAAGGGCTCTGCCCTTTAATGTATCCTTCCCTCCTGCATCATGGGTGGCCTGGTGGCTCAGTGGTTAGCACTTTTGCCTTACCCTGCCAGGAACCCAGGTTCAATTCCACCCTCGAGAAACTGTCTGTGTGGAATTTGTATATTCTTCCTGTAGGTTTCCTCTGGGTGCTCCAGTTTCCTCCCACAGTCCAAAGATATGCAGGTAAGGTGGATTGGCTATGGGAAATGCAGGGTTATAGCAGGGGGTGGGTCTGGGTGGGATGCTCTTTGGAGAATTGGTGTGGACCCGATGGGCCAAATGGCCTGCCTCCACACTGTATGGATTCTATCAAATCTTCTCACTCACCTTCATCCACCTATCGCTTTCCCAGCTACCTCCCCCCAACCCAACACCCCTCCCATTTATCTCTCTGCCCTGACCCACAAGCCTCATTCCTGATGAAGGGCTTATGCTCCTCAGATGCTACCTGACCAGCTGTGCTTTTCCAGCACCACATTCCCGACTCTGATCTCCAGCATCTGCAGTCCTCACTTTAGCCTTCTATCAGACCTTCCAAGATGCATCATCTTGCATTTGTCTACATTAAATTCTATCTGTCACTTTTCCACCCTAGTCTCCAGCCTATCTATACCCTGTTGTATCCTCTGACAATCGTCCTCACTATTCACAGCTCCCCCAACCATTGTGTCTTCCACAAACTGACTAATCAGACTACCTACATTCTCCTATAAATCATCAGGAATGAGGCTTGTGGGTCAGGGCAGAGAGATAAATGGGAGGGGTTTTGGGTTGAGGGGAGGTAGCTGGGAAAGCAATAGGTGGATGAAGGTGAAGAAGGAGGTTTAAAGTGGGATTCATACAGTGTGGAAGCAGGCCATTCAGCCCATCAGGTCTACACCAATCCTCCAAAGAGCATCCCTCCCAGACCACCCCATCCTATAATATGTATGACAAACAACCACTGGCTCCAGCACTGATCTCTGCAGAATACCACTGGTCATGGATCTCTAGTCAAAACAACTCTTCTACAACTACTCTCATCTTCTATGACCAAGCCAGTTCTGCATCCATATTACCAGCTCACCCATATAATTTCATTTTTTTTATTGCCTGCCATAAGAGACCTTGTTAAAGGTATTACTATAGTCCATATAAACAACATCTCAACACTGCCATCATCAATCACCTTTGTCACTTTCTCAAAATGGTCTATCATGTTTCTCAGACAGACCTTCCCCACAGAAAGCCATGTTGCCTGTCACTAATAAGTACATATTTTTCTAAATGTGAGTAAATCCTTTCCTAAGAATCTTCTCCAATAATTTCCCTCCTACTAACATTAGGCTTACTGGCCTGAAATTTTCCAGCTTATCCCTGCGGTCTTTCTTAAGCAAAGGAACAATTTTGGCTATTCTCTAGTCCTGTGATATCTCTTCTTTCACTAAACAGGATACAAAGATTTCATATAAGGCCCCAGCAATTTCCTCACCTGCCTCCCTCTGCATTCTGGAATTGATTCCATCAGGTTGTAGGAACTTGTCTACCTCAATCCTTTTCAAATACTCAACACCACCTCCTTTTTTATATTGACATGCTCCCAAATATCAACATAAGACATAAGAGATAGAAGCATAAGTAGACCAAGTGGCCCATCTAGCCCGCTCCACCATTCAATAAGATCATGGCTGATCTTTTCATGGACTCAGTTCCACTTACCAGCCCAATCACCATAACTCTTAATTCCTTTACTGTTCAAAGATGTGTTTATCATTGCCTTAAAAACATTCAACATTAACAGCTTCACTAGGTAGGGAAGTCCACAGGTTCACAACCCTTTGGGTGAAGAAGCTCCTCCTCAAGTCAGTCCTAAACCTGGTCCCCCTTATTTGTGAGGCTGTGTACCTTAGTTCTAGTTTCACCACCCAGTGGAAACAACCTCCCTGCTTCTATCTTATTTATTCCCTTCATAACCTCATATGTTTCTAGAAAATCTCCCCCTCATTCTTCTACATTCCAGTGAGTATAGACTCAGTCTTCCCCCTCATAAGGCAACCCTCTCAACTCTGGAATCAACCAAGTGAACCTCTTCTGAACCTCTCCAGTGCCAGTATATGCTTTCTCAAGTAAGAAGTCCAAAACTGTACTCCAAGTCTGCCCTCACCAGCACCCTATACCACTGCAGCATAACCTCCTTATTTTTAACTCCATCCATCCAGTAATGAAGGATAATATTCCATTTGCCTTCTTAGTTACTTGCTGCACCTGCAAACCAACTTTTTGTGATTCATGCAGCATGAAGCAATTTTTCAACACTTAAATAATTGTCAGTTTTCTTGTTATTCCTACCAAAATGGATGACCTCACATTTACCAACACTTTACTCCACTTTAAACCAATGCACCTCAGATCACCAGTCCTGCTGTGTTCAGTAACCTCTCCCTATCTCTTCCTCTTCTTAGTCTTACTGGCCTTGGTCATTTTACTTGCTGACATATTGCTCTAGATCCCGCCCTCTTGCTACACGAGTTTAAACTCTCCCGAACAACACTAGCAAAGCTCTGTGCCAGAATATTTGTGCCCTCCAGTTTAGATGAAACCTGTCCTTCTTGTACAAGTCCCACCTGCGCAAGAAGACATCCCAATGATCCACATACCTGAAGCCTTTCCTCCTATGCCAGCTCTTTAGCCAAGTATTTAACTGTACTATATTCTTATTCCTAGCCTCACTGGCATGTGGCACAGGAAGTAATCCTGAGATCACAACCCTAGAGTCCTGCTTGACAATTTCCAAACTAATGCCCTGAACTCCCTGTGCAGGACCTCACCTCTCTTTCTGCTTATGTCATTAGTACAAATATGGACCACAACCCTTGGATGCTCACCCTTCCCTTTCAGAATATCCTTTACCCTGGACCAGAGAGGCAACACACCATTCTGGAGTCTCACTCACAGCCACAGAAATGCCTATCCATGCCCCTAACTAGAGGGTCCCTTGCAACTGTCACTTCAACCCTCTCTGCTATACAACAGTGCTGGTTGTGGTGCCACTGATATGGCTGCTGCTGCTGCTTTTCCCTGAGAGTCCATCACCCCCACCAATATCCAAAACAGTACACCTGCTTGAGAGGGAAATAGCCACAGAGGATTCCTACACTGCTTGCCCACATATATAGGTCTTCCTGGTGGTCACCCAACACTTCTCCGTCTGTGTGACCCTTACTGGTGGTGAGACCAGCTTGCTAAATGTGTTATTCATGATGTTGTCAGTCTCATGGATGGTCCATAGTGAGTCCATTCATAGGTCCAGGAACTCCATGCAGCAAATCAGTAGTGGCAACTGAACATACTTATTTGTAATTTGGAGCTGCCGGTGTTGGACTGGGGTGTACAAAGTTAAAAATCATACAACACTATGTCATAGTCCAATAGGCTTAATTGGAAGTACATTAACTTTCGGAGCGCCGCTCCTTCATCCTGAAAGCTAGTGTGCTTCCAATTAAACCTGTTGGACTATAACCTAGTGTTGTGTGATTTTTACTTATTCATAGTTGGCATGGACACTAGAAGCGTCCATGATTTCCCAAATATAGAAGGAGGAGCGTTCCACAGGGTTCCTGAGCAGCCAAGCCTGTGTCATGATCCTATTCTCAGTCGCATTGACTGAGCCAACTTCTCTCAGAATTCTCCTCGGTAGCTTCTCATCAGCACCCTCTTTTAGAACCTCTTCCTCCTGATGAGCACCAGGCCCTTTGCAATTCTCTTCTCAGTCACAGTGATTGAGCCAACTTCTCCCAGAACCCTCCACAGTTGCCTCTCACCGGCACCCTCTACTAGATAAGAAAGCACCCCACATGATGGTACCGTAAGGCACATTTCCGCTGGCATAAATCTCAAACACTCAACGCATCAAAGTCAGCAGAAATGACTGGAGAGGAACCTTGTAGACCGTAAGTCTTGTGAACAGAATAGAAAGGAGAAACAGATGCCTGTTCACAGGACATTTAAAAGTCAAACACATTGCTGTGGTCTGGAGTCAAACATGTAGACCAGGCCAGATAAACAAATTTATTTCCTTGAAGACATTAGTATTCAGATTTTTTTTTTTTTACAACAATCACAAGTGCTTACATGGTCACCATGAGACCAGATTCTATTTTGTTGCATTTTGTAATGCACTGTGCAGCATTCCATTTCATGTGGGAACCTTCCCTTATCCATGCTGCAATTTGGGTCCAGGCTTAGGGTGTCTACTGCTGTGGCCTCCTGAGATAGTCCACATGGAAGAAAACTGACCTCAGTACTCATCCGACTACACTTGCAGATCTTTATCTATGCAGCATGGGGCAAGTCTGCCTTTCTTTTGATAAAGTTAAAAATCATGCAACACCAAGTTTTAGTCCAACAGGTTTCTTTTGAGACATTGCGTCAATTTAAATATCAACAGCACAGAATGAGAAGTTGTTTCTGGCTTGCAGAAACTGAAACGTTGACTAGCGAGACTTTAAATATGGGGCAATGGATGTGGAAGCCAGAAAGTCCCAGGAATGGGCAACCATTTCTATCTCATGCTCCACAAGATTGCGCAAGAAACACATCTGACATCTCAGTTGCATAACTGGTGAAAAGTAGAAGATTGCACAAAAAAAATCCACACTGGATGGCATGAAACTCTTCACCACACTTAAAGATATTTTATAGTCAAGCTGTTCAGAGATACTAGTATATACCTCCATAAATAGGTGAGACATGAACCCCAAGACTTTAGAAATAGATACACTACCACTGAATTACAAGACCCCCTACTACCACACTTCAACTGCTGCCCAAAATTCTTGGTTTCAAGTCCTGCCTGCTCACAGGTGTCATAATATGCCTGACAAGACTGATATAAAAATACTTAAATCCACCAAACCTGGGCACAATTGTGTCTGAAACTGAATTCGGAAAAAAATAACTTGCCATGAACAAATACTCCAACAGGAACTCACTTGAAGTTAAGGGATAAACAAATAATTTCCTTAAAAATAAGCTAATGAAAATAGTCTAGGTTGTTTCTTTATATCAAAAAATTGAAAATTTGTTTTAGGAAGAAATAAATTTAATACCTATCAGCATAGCAACACCATTATTGACCATTTGGGATAACTTAAAAAAGAAAATTTTAGTATAATCTAGCAAATTATTTTTGAGAAAAAGTTGTTTTTTTAAGGAAGGCCAAACAAGCAACAAATGGTTATCCTGGAAACAATGTGGGAATGCTTAATTTATGCATTAAAGATCATTTTAAAATATTTTTATTGAATAGTAAAGCTTCTCCAGAACTTCTAAATGGGATAAAATAGCAATTATTGAGATGCCCGATTTAGAATGAAAATAGGAATAACTCACCTTGGGTGTAGTTCAATGGAATATATTAATGTACATATGTTGAAAGTTAACAAGGTTAATAATGTTGACTGATTTTTTTTTTTGGGGGGGGGGGGGGACTTGTACTTCCTTGCCCATGAATTTTGTAAGAGAATTGAAGTTCACAATCTGGCTACACTCACAAAATAACAACTGTGTACGGAAGATTAAGCAAAGGTCTCATAACTGACACTCACTGCTTTTCATCTTTTGATAAGATTACCTGAATTTCAGGAAAGTTTGGAATGGCGCTGAGTGAATGTGCAGAAGTGATTTGTTACATGTAAAGTAACTAATATATGGAGAGAATTGAGAAAATATGCAGTTGAATAGGACTTTTACATGTAAAGCTTTTTTTAAATTATTCATTCATGCATGCAATGTGAGCACAACTAGCTGGGCCAACACTTATCGTCCATTCCTAGTTGCCCTTGAGAAATTGGTGATGAGCTGTCTTTTTGAACCACTGCAATCCACTTGGTGCAGTTATATCCACAATGCTACTTGGGAGGCATTTCCAAGATTTTTACCCACCAACACTGAAGGAATGGCAGCATATTTCCAAGCCAGGATGGTGAGTGGCTTGGAGGGACTATCACAATTTGACTAACTAGTTAATGTTGCCTGAAGAGTAAGAAAAAGATTAAGAAAAGTATTTCAAATTCTCAATGCACTCATGTGCAATCTATAGAGAGACTGATTGTGGACAATAAACATGTAATGGTGAGGATGTAAAAATTAAAGTGAATGTTGAGTTGGGACAACTGAAGGCTAAGAGGTGATTAATACTGAATAAGAATTACCCACAAGATTCAGATGAAGAGAAAGGTGGATAATCTTCTTAGTCCTTTCTAATTGTTTACCTGCCAGTGATGGGTCTTCTCTCATGATGGGGGAAGGCTAACCTCAAGCCCACTAAAAACCTGATGGCTACTAAATGGCTTTAGGACAAGCAGACAAGCATAGGTGGATATCTTCTTCCAGCATAAACATCATTTTACTGCATTAACTGATCAACCACAAGATATTATCTAAGTTGCCAATGGTTTCCAATTAAATTGTATGATACAAACAATAATCTAGTATTTAAATAAGTGATACAATTTATGTAATTCACAGACCAATTTAACTGTTAAAATGGCTTACCATTTAGGAATGTGATGTAACTGCGAATAATTTCTTTGAAAGCTTTCTTCTCTCTGTGTCCATGTATTGATTGGTTCAGTGCTCCCCATTTGTCAGATACAGAAATAGCATGGATAAAAATATTTCCCAGCATTTTCTCAGCACCAGTGAGAATTCCATCAGTACAATCCAAAACACAAAAGAATATCTCCTGCAAGCAGGCATGAGGTTAACCAAATGTAAGTATACTAACATTCATGAAAAATGCAAGTACAGTAATTCCTTAATTTCTCATACGTATCATCACACAGAAAAAAATAAGATTATCTACAAAACCAAACTTCAGTGCTTGCTGGGAATCTAAACTAAAAACTGAAAATGCTGGAAATACTCATCAGAACTCTAGAGAAAAGTCACAATATAAAAAGATAACTTTTTTTTTCTCTCCACAAGTAATTTGATGACACCTTCCAGCATTTTCTGTGTTTAACTGAAGATTATCTACTTGGTAGAGTAACTGACATACTATGAAACTAAAACATTCAGCATTTCACTGATTCTAATCTGGTCAGACAAGATGTGAGAGAAAACAGCAACAGTAACAATAACTTACTTTTACACAGCATATAATGTGACAAACGAGCCAAGTCATTTAACAAAACATATCAAATTATTTCACCAGCCTCACTTCAGAAGCTAGGTCAAATTTATAGATTTTAAACAGTGTCATTAAAGAAATAAGAGAGATTGGAAGATGAAGAGGTCTCTAGAGGGAGTTTCAGACCTTCAATTCTCAGCATTCGAAGGCACATTGCCAATGCGGAAAATTAAAATCGAGGACGTACAAAAATGTCAGAATTGGGATAACTCAAATATCTTGGAGAGTTGTAGCTAAAGGATGATAGAGATAGGGAGTGATTTGGAAAGGTTGTTTTTAAATGTGCTCTTTCTTGGAATGAGGGCATCACTGGTATTCCCAACTGCCCCTAAACTGGGTACCCAGTTTGGCTTTTTGGAGGGCAATTAAAAGTCAACCATATTGCTGTAGGCTTGGGGTTACATGTTGGCCGCGCAAGGATTACTATTTCCTTCCTTAAAATACATTAATAAACCAGGTGGATTTTTATGACAACTGACTATGGTTTCATGGTCACGCAAAAGCAGGCATATTATCCCTTTAAAATCATAATGTAAATTGGTTCAATTTACAAGATACTGACTTTGAGCAGAGAACCTTAACCTGTCAGTTTAAAATTGTGAATGCTTAATGATTGGAGAAACGTTTCAATGAATGGAGAAATTTTTCAATGGCAAAATGGATGATGATCAAAGAACATAGATTTAAGAGGACAGATAAAATAAGGTGGCGAAAGTGAGGACTGCAGATGCTAGACATCAGAGTCAAGATTAGAGTGGTGATGGAAAAACACAGCAGGTTAGGCAGCATCTGAGGAGCAGGAAAATCGACGTTTCGGGCAGAAGCCCTTCATCAGGAATCAGGATAAAATAACTTGACATGACATGAAGAGATATTATTTTTGACGGAGAGTACGACCTGAAAGGATGGTAGAATCGGTTTGAATAGTCACAAAAGAAGAGTGGATAATACTAGAGAAAATATTACAGAGCTATGGAAAGGGAATAATTGGATGACTCTCCCAAAGAGTTGAGTAATGTGATCAATCAAATTATATCAGTAACACAGCACCTTACCTTTAAACAAGATAACCGTTCAGGTCTAATCTATCTCCTTGATATATTTGGAGGGGCTTTAATCTGGTCTATAAGTATTAAGTCACGGCCTTGGTTGAATACTTCATCTACAAGGTGGCACTCATTCTTATTACAGAACTGAGAGCTAATGGGTCAGACAACCAACAAAATGAACTTACAGAACAAAAAGAATCTGGAGTTTACTGAGAATGTCCCAAATTGTTGAACTATTCCAGTCTAAGTCAGGCAGAATGATTAAGTCATGTGTGGAACATGCTCCCAAGGACAACTGTTCACAAAAGGAGGGAGGTGATCAGGGAGTCAATGTCAGATTAATGATATTATACTTTTTTCCTCATCTACCTCTCAGCAGAGCTGCTGTAATTTTTCTTTATCTTAATTTTTCCCTTTGAATTTGGCCATAGCACATTCACCCAAACCTTCTGCTTGCAAAGTCCACTTTAAAAAGAAACCATAATAATCTCCCTTCAGGGTTTTAAAAAATTTCAATAATGCATTCAAACTTGAGGGATGACAATTGCAACACACACATAAGCAGGCAAGATGGACAAATGGGCAAAGCGGTGGCAGATGGAGTTTAATTTAAATAAATGTGAGACACTGCATTTTGGTATGGCAAATGAGGGCAGGACTTATACACTTAGTGGTAAGGTCCTGGGAAGTGCAGAACAAAGAGACCTTGGAGTGCAGATTCACAGTTCCCTGAAAGCAGTGTTGCAGGTAGACAGGAGAGTGAAGAAGCCATTTAGAACACTTGCCTTTATTGATCAGTATATTGAGTATAGGAATTGGGAGGTCATGTTGCAATTGTACAGGACAGTGATTGGGCCACTTTTGGAATTCTGCATTCAATTCTGGTCTCCCTGCTACAGGAAAGATGCTGTAAAAATTGAAAAAGTTCAGAAAAGATTTACAAGGATATTGCCACAGTTGGAGGTTTGAGCTTTAGGGAGAGGCTGAATAGTCTGGGGTTATTTTCCCCTGGAGAGGCAGAGGCTGAGGGGTGGTCTTATAGAAGTTTATAAAATCATGAGGGGCATGGATAGGGTTAACAGTCAAAGTCATTTCCCGTGGTTGGGGAGTCCAAAACTCAAGGGCACAGGTTTAAGCTGAGAGGAGAAAGATTTAAAAGGGACCTAATGCACAAGGTTTTCACAAGAGTATGGGTGCCTGTATGGAATGAGCTGCAGAGGAGGTGGTGGAAGCTGGTACAATTACAACATTTAAAAGGCACTGGATGGGTACATGAATAGGAAGGCTTTAGAGGGATACGGGCCAAATGTTGGCAAATAGACTAGATCAGTTTAGGACATCTGGTCAGCATGGACAAGTTGGAACAAACCGTCTGTTTCTATGACTCTAAAATAAACAATGTAATACATTAAGATTCTGGAATTATTTTGGTCATAAGGGAAGCATATGTCACATGGAAAATAGCTTTTTGTTTTCGTGTGGGCCAGTTCTGTAGGATTCTTTGCTGAGGCTGAATATATAAAGCAGAGAAAAGGTAGTTTAGAATTGTAAGAGGTACATAGTAAGTTTGCAGATGACACCAGCGAAGAAGGTTACCTCAGATTACAACAGGATCTTGACCAGATGGGCCAATGGACTGAGAATTGGCAGATAGAGTTTAATGCAGATAAATGCGAGGTGCTGCATTTTGGAAAAGCAAATCTTAACAGGACTTATGCACTTAATGGTAAGGTCCTAGGGAGTGTTGCTAAACAAAGAGACCTTGGAGTGCAGGTTCATAGCTCCTTGGAAGTGGAGTCGCAGGTAGATAGGATAATGAAGAAGGCATTTGGTATGCTTTCCTATATTGGTCAGAGTATTGAGTACAGGAGTTGGGAGGTCATGTTGCGGCTCTACAGGACATTGATGGAATATTGCTTGCAGTTCTGGTCTCCTTCCTATTGGAAAGATGTTGTGAAACTTGAAAGGTTTTAAAAAAGATTTACAAGGATGTTGCCAAGGTTGGAGGATTTGAGCTATAGGGAGAGTATAAACAGGCTGGGGCTGTTTTCCCTGGAGCGTCAGAGGTTGAGGGGTGACCTTACAGAGATTTACAAAATCATGAGAGGCATGGATAGGATAACTAGACGAAGTCTTTTCCCTGGTGTCAGGGAGTCCAGAACTAGAGGGCATAGGTTTAGGGTGAGAGAGGAAAGATATAAGAGAGACCTAAGGGGCAACCTTTTCACACAGCCAGAGGAAGTGGTGGAGGATGGTACAATTACAACATTTAAAAGGCATTTGGATGGATATATGAATAGGAAGGGTTTGGAGGGATATGGGCCAGGTGCTGGCAGGTGGGACTAGTTTGGGTCTGTTTCCATGCTGTACATCTCTATGACTCTATGTTAAAAGTAAGCTACCTCATTGTAAGGAATTTAGTTTAAAAAATTCACATCAGTAGTGGCTAAAATCCTTAAGGGATTATGTGAAGCTGAGAAACCTTAGACTCAGTTAAATGATGAATCAAGAGGCTGTTAGATTCTCAAGAATCCTCCGTGGTTTTAGAGAAGAGTTCTCTACACTAGAATTCTCTGTAGCATTTAGGAATTGCAATGGGATGTTGTTGAGATTAATGGGATTGTATTTTTACTATATAGAACATAGAACAATACAGCACAGAACAGGCCCTTCGGCCCACGATGTTGTGCCGAACGTTTGTCCTTGCTTAAGCACCCATCCATGTACCTATCCAATTGCCGCTTAAAGGTCACCAAAGATTCTGACTCTACCACTCCCACAGGCAGCGCATTCCATGCCCCCACCACTCTCTGGGTAAAAAACCCACCCCTGACATCTCCCCTATACCTTCCACCCTTCACCTTAAATTTATGTCCCCTTGTAACACTCTGTTGTACCCGGGGAAAAAGTTTCTGACTGTCTACTCTATCTATTCCTCTGATCATCTTATAAACCTCTATCAAGTCACCCCTCATCCTTCGCCGTTCCAATGAGAAAAAGCCTAGCACTCTCAACCTATCCTCGTACGACCTATTCTCCATTCCAGGCAACATCCTGGTAAATCTTCTCTGCAGCCTCTCCAAAGCTTCCACATCTTTCCTAAAGTGAGGCGACCAGAACTGGACACAGTACTCCAAATGTGGCCTAACCAAAGTCCTGTACAGTTGCAACATCACTTCACGACTCTTGAATTCAATCCCTCTGCTAATGAACGCTAATACTCCATAGGCCTTCTTACAAGCTATATCCACCTGAGTGGCAACTTTCAAAGACCTATGAACATAGACCCCAAGATCCCTCTGTTCCTCCACCTCACTAAGAACCCTACCGTTAACCCTGTATTCCGCATTCTTATTTGTCTTTCCAAAATGGACAACCTCACACTTGGCAGGGTTGAACTCCATCTGCCAATCCTCAGCCAAACTCTGCATCATATCCAAGTCCCTTTGCAGCCGACAACAGCCCTCCTCACTATCCACAACTCCACCAATCTTCGTATCATCTGCAAATTTACTGACCCACCCTTCGACTCCCTCTTCCAAGTCATTAATAAAAATTACAAACAGCAGAGGACCCAGAACTGATCCCTGCGGAACTCCACTTGTAATTTAGGATACCAAGTCTGAGATTAGTCAGGGATCTCAGTTGTCAACGGCATTAGCTGGGATCATAACAATCACATGCATAATTTTGACCCAATGATTCACATACCAGAACGACAAACCTTTCCTATCCTCTGTGCTTCCTACTCAGTTGCTGCAGATAATCAATATGATTCCCATGGTCAGGAAAGAGAAGGCGCTTCCAAAGTGTGACACAGCCTGAGTGAGCTTACAATTGAAGAATTTTAGAACATGAGAATAGAACTAAGTCTTTATTTGCTTTCTCCATTTTACAAATTAAAATTCAATCATCTCGTTAAAAGGTCAGCAAGGTAGATGACTCCACTGAATCAGTTATCAGTTATCAATCAATAATCTGAATAAGGCCTCAGTCGTCGTTGATTATTATTGAGGCTCAACAGGACTGAGTCATCTCAGCTCACCTGAGTTTGATTTAAATTAGGCCCTGCTGAAAATGCATGATCAGTAAGCTTTGCACGGCAGGAAGGAAAGAGCACGTCTGGAGTCAGACACAGCCTGGGTGGGCATATAGTTTGGGAATTTTGAAGCAGCATGGGAATTCAGTGCAAAGAGGAAGAGACACTGTGCTGGCTTTTTAGGTTCATAGTATGTAAAGTTGTTTTAACTGGATGAATTGAAGCCCAGAATTGGATGTCCAACACAAAACAAGGAGTGACATCACAAGAAAACCTTAAGTTAATTTGTTGTTAATAGCAAATCCTTTAATGATCTATTATTGTTTACTTTCAGATTGAAGATTCTACTGATTGTAATGAGGTCAGCAAGGTGGACCTCATATAATATGAGTTCACTGACTGAGGCTGTTAACCTTGATTTGATTGATGTATTGAAGTCACATGTACCTAGGTACAGTGAAAAGCTTCATTTTGCAAGTAACACTGGGAGATCATTATCAAACAAGGACATCAAAATCAAAGGGTGCTTAGACAGAGCAAGGCATACTGGTTACACTGCACAGGAGATGCACAAAGCAAGGTCAACATTAACAAGATCAGCATTATTTGAAATTAGAAAGTCCATTCATCAATCAAATAATGGGAAGAAGCTGTTCTTGAACCTCTTAGTACATGTGTTCAAGCTTCTGTATCTTCTGCCGGGTGGAAGAGGTTGTAGGAGAGCATTACTAGAGTTGGAGGGGTCTTTGATGATGTCAGCAGCCTTTCCACAGCAGTGAGACATGCAAATGAAGTCCATGGATGGGAGGTTGGCTTCTGTGAAAGTCTGGACTGTGCATACACTCCCCTGTAGTTTCTTACAGTCCTGGGCAGAGCAATTACCATATCAAGCCATTATGCATTCGGATAGTATGCTTTCTATGCATCTGTAAATGTTGGTGAGGGTCCTTATGGACATGCCAAATTTTCTATGACACCTGAGGAAGAAGAGGCATTATTGTGCCTTTTTGACCATTGTATCTACATGGGAAGTCCAGGACACATCGTTAGTTGTCATAACTCCTAGGAACTTGATGCTCTCTGCCTCAGCTCCATTGATGTAGATGGGAGGCATGTCCTTATGTTTTGCCAACATTGAGAGAGAGGTTGTTATCAGACACCAGTACTCTATTTCCTTTCTTTATTCTGACTTGTTGTTTGATATCCATCCTACCACAGTGGTGTCATCAGCAAAATTGTAGATGGCATTGTTTAGGAATTTGGCTACACAGTCATGTGTGGACGGGGAGTAGTGGGCTGAGAATACATCCTTGGAAGGATCCAATGTTGAGGGTTATTGTGGAGGAGAAGCAGTTATCAATCTTCACTCATTGTGGTATATGGGGCAGGAAGCTAAGGATCCACTTGGAGAGGGTGGAGCCAAGACCTAGGTCACAGCGTTTTGAAATTAGTATGGAAGGGATTATGGTGTTGAAGGCAGAACTGTAGTCGATGAGTAGGAGTCGAGATAGACGTCCTTGTAATACAGATGTTACAGGGGTGAGTGTAAGGGTAGGGAAATGGCATCTGCTGTGGACCTGTTTCATTGATAGGCACATTGAAGGGGATAAAGGGTGGCTGGTAGGCTGGAGTTGATGTGAGCCATGACGAGTCTCTTGAAGCGCTTCATGATTATGAAGGTCAGAGCCACTGAGAGATTGTCATTAAGTCATGTTACATGTGCTTTCTTCAGTACTGGGATGATGGTGTTCTTCTTGAAGCAGGTGAGGACTTTGGCTTGCAGGAGGGAGAAATTGAAATGTCTGTGAATACCTCTGCCAGCTGGTCTGCACAGGATCTAAGTGCATGGCTGGGGACTCCATCTGGGCCTGTCGCTTTCCTTGGGTTGAATCTCAGGAAGACATGCAGCTGGTCCGATGAAGGAGTCCTAGCTGACAGATATAAACAGGAGTGTTAGACGTTCTGTTCAGTTTGAGAGCTAGCTCTGAGGAAGCCGGAACAATGTCAAGTACTATGCATGTGCAAATAAAAGATAACTTGCTGACAGGATACCGGCCTCTGAGTAGTTACTTCAGTGCCGACGAGAAAAAGAAAATGTTCTTGAAGACATTCACTCGCAACAGTCGTTTTTGAGTTAGGGTAAGTATTTCTGGCATCATGCCATTATTTAGGAGGTTGACTTGTTTGATCCTGCTGTCGAAGATTGGGCCCAGTATGTGGAAAGAGTGTGGATCAATGGTGCTGGAAGAGCACAGCAATTCAGGCAGCATCGAGGAACTTCAGCAAAATCGACGTTTCGGGCAAAAGCCCTTCATCAGGAATAACGGCAGAAAGCCTGAAGCGTGGAGAGATAAGCTAGGGGAGGATGGGGGTGGGGAGAGAGTAGCATAGAGTACAATGGGTGAGTGGGGGAGGAGATGAAGGTGATAGGTCAGGGAGGAGAGGGTGGTGTGGATAGGTGGAAAAGGAGATAGGCAGGTCGGACAATTCCGGTAAAGTCAAGGGGACTGGAAGTTTGAAACTAGGATGAGGTGGGGGAAGGGGAAATGAGGAAGCTGTTGAAGTCCACATTGATGCCCTGGGGTTGAAGTGTTCCGAGGCGGAAGATGAGGCGTTCTTCCTCCAGGCGTCTGGTGGTGAGGGAGCGGCGGTGAAGGAGGCCCAGGACCTCCATGTCCTCGGTAGAGTGGGAGGGGGAGTTGAAATGTTGGGCCACAGGGCGGTTTGGTTGATTGGTGCGGGTGTCTCGGAGATGTTCCCTAAAGCGCTCTGCTAGGAGGCGCCCAATCTCCCCAATGTAGAGGAGACCGCATCGGGAGGAACGGATACAATAAATGATATTAGTGGATGTGCAGGTAAAATTTTGATGGATATGGAAGGCTCCTTTAGGGCTTTGGATAGAGGTGAGGGAGCAGGTGTGGGCACAGGTTTTACAGTTCCTGCGGTGGCAGGGGAAAGTGCCAGGATGTGAGGGTGGGTCGTTCGGGGGGCGTGGACCTGACCAGGTAGTCAAGGAGGGAATGGTCTTTGCGGAAGGCGGAAAGGGGTGGGGAGGGAAATATATCCCTGGTGGTGGGGTCTTTTTGGAGGTGGCGGAAATGTATGCGGATGATTTGGTTTATGCGGAGGTTTGTAAGGTGGAAGGTGAGCACCAGGGGCGTTCTGTCCTTGTTACGGTTGGAGGGGTGGGGTCTGAGGGCGGAGGTGCGGGATGTGGACGAGATGCGTTGGAGGGCACCTTTAACCACGTGGGAAGGGAAATTGCGGTTTCTAAAGAAGGAGGCCATCTGGTGTGTTCTGTGGTGGAACTGGTCCTCCTGGAAGCAGATACGGCGGAGGCGGAGGAATTGGGAATACGGAATGGCATTTTTGCAAGAGATAGGGTGGGAAGAGGTGTAATCCAGGTAGCTGTGGGAGTCGGTGGGTTTGTAAAAAATGTCAGTGTCAAGTCGGTCTTCACTAATGAAGATGGAGAGGTCCAGGAAGGGGAGGGAGGTGTCAGAGATGGTCCAGGTAAATTTAAGGTCAGGGTGGAATGTGTTGGTGAAGTTGATGAATTGCTCAACCTCCTCGTGAGAGCACGAGGTGGCGCCAATGCAGTCATCAATGTAGCGGAGGAAGAGGTGGGGAGTGGTGCTGGTGTAATTACGGAAGATCAAGTGTTCTACGTAGCCAACAAAGAGACAGGCATAGCTGGGGTGCATACGTGTGCCCATGGCTACCCCTTTGGTCTGGAGGAAGTGGGAGGATTCAAAGGAGGAATTGTTAAGGGTGAGGACCAGTTCGGCCAAACGAATGAGAGTGTCGGTGGAAGGGTACTTTTGGGGACGTCTGGAGAGGAAAAAACGGAGGGCTTGGAGGCCCTGGTCATGGCGGATGGAGGTGTAGAGGGATTGGATATCCATGGTGAAGATGAGGCGTTGGGGGCCGGGGAAACAGAAGTCTTGGAGGAGGTGGAGGGCGTGGGTGGTGTCTCGAACGTATGTGGGGAGTTCCTGGACTAGGGGGGATAGGACAGTGTCGAGGTAGGTAGAGATAAGTTCAGTGGGGCAGGAGCATGCTGAGACAATGTTTCGGCCAGGGTGGTCAGGCTTGTGGATCTTGGGAAGGAGGTAGAACCGGGCAGTGCGGGGTTCCCGGTCTATGAGGTTGGAAGCTGTGGGTGGGAGATCTCCTGAGGTGATGAGGTTCTGTATGGTCTGGGAGATGATGGTTTGGTGATGGGGGGTGGGGTCATGGTCGAGTGGGCAGTAGGAAGAGGTGTCCTTGAGTTGGCGTTTGGCTTCAGCGGTGTAGAGGTCAGTGCGCCAGACTACCACTGCGCCCCCTTTATCCGCTGGCTTGATGGTGAGGTTGGGATTAGAGCAGAGGGATTGGAGGGCTGTGGAAAGAGTGTGTTATTTCTTCGAGGCAAATGACATTCAGGCAGATGAAAAGCAATGAGTAATTCTCCTGACAGCTTGAGGACTCATAGCTTTTTTCAGTTAATGTCTAATGTTTACTGAGCCACCAGACACTAAAACCTTTCAAAATTTGATGGAGTTCATCAAGTTGCATTACTGGTGGATTATAGGAAAGAGGTGTTGCAAATGAACTATCAGTACGAGGTTATTTGGGAGTAAGGAAAACTCAAGCCAAAATACAAAATATTATTATTGGCCTGGACTTCAAAGAGATGTGGTTGAATTTTGCCAGACATGTCATACATGTCAGGTAATATGGAAACCTCAGGCAAGTGATAAATCCAGCACCCTTAATACCCCTTCCCACATTGGAGGAACCTTAAATAAGAGTCTTAATTGATTGTGTAAGAACCCTACCAAAAGCAATAAGTTGGAATCCGTATTAATTGACCATAATGAATTTATCTATTGGATTTCCAATATCATGGCTAATAGGATTGTAGAAGAGTTACTTAAAATTCTTCTAGGAAAGGACTACCCACAGAAATACAATCAGATTAAGGGTCAAATTTTATATCAAAGTTATTCAAGGAAGTTACGGATAGTTTAGGAATAGAACATTTGAAGTCCACTGCATACAATCTAAAATTGCAGGGAGCATTAGAACCATAGCATCAAACTTTAAAGACCAGAACAAGGGCTTACAGTCAAGATTATCCAGAGGATTGGGATAAACAAATTCTATTTGTACTCTTTGCAATGAGGGATACACCTAATGAATCAACCAAAGTCAGTCCATTTCAATTAGTTGAAAATGTGTTGCTGGAAAAGCACAGCAGGTCAGGCAGCATCCAAGGAACTGGAGAATCGATGTTTCAGGCATAAGCCCTTCTTCAGGAATGGCTTATGCCCGAAACGTCGATTCTCCTGTTCCTTGGATGCTGCCTGACCTGCTGCGCTTTTCCAGCAACACACTCTCAGCTCTGATCTCCAGCCCTCACTTTCTCCTCCCATTTCAATTAGCTCCCAGGCATGAGCCAAAAGGACCACTAAAATTAATTAAGGAAAAATTGGTTAGTCAGAAATCAAAGACCACAGATTAGGACTATATGTCAAATTTTAGGGAAAGATTAAACAGAGGGGAGAGTTGGCTAGACAGTATTTAAAAATATCACAACATGTGATGAAAGTCTAAGCC
This sequence comes from Chiloscyllium plagiosum, assembly GCF_037043375.1. Lineage (NCBI taxonomy): Eukaryota > Metazoa > Chordata > Chondrichthyes > Orectolobiformes > Hemiscylliidae > Chiloscyllium > Chiloscyllium plagiosum. Next base: position 155,460,651 of record NW_028270141.1, read on the forward strand.
GACAAGAAATCAAAAATTTGAAATTTTGCGAGTGGAGATAAAGTGTTGGTATTATCCCAGTGGAAGGCGAACCTTTAAAGCAAGGTTTAGTGAGCCTTATCAAATCGAAAGGAAATTGAGTGAGGTGAATTATTTGGTAAGAATGCCAGATAGAAATAAATCTCACAGTGTGTGTCATATGAATATACACAAAAGATAAGTGGTTAGGGAAATTAAGCAAAAGGAGAATGTGTTACTGATTGCAACAGTGAAGAACCGAGTTCTGATTATTCTGAATTGGACATTCCACAAATTCAATTGGACAACAACGAAGATCTCAAATATTCAGATAAAATATTGAGTTACCTTCCAGAGCAAAATGGAAATGACCTGGAATAGTTACTACGATCACGGAGGGGGGGGGGGAAATGTGGGAATAAGCTGGGAATTTAATTACACATGATGTAGATGACGAAATGTTGTTCCCAATTATGGAACATCATAAGATCATAAGACATGGGAGCAGAAATTAGCCCATCAGGTCTGCTCCACCATTCAATCATGGCTAATAAGTGGTGCTGGAAGAGCACAGCAGTTCAGGCAGCATCCAAGGAGCTGCGAAATCAACGTTTCAGGCAAAAGCCCTTTATCAGGAATAAAGGCAGTGAGCCTGAAGTGTGGAGAGATAAGCTAGAGGAGGGTGGGGGTGGGGAGAAAGTAGCCTAGAGTACAATGGGTGAGTGGGGGAGGTGATGAAGGTGATAGGTCAGGGAGGAGAGTGTGGAGTGGATAGGTGGAAAAGGAGATAGGCAGGTAGGACAAGTCCAGACAAGTGATGGGGACAGTGCTGAGCTGGAAGTTTGGAACTAGGGTGAGGTGGGGGAAGGAGAAATGAGGAAACTGTTGAAGTCCACATTGATGCCCTGGGGTTGAAGTGTTCCGAGGCGGAAGATGCGTTCTTCCTCCAGGCGTCTGGTGGTGAGGGAGCGGCGGTGAAGAAGGCCCAGGACCTCCATGTCCTCGGCAGAGTGGGAGGGGGAGTTGAAATGTTGGGCCACAGGGCGGTGTGGTTGATTGGTGCGGGTGTCCCGGAGATGTGCCCTAAAGCGCTCTGCTAGGAGGCGTCCAGTCTCCCCAATGTAGAGGAGACCGCATCGGGAGCAAAGGATACAATAAATGATATTAGTGGATGTGCAAGTAAAACTTTGATGGATGTGGAAGGTTCCTTTGAGGCCTTGGATAGAGGTGAGGGAGGAGGTGTGGGCGCAGGTTTTACAGTTCCTGCGGTGGCAGGGGAAAGTGCCAGGATGGGAGGGTGGGTTGTATGGGGGCGTGGACCTGACCACGTAGTCACGGAGGGAACGGTCTTTGCGGAAGGCGGAAAAGGGTGGGAAGGGAAATATATCCCTGATGGTGGGGTCTTTTTGGAGGTGGCGGAAATGTCGGCGGATGATTTGGTTTATGCAAAGGTTGGATGGTGGAAGGTGAGCACCAGGGGCGTTCTGTCCTTGTTCCGGTTGGAGGGGTGGGGTCTGAGGGCGGAGGTGCGGGATGTGGACGAGATGCATTGGAGGGCATCTTTAACCATGTGGGAAGGGAAATTGCGGTCTCTAAAGAAGGAGGCCATCTGGTGTGTTCTGTGGTGGAACTGGTCCTCCTGGGAGCAGATACGGCGGAGGCGGAGGAATTGGGAATACGGGATGGCATTTTTGCAAGAGGTAGGGTGGGAAGAGGTGTAATCCAGGTAGCTGTAAGAGTCGGTGGGTTTGTAAAAAATGTCAGTGTCAAGTCGGTCGTCATTAATGGAGATGGAGAGGTCCAGGAAGGGGAGGGATGTATTAGAGATGGTCCAGGTAAATTTAAGGTCAGGGTGAAATGTGTTGGTGAAGTTGATGAATTGCTCAACCTCCTCGCGGGAGCACGAGGTGGCGCCAATGCAGTCATCAATGTAGCGGAGGAAGAGGTGGGGAGTGGTGCCGGTGTAATTATTGAAGATCAACTGCTCTACGTAGCCAACAAAGAGACAGGCATAGCTGGGGCCCATACGTGTGCCCATGGCTACCCCTTTGGTCTGGAGGAATTGGGAGGATTCAAAGGAGAAATTCTTAAGGGTGAGGACCAGTTCGGCCAAACAAATGAGAGTGTTGGTGGAAGGGTACTGTTGGGGACGTCTGGAGAGGAAAAAACGGAGGGCTTGGTGGCCCTAGTCATGGTGGATGGAGGTGTAGAGGGATTGGATATCCATGGTGAAGATGAGGCATTGGGGGCCGGGGAAACGGAAGTCTTGGAGGAGGTGGAGGGTGTGGAGGGGGTGTCTCGAACGTATGTGGGGAATTCCTGGACTAGGGGAGATAGGACAGTGTCGAGGTAGGTAGAAATGAGTTCAGTGGAGCAGGAGCATGCTGAGACAATGGGTCGGCCAGGGTGGTCAGGCTTGTGGTTCTTGGGAAGGAAGTAGAACCGGGCAGTACGGGGTTCCCGGACGATGAGGTTGGAAGCTGTGGGTGGGAGACCTCCTGAGGTGATGAGGTTCTGAATGGTCTGGGAGAAGATGGTTTGGTGATGGGGGGGTGGAATCATGCTTGAGGGGGCTGTAGGAAGAGGTGACCTCGAGTTTGAGTTTGGTTTCAGCGGTGTAGAGGTCAGTGCGCCAGACTACCACTTCGCCCCCTTTATCCACTGGCTTGATGGTGAGGTTGGGATTGCAGCAGAGGGATTGGAGGGCTGCACGTTGTGAGGGTGAGAGGTTGGAGTGGGGGAGGGGGGTAGACAGGTTGAGGCGGTTAATGTCCCGGCGGCAGTTGGAAATGAAGAGGTCGAGGGCAGGTAATAGGCCAGCGCGGGGTGTCCAGGTGGATGCAGTATGTTGGAGGTGGGCGAAGGGGTCCTCGGAAGGTGGGCGGGAATCCTGATTGTGAAAGTAAGCTTGGAGGCGGAGACGACGGAAGAATTGTTCAATGTCACGGCGTGTATTAAATTCATTGATGCGTGGATGGAGGGGGATGAAGGTGAGTCCTTTGCTGAGGAATGATCGTTCATCCTCAGTGAGGGGGAGATCTGGGGGGATGGTGAAAACTCGGCACGGCTGGGAGCTGGGATCTGGTGTGGGTGTAGAGCTGGGAGTGGGGGTGGAACCTGTAACTGGAGTGGGTGTGATGGTGGGGGGAATGGGTGTGGAGTCATGAGCAGGGGTAGTGTTCCCCTCAGGGTTCTGGGGGGTGGGGATAGTGACTGTGGGGTCTGTTGGGTCCGTGTCAGCAGAATGCAGGTGAGTGGCACTGGTGGGGGCGGAAGTGGTGGTGACCACGGCAGTAGGGGTGGTGGAAGTCACTGATCATGTGGCATCAGCAATGATGTGAGGGGCGGAAGTGATGTCATGTGTGATGCATGAGGAATTGTGAGGGGTGGAAGTGGTTGTGGGATTGGCCATGATGGTGGTGGAAGTGACAAGTTTTCCTCCTCTCTACAAGAATCTCAGGGAGTCCCTCTCCCACTGCAACTCCCAGGTCATTTCCTCTGCCCTGAACCTCTTCAACCATGTCCTGAAACAAACTCGCAACCACAGCCACATTTGCTTCCTCAGTGCCTGCCTCCGTAACCAACTCATCCCACACGGACTCCAGACCACCTTTAAACCAGCAGAGTTCGGACCCGAACAGGACAAACAGTACAGACTACAGATTCAAAAACACCAGCAACAGTTCTCCTTCAAGATCCTCCGCTCCACGCTCGCAGCAATGCGCTAGCACCTAACCTCTCTACAGTCAGCCCTGCCTCAGCTGAGGGCCACACTCTCTCAGAATTGCAAAGGACCCACTCTGTACTACATCCTCAGGAGAATTCGTACTCTCAACAAACAGTATTTCAACTCCATCTCAAACATCAAAAACTATAAGTACAACAAACTTTTATCTACCCACATCCATAACCAGTGCTCCTCAAACATTCCAGAAGATTCCCGTGGCCTTGGAATCTACTCAGATGCCATTAGCCATGCGCCTGATGCAGCTGCCACCTCCACGCTGATTGATGATGTCACTTCCACCCACTTCCTCCAGACCAAAGGGGTAGCCATGGGCACACGTATGGGCCCCAGCTATGCCTGTCTCTTTGTTGGCTACGTAGAACAGTCGATCTTCCGTAATTACACCGGCATCACTCCCCACCTCTTCCTCCACTACACTGATGACTGCATTGGCGCCACCTCGTGCTCCCGTGAGGAGGTTGAGCAATTCATCAACTTCACCAACACATTCCACTCTGACCTTAAATTTACCTGGACCATCTCTGACACATCCCTCCCCTTCCTGGACCTCTCCATCTCCATTAATGATGACCGACTTGACACTGACATTTTTTACAAACCCACCGACTCCCACAGCTACCTGGATTACACCTCTTCCCACCCTATCTCTTGCAAAAATTTCATCCCGTATTCCCAATTCCTCCGCCTCTGCCGTATCTGCTCCCAGGAGGACCAGTTCCACCACAGAACACACCAGATGACTTCCTTCTTTAGAGACCGCAATTTCCCTTCCCACATGGTTAAAGATGCCCTCCAACGCATCTTGTCCACATCCCGCACCTCCGCCCTCAGACCCCACGCCCCTCGTGCTCACCTTCCACCCTACCAGCCTTCGCATAAACCAAATCATCTGCCGACATTTCCGCCACCTCCAAAAAGACCCCACCACCAGGGATATATTTCCCTTCCCACCCTTTTCTGCCTTCCGCAAAGACCGTTACCTCCGTGACTACATGGTCAGGTCCACGCCCCCCTACAACCCACCCTCCCATCCTGGCACTTTCCTCTGCCATCGCAGGAACTGTAAAACCTGCGCCCACACCTCCTCCCTCACCTCGATCCAAGGCCCCAAAGGAGCCTTCCATATCCATCAAAGTTTTACTTGCACATCCACTAATATCATTTATTGTATCCGTTGCTCCCGATGCAGTCTCCTCTACATTGGGGAGACTGGGCACCTCCTAGCAGAGCGCTTTAGGGCACATCTCCGGGACACCCGCACCAATCAACCACACCGCCCTGTGGCCCAACATTTCAACTCCCCCTTTCACTCTGCCGAGGACATGGAGGTCCTGGGCCTCCTTCACCGCCGCTCCCTCACCACCAGACGCCTGGAGGAAGAACGCCTCATCTTCCGCCTCGGAACACTTCATCCCCAGGGCATCAATGTGGACTTCAACAGTTTCCTCATTTCTCCTTCCCCCACCTCACCCTAGTTCCAAACTTCCAGCTCAGCACTGTCCCCATCACTTGTCTGGACTTGTCCTACCTGCCTATCTCCTTTTCCACCTATCCACTCCACCCTCTCTTCCCTGACCTATCACCTTCATCACCTCCCCCACTCACCCATTGTACTCTATGCCACTTTCTCCCCACCCCCACCCTCCTCTAGCTCATCTTTCCACGCTTCAGGGTCTCTGCCTTTATTCCTGATGAAGGGCTTTTGTTGATATTGCTGCTCCTTGGATGCTGCCTGAACTGCTGTGCTCTTCCAGCACCACTAATCCAGATTCTGGTTTCCAGCATCTGCAGTCATTGTTTTTACCTAATAAGTTTCTCAACCCCATTCTCCCACTTTCTCCCTGCAACCAATATTCCTCTTGATACTTCAGAACATCTGTATCTCAATCTTAAATATAATCAATGGCCTGGCCTCCACAGCCTTCTTTGGCAATGTATTCCATAGATTCACCACTCTCTGGCAGAAGAAGTTTCTCCTTATCTACATTCTATAAGGTCCTGCCTTCACTGTTAGGCTATGCCTTCAGGTCCTAGTCTCTACTACCAATGGGAACATTTTCCCAACATCTACTCTGTACAGGCCATTCAGAATTCTGTATGTTTTAATTAGATCCCCCCTCATTGTTCTGAATTCCATTGAGTATAAACCCAGAGTCCTTAAATGTTCCTCATTTGTTAAGCTTTTCATTCCTGGGATTGTTCTTGTGAACGTCCTCTGAACATGCTCCAAGGCCAGTACATCCTTCCTGAGATATGGGATCAAAACTGCACACAATATTCCAATAAGGTCTGACCAAAACCTTATAGAGCCTCAGAAGTACATCCCTGCTTTTATATTCAAGTCCTCTCAAAATAAATGCCATCACTGTATTTGCCTTTCTAACTACTGACTCAACCTCCAAGTTTACCTTGAGAGAATCCTGAACTCGAACTCCCAAATCTCTTTGCACTTCAGACTCCTGAGTTTTCTCCCCAGTTAGAAAACAGTTCATGCCTCTATTCTTCCTACCAAAGTGCAAAGCCTCACACTTTCCCAAAACATCACTCTGTCTTCACAAAGTAAGTCACGAATAATGTACCAGAAATGATGGGGAACACTGTTTAGTGAGAGAAAGGAAACGAAGCAAATCTGTATTAGTAGAGAAATAATGTTGAAAATTTGATGGGATTGAAGGCTGATAAACCCCCAATAATCTACATCTCAACAGTACTTACAGAGTGGAAACAGTGGATGAAATGTGGTTATCTTCCAAGATTTTTTAGGGTCCAGAAAAGTTCCTATAGACTGGAGAGTAGTTCATGTAACCCCGTTATTTGAAAGAGGAGACAGAGAGAGAAAACGGGGAATTATAGACCAGTGAGTCTGACATCGGTAGTGGAGAATTTGCTGGAGTCTATTCTCAAGGATTTCATAGCAAAACAATCAGGAAACAGTGATAAAATAAGGTAATAGTCAGCACGGATTTACAAAATGGAAATCATGCTTGACAAATTACTGACATTATTTGAGGATGCAACTCGTAAAGCTGATAGGGGCAGCCAGTGGATGTGATTTATTTGGACTTTCAGAAGGCCTTCAACAGAATCCTGTTTAAGAGATTATTGTATAAAATTAAAGTAATGGATTGGGAGTAATGTATTGAGCTGGGTAGAAAATTTGTTCGCAGAGTAGGAATAAATCAGTCTTTTCTAAATGGCAGGCAGTGACTACGAAGGGTTTGCTACAAAGATTTCAACTATTCATCATCTATGTAAATGATTTAGATGTGGGATCTAAATGTAATATTCCAAAATTTGCAGATGACACAAGGCTAAGTGGAAGAGTGAACTGTGAAGAGGATGCAGAGATGTTGCAGTATGATTTGGACAGGCTGAGTGAGTGAGCCAATGCATGGCAGATCAAGTATAATGTGAATAAATGTGAGGTTACCCACTTTGGCAGCAAAAATAAGAAGACAGATTATTATTTGAATGGCTGTAAATTGAGAGATGGGAATGTGTAATGAAACTTGGATGTCCTCACGCACCAGTCACAGGTACAACAGGCAGGAAAGAAGGCAAACTGCATGTTGGCCTTTATAACGAAAGGATGTGAGCACAGGAAAAAGGATGTCTTGCTGCAATTATACAGGGCATTGGTGAAGCCGAATCTGGAACACTACGTGTAGCTTTAGTCTCCGTTTCGGAGGAAGGAAGTTCTTGCTGTAGACGAAGTGCAGCAAAGATTTAACAAATTGATTCCTGAGAAGGCAAGAGGAGAGACTCAATCAGTTAGGATTATATTAAGTGGAATTTAGAAGAATGAGGAGGAATATCATAGAAACCTGTGAAGTTCTAACAGGACTAGCTAGCTTAGGTACAGGAAGGATATTCCCAATGGTGGTGGGTAGTCCAGAACGAAGGATCATAGTTTAAGGATGGGGTAAACCTTTTAGAACTGTGATGAGGAGAAATTTCTTCATGCAGAGTGGTGATCCTATGGAATTCAGTACCATAAAAAGTGGTTGTGGCCAAAACATTGTGTTTCCAAGAAGGAGGTAAATATAGCTCTTGTTGCTAAAGAGATTAGTGCATTGACATCAATGATCAGCCACAATTGTAATAAATGGTGAAGTAGGCTTGAGGGATCGAATGACCTATTCCTGTTCCTAATTTCTATGTTTCTATGTGTCCATAGGATTCAGTCCTGGCCAAATAACATTTGAATGGTGCTCAACAAAAAATAAAAACTAAAGCAGATAATGTAGCCAAAGTCCAAAATCTTACTTCTGGAGGCAAGGTCTTTGTATAATTACCGGTCTCTGGGGAAACATTTCGAACAAGGTTCACTTATCAAATCCAAAAGAAACTGAATGGTGTGAATTATGCAATGAATACTCCTGATAAGAAGAAAAATCAGTGTGTCATGTTAATATGTTAAACAGATATCATGAAAGGTAGGATAGTCAGAAGTGCATTTATGGTCGTGAAAGACAGAAAGATAAAATAAAATATCAGAACAAATTGAGCAGGGATGAAGTCCTAAAAGCAGAATGTAGGCAGCTAAGCAGCAGGATAGAAATTAGGATCTCAAAGTTACGAATTTCAGATTGCTATATGTGCCATATTCTAGTCAGAGTAGAAACAGCAGGGTATGCCAATTGAATACATGGCTGAAGAGATAGCGTGAGGGGGTCTGTTTCATAGAAATTATGAGCAATAGTAGGTCATTTAGCCATTTGAGCCTGCTCCCCATTCAAAAAGTTCATGCTTAATACGATACAGTCTACGCTTCCATCTACCCCTAATAACATTTCACTCCCTTGTTGGTCAGGAAATAATAAAGAGGATTGTTGAGGGCAGAGATCTAAATGGACTTCAGTAAGACGTTTGTCAAGGTTCCTCAAGGGAGACTGGTTATGTTCTATGTTCTATGAACTAGCCATTTGAATACAAAACTGGCCCGAAGGTAGAAGACAGAGGAAGGTTGCTTTACAGACTAGAGGCCAATGACCTGTACCACAAGGATTGGTGCTGGGTCCACTACTTTTCATCATTTATATAAATGATTTGCATGTTAACATAGAAGGTATCATTAGTAAGTTTGTAGAAGACACGGTGGGCGGCATGGTGGCACAGTGGTTAGCACTGCTGCCTCACAGCGCTAGGGACCTGGATTCAATTCCCGCCTCAGGCAACTATCTGTGTGGAGTTTGCACATTCTCCCCGTGTCTGTGTGGGTTTCCTCCGAGTGCTCCGGTTTCCTCCCACAGTGCAAAAAATGTGCAGGTTAGGTGAATTGACCATGCTAAATTGCCCGTAGTGTTAGGTGAAGGGGTAAATGTAGGGGAATGGGTCTGGGTGGGTTGATCTTCGGAAGGTCAGTGTGGACTTGTTGGGCCGAAGGGCCTATTTCGCACTGTAAGTAATCTAATCTAATCTAAAAGACACCAAATTTGGAAGTGTAGTGGATAGCGAAGAACATTACCTCAAAGTACAACGGGATCTAGATCAGATGGTCAAATGAGATGAGGAGTGGCAGATGGAGTTTAATTTAGATAAATGTGAGGTGCTGCATTTTGGAAAATCAAATCAGAGCAGGACTTATACACTTAATGGGAAGGTCCTGGGGAGTGTTGCTGAACAAAGACACCTTGGAGTGCAGGTTCATAGTTACTTGAAAGTAGAGTCGCAGATAGATGGGATAGTGAAGGCATTTGGTATGCTTTCCTTTATTGGTCAGAGCATTGAGTATAGGAGTTGGGATGTTATTTTGCGGCTGTACAGGACATTGGTTGGGCCACTTTTGGAATATTGCATGCAATTCCAATTCCCTTCCTATCGGAAGGATGTTGTGAAACTTGAAAGGGTTCAGAAAAGATTTACAGGGATGTTGCAGGATTGGAGTATTTGAGCCATTGAGTAGGCTGGGGTGGTTTTCCATGGAGTGTCGGACCTTATGGAGGTTTATAAAATCATGAGGGCATGATAGGATAAACAGACAAGGTCTTTTCCCTGCGGTGGGGGGAGTCCAAACTAGAGGATATAGGTTACGGGGGGAGTGGAAAGGTATAGTCACAGAGTCAAAAAGGGACCTAGGAGGCAACTTTTTCAGGCAGAGGGTGGTGCATGTATGAGATGAGCTGCTAGAGGAAGTGGTGGAGGCTGGTACTATTACAACATTTAAAAGACATCTGAATAGGTATATGAATAGGAAGGGTTTAGAGGGATATGGCCCAAGTGCTGGCAAATAGGACTAGATTAAGTTGGAATATCTGGTCGGCATGGACGAGTTGGACCAAAGGGTCTTTTTACATGCTGTACATCGCTATAATTCTATGACTCTAAGAATCCTTCTACCCCTGCAGTTAAAATATTTAATGACCCTCCCTCTACTGCTCCTTTGGGTACAGGGTTCCAAAGACACACAAACTCTCTGAGGAAAAAAAAATCCTCATCCCTGCTTTAAAGGAAGACCGATCTTTTTTAAACTGCATCACCTAATTCTAGTCTCTGTCAAAAGAGTAAACATCTTTCCAAGCATCTCACTCCCTGAACATGCAGGAGTTCACCAGAATGGAGTCCTAGAATTTATTCTTCATCAATGACCTGAATCTATGTTAAGGGTAGAAGAGAGATGTTTGCTGATGACCGAACAATGTTGTTCGGCAGCATTTCTGACTCCTCAGACAATTTGTACCAGGCAATGAGTATCTCAAACAAAAGGCAATTTAACTTCCACCTTTGACATTCAATAGCATTACAATCACTAAATCCCACAATAAGAACCTTCTCAGAGTCACCATCAACCAGAAACTGAATGGACCAGCCATATTAATACTGCTCCGACAACAGCAGGTCAAAGGTTAGGAATTACACAGAGAGTAACACACCACCTGACTCCAGAGTGCCTATCACCATCTGCAAGGCACAAATCAAGAGTGTGATAAAACATAATTAGAATAGTTTGGTGGTTATTTTTAAAGAGCACCTGCGATAATGGGCTATAACTCTAACTTACCTTGAAGTATCCAGCTATAGCAAAATAAAGCATAGAACATAGAACACTACAGTGGAGTACAGGCTCTTCAGCCCGTATGTTGCCCTTGATGTTGCACCAACCTATGAAACCAATCTGAACCCCATAGAACCTACACTATATCATTAGCATCCATATGTTTATCCAATGACCATTTAAATGTGCTTAAAGTTGGCAAGTCTACTACTGTTGCCCTTACTACTCTCTGAGTGAAGAACCTAAGTCTGACTTCTGTCCTATATCTATCACTCCTCACTTTAAAGCTATATTCTCTTGTGTTAGCCATCATTATCTGAGGAAAAGGGCCCCACTCTACACCCTATCTCATCCTTTGATCATCTTGTATGTTTGTATTAGGTCATATCTTAATATTCTTCTCTGTAATGAAAGCAGCCTTAAGTCCTTCAGCCTTTCCTCACAAGACCTTCCCTCCATACCACGCAACATCCTGGCAAATCTCCTCTGCACCCTTTCCAATGCTTCCACATTGTTCCTATAATATGGCAACCAGAACTGTATGCAATTTTCTAAGTGCAGGTTAGGAATAGGTTAGGAATAGGAAAGGTGAGGTCACCCTGTTAGGAGTTTTTTACAGGCCTCCTAATAGTCCTAGAAACGTAGAAGAAAGGATTGCGAGGATGATTCAAGAGAAGAGTGAAAGTAATAGGGTGGTTGTTATGGGGGACTTTAACTTTCCTGATATTGATTGGGAAAGCTATAGCTCAAGTTCGTTAGATGGGTCAGTGTTTGTCCAATGTGTGCAGGAGGGTTTCCTGACACAATATGTAGATAGGCCAACAAGAGGTGAGGCCATACTGGATTTGGTTCTGGGTAATGAACCAGGCCAGGTGTTAGAATTAGAGGTAGGTGAGCACTTTGGGGACAGTGACCACAATTCGGTGACTTTTAATCTAGTGATGGGGAGGGATAAGTGTGCACTACAGGGCAAGAGTTATAGATGGGGGCAGGGAAATTATGATGCTGTGAGGCATGACTTAGGATGTGTGGCCTGGAAATGTAAGCTTCAAGGCAAGGGTGTAATTGATATGTGGAGCTTGTTCAAGGAGCAACTATTGAGTGTCCTTGATAAGTATGTGCCCGTCAGGCAGGGAGGAAAGGGTCGTGTGAGGGAGCCGTGGTTTAATAAGGAATTGGAATCCCTTGTTAAATGGAAGAGGGCGGCCTATGTAAAGATGAGGCGTGAAGGTACAATTGGGGCGATTGAGAGTTATAAGGTAGCCAGGAAGGACCTGAGGAGAGAGCTAAGAGCAGCAAGGAGGGAACATGATAGGTCCTTAGTTGGTAGGATTAGGGAAAACCCTAAGGCTTTCTATAGGTATGTCAGGAATAAAAGAATGACTAGGGTAGGAATAGGGTCCAGTCAAGGATAGTAGTGGGAAGTTGCGTGTGGAGGCTGAAGAGATTGGGGAGACACTGAATGAATACTTTTCGTCAGTATTCAATCAGGAACAGGACATTGTTGTCAATGTGAGTACTGAGTCACAATTAAGTAGAATGGATGGCTTTGAGGTATGTAGAGAAGAGGTGTTGGAAATTCTGGAAAGGGTGAAAATAGATAAGTCCCCTGGGCCTGATGGCATTTATCCTAGGATTCTCTGGGAAGCAAGGGAGGAGATTGCAGAGCCATTGGCCTTGATTTTTATGTCCTCGTTGTCTACAGGAGTAGTGCCAGAAGATTGGAGGCTGGCAAATGTGGTTCCCTTGTTCAAGAAGGGGAGTAGGGATAACCCTGGTAACTATAGGCCAGTGAGTCTCACTTCTGTTGTGGGCAAAATCTTAGAGAGAATTGTAAGGGATAGGATTTATGAACATCTGGATAGGAATAATGTGATCAAGGATAGTCAGCATGGTTTTGTGAAGGGCAGGTCGTGCCTCACAAACCTTATTGAATTCTTTGAGAAGGTGACTAAGGAGGTGGACGAGGGGAAAGCAGTAGATGTGGTGTATATCGATTTTAGTAAGGCGTTTGATAAGGTTCCCCATGGTAGACTACTGCAAAAAATACGGAGGTATGGCATTGAGGGTGAGTTGGAGGTTTGGATTAGGAGTTGGCTGGCTGGAAGAAGACAGAGGGTAGTAGTTGATGGCAAAGGTTCATCTTGGAGTGCCGTCACTAGCGGTGTTCCGCAAGGATCTGTTTTGGGACAATTGCTGTTTGTCATTTTTATAAATGACCTGGAGGAGGGGTTAGAAGGTTGGGTGAGCAAGTTTGCGGATGATACGAAAGTCGGAGGAGTTGTAGACAGTGAGGAAGGATGTGGCAGGTTACAGCGGGATATAGATAAGCTGCAGAACTGGGCAGAAAGGTGGCAAATGGAGTTCAATGTAGCTAAGTGTGAGGTGATTCACATTGGTAAGAGTAACAAAAAGATGGGAACTGGGCTAACGGTCGGATACTTGGTAGTGTGGATGAGCAGAGGGATCTTGGTGTCCATGTACACAAATCTTTGAAAGTTGCCACCCAGGTAAATAGTGCAGTGAAGAAGGCATATGGCGTACTGGCTTTTATTGGTAGAGGAATTGAGTTCCGGAGTACTGAGGTCATGTTGCAGTTGTATAAGACTCTGGTGCGGCCGCATCTGGAGTATTGTGTGCAGTTTTGGTTGCCATACTATAGGAAAGATGTGGAGGCACTGGAACGGGTGCAGAGGAGGTTTACCAGGATGTTGCCTGGTATAGCAGAAAGATCGTATGAAGAAAGGCTGAGGCACTTGGGGTTGTTTTCATTGGAGAAAAGAAGGTTTAGGGGTGACTTGATAGAGGTGTATAAGATGATTAGGGGTTTAGATAGGGTCGACAGTGAGAATCTTTTTCCACGTATGGAGTCAGCTATTACAAGGGGGCATAGCTTTAAATTAAGGGGGGTAGGTATAGGACAGATGTTAGGGGTAGGTTCTTTACTCAGCGAGTCGTGAGTTCATGGAATTCCCTGCCAGTAGCAGTGGTGGACTCTCCCTCATTATGGGCATTCAAGCGGGCATTGGATAGGCATATGGAGGATAGTGGGCTAGTGTAGGTTAGGTGGGCTTGGATCGGCGCAACATCGAGGGCCGAAGGGCCTGTACTGCGCTGTATTCTTCTATGTTCTATGTTCTAACCCGAAGCACTACAGAGGTAGTGTCTCCCACCCGCCCTCCTCCTCTAACCTAAATAATAAGACCCATTGTGGTAAGTAGGCAAGTGCTGCATTTTGCTTGTTGTATTCTTTAGACCCAGTTTTTTTTATATAAAAGGTTACTTTCAGAGGGATGGCAGTGAAGGCAGTGCAATGTTCCTCTTGCAACATGTTTGAGGTGAGGGATGCCATGGACGTCCCTGCTGATTACACTTGCAGGAAGTGCACCCATCTCCAGCTCCTCCAAGACCGTGTTAGGGAACTGGAGCTGGAGTTGGATGAACTTAGGATCATTCGGGAGGCAGAGGGGGTCATAGATCGGAGCTTTAGGGAAATTATGATGCAGTGAGGCACGACTTAGGATGCGTGGCTTGGAAAAGTAGACTTCAAGGCATGGGCACAATTGCTATGTGGAAATTGTTCAAGGAGCAACTATTGAGTGTCCTTGATAAGTATGTACCTGTCAGGAAGGGAGGAAAGGGTCGTGTGAGGGAGCCGTAGTTAATAAGGAATTGGAATCCCTTGTTAAATGGAAGAGGGCGGCATATGTAAAGATGAGGCGTGAAGGTTCAATCGGGGCGATTGAGAGTTATAAGGTAGCCAGGAAGGATCTGAAGAGAGAGCTAAAAGCAGCAAGAAGGGGACATGAAAAGTCCTTAGTTGGTAGGATTAGGGAAAACCCTAAGGCTTTCTATAGGTATGTCAGGAATAAAAGAATGACTAGGGTAGGAATAGGTCCAGTCAAGGATAGTAGTGGGAAGTTGCACGTGGAGGCTGAAGAGATTGGGGAGACACTAAATGAATACTTTTCGTCAGTATTCACTCAGGAACAGGACATTGTTGCCGATGTGAATCTTGAGTCACAATTAATTAGAATGGACGGCTTTGAGGTATGTAGGGAAGAGGTGTTAGAAATTCTGGGAAGGGTGAAAATAGATAGGTCCCCTGGGCCTGATGGCATTTATCCTAGGATTCTCTGGGAAGCAAGGGAGGAAATTGCAGAGCCATTGGCCTTGATTTTTATGTCCTCGTTGTCTACAGGAATAGTGCCAGAAGACTGGAGGATAGCAAATGTGGTTCCCTTGTTCAAGAAGGGGAGTAGGGATAACCCTAGTAACTATAGGCCACTTCTGTTGTGGGCAAAGTCTTAGAGAGAATTGTAAGGGATAGGATTTATGAACATCTGGATAGGAATAATGTGATCAAGGATAGTCAGCATGGTTTTGTGAAGGGCAGGTCGTGCCTCACAAACCTTATTGAATTCTTTGAGAAGGTGACTAAGGAGGTAGACGAGGGTAAAGCGGTAGATGTGGTGTATATGGATTTTAGTAAGGCATTTGATAAGGTTCCCCATGGTAGGCTATTGAAAAAAATACGGAGGTATGGCATTGAGGGTGAGTTAGAGGTTTGGATTAGGAATTGGCTGGCTGGAAGAAGACAGAGGGTAGTAGTTGATGGTAAAGGTTCATCTTGGAGTGCAGTTACTAGCGGTGTTCCGCAAGGATCTGTTTTGGGACCATTGCTGTTTGTTATTTTTATAAATGACCTGGAGGAGGGGCTAGAAGGTTGGGTGAGCAAGTTTGCGGATGATACGAAAGTCGGTGGAGTTGTTGACAGTGAGGAAGGATGTGTCAGGTTACAGCGGGATTATAGATAAGTTGCAGAGCTGGGCAGAAAGGTGGCAAATGGAGTTCAATGTAGGTAAGTGTGAGGTGATTCACTTTGGTAAGAGTAACAAAAAGATGGGGTACTGGGCTAATGGTCGGATACTTGGTAGTGTGGATGAGCAGAGGGATCTTGGTGTCCATGTACACAGATCTCTGAAAGTTGCCACCCAAGTAAATAGTGCGGTGAAGAAGGCATATGGCGTACTGGCTTTTATTGGTAGAGGAATTGAGTTCCGGAGCCCTGAGGTCATGTTGCAGTTGTATAAGACTCTGGTGCGGCCGCATCTGGAATATTGTGTGCAGTTTTGGTCGCCATACTATAGGAAGGATGTGGAGGCACTGGAACGGGTGCAGAGGAGGTTTACCAGGATGTTGCCTGGTATGGTAGGAAGATCGTATGAGGAAAGGCTGAGGCACTTGGGGCTGTTTTCATTAGAGAAAAGAAGGTTTAGGGGTGACTTGATAGAGGTGTACAAGATGATTAGGGGTTTAGATAGGGTTGACCATGAGAACCTTTTTCCACGTATGGAGTCAGCTATTACGAGGGGGCATAGCTTTAAATTAAGGGGTGGTAGGTATAGGACAGATGTTAGGGGTAGATTCTTTACTCAGCGAGTCGTGAGTTCATGGAATGCCCTGCCAGTAGCAGTGGTAGATTCTCCCTCTTTATGGGCATTTAAATGGGCATTAGATAGGCATATGGAGGATAGTGGGCTAGTGTAGGTTAGGTGGACTTGGATCGGCACAACATCGAGGGCCAAAGGGCCTGTACTGCGCTGTATTTTTCTATGTTCTTTTTTTTATGTTCTATGTAAGCTCCACATTTCAGTTGTGCCCATCCCCTGCAGTTTCCTTCCCCATCCTATGCATCCTAAATCTTGTCTAATCACTTCATAATTGCCTTTCCCCCAGTTATAACCTAAACTCTTTCCATATCTGAAGTAAATGTAACCGAATTGTGGTCACTATCACCAAAGTGCTCACTTATCTCCAAATCTAACACCTGGCCTAGTTCATTACCCAGTACCAAATCCAATGTGGCATCACCTCTTGTTGGCCTATCTATGTACTGTTTCAGGAAACTTTCCTGCATGCACTGGTCAAGAACCGACCCATCTAAAGTATTCGAATTATCGCGCTTCCAGTCAATATTTGGAAAGTTAAGTCCTCCATAACAACTACCCTGTTACTTTCACTCCTATCCAGAATCATCTTTGCAATCCTTTCTTCTACATCTGTGGAACTTTTCAGAAGCCGATAGAAAACCCCCAACAGGGTGACCTCCAGTTTCCTGTTTCTAACCTCAGCCAATACTACCTCAGTAGATAGTCCTCATCAAACATACTTTCTGCCACCATAATACTGTCCTTGATTAACAATGCCACACTTCCCTCTCTTTTACCATCTTCCCTGATCTGACTGAAACATCTATACCCCAGAATCTGCAACAACCATTTCTGTCCCTTCTCTATCCACGTCTTCGAAATGGCCATAACATCGAAGTCCCAGGTACCAACCTATGCTGCAAGTTCACCCACCTTATTCCAGATGCTCCTGGTATTGAAGTAGACTCACTTCAAACCACCTTCCTGCCTGCTAGTACACTTGTGTGACCTTGAAACCTTATTCATGACCTCACCACTGTCAATCTCCTGTGTACTGGTGCTACAATTAAGGTTTCCACCCCCTGCTGAATTGGTTTAAACTTTCCCTAAGAGCGTTCACAAATTCACACACACCTTCCCCTCCCTCCCCCCCGCCCCCCCAAGGATATTTGTACCCCTCTGGCTCAGATGTAGACCATCCCATTTGTAGAGGTCCCAACTATCCCAGAATGAGTCCCAGTTATCCAGGTATCTAAATGGGCACCCAACGAACACAGTCCGCCGATTTCACAGCCATAAACCCAAACAAGCAGACACATGCATCCAGAAACCATAGCCACTCTCCCCTACATCAAAGACATCTCAGAAATTACTGCCAGACTACTCAGACCCCTTGGCATCATGGTAGCCCACAAACTCACTAACACATTAAAACAGCATCAAATGAACTTGAAAGACCCTATATAGACAACAAACAAAACTATTGTCATTTACAAAATAACATGCAAGAACTGTAACAAACACTACATTGCACAAACAGGCAGAAATCTAGCCACCAGAATACATGAACATCAACCAGCCACAAAACGACATGACCCTCTCTCACTAGTATCCTTACATACAGATAAGTAAGGACACCACTTCGACTGGGACAACACATCCATCCTGGGACAAGCCAAACAGAAGCATGCATGAGAATTCCTAGAATCATGGCATTCCAATCGGATCTCTATCAACAAACACATTGACTTGGACCCCATTTACCGCCCCTGAGAAAAAGAACAAATGACATCACCATAGAAAATGATATCACCACAGGAAATGACATCACCAGCCCAAGAAAACCCAAATATATAAATAGAAAGCAAGAAACACCAGTCGTGCTTTATCCGTAGGCTCACTGAAGATGTTACCTAGTTTGGTGACGAAACGTCTGAAAATGAAACTTCCAGCTCAGCGAGCAAACCTACATCCAGAAACTCAACCTGAGCTACAAATCTTCTCAAAACATCATAACCACACTGTTTCAAGAGGCAGTTCACTACCATGTCCTGAAGTGTAATTAAGCAATAAATGCTGACCAAGGCAGAGACATCCTCATGCCATGAAAAAAAGAAAACCATGTAAAAGATCCCTTAGGATCTATATGCCCTAATAAAGTCACCTTTCAGTTTATTAAATTTTGAAGGAGGCCTATACTGTACAACTTTTTTTCATAAGTTAACTGTGATTCCACCTCAGTCCTAGATGTTAATCGAGCAAAAAGTGACTGAACTGCTTCTAATGCATTAATAACCTTTCTTGAATAAGGAAACAAAAACTGTATTCTATGTGTGGTTTCATCATTGCCATCTATTATTAGATTGAAAATGTCCTGCTTTTGATTTCTATTGTGTTTGTCATAATGAAAAACAATAACAGATCCAATGGTATACTGACCATTACAGCTGAAACAAGTTTTCTGAATCTTTGAAGATTACTGGGATTGCTTTAGTGTGAAAGGATTAAATGGGCTGGCATCCAAGAGAGTTTTTTGTACCAGTACATGGATAGTCTGAGAAGAGATGAGGCAGTGCTATAACTAATCCTAGGGAATGAGGCCAGTCAAGTGATTAAAGAGACAATGGGTGAGAATATTGGGGTTAGAGGGCATAAGTCTAAGTTTCAAAGTCAATATGGAAAGGGCCAAGGATAGCACTGATGTTAAGTGTCTAAATTTGGGGATGGCCAATTTAAATATCATTAGACAGGATATGGTAAACAGGGATGGGGGGTTACTTACAGGTAAGGGAGGTTGAAGGGTGACTTTACAGAGACTAATCCAATCATGATGGGCATACAAAAGGTGAATAGCAAAGGCCTTTTCCCTCTGGTCAACGAGTTCAAAAATAGAGGACATATTTTTAAGGTGAAAGAGGAATATTTAAAAGGGACAACAGGGTCAACATTTTCACAGAGAGGATGGTTCCTATGTGGAATGAATCACCATAGGAAGTGGTAGACACAGGTACAGTCACATCATTTAAAAGACATTTGGATAGATACGTGAATAAGAAAGATTTAGAGAGATATGGGCCAAATGTAAGCAAGTGAGACTAGTTTAGTTTGGAAAACTTGATCAGCATGGATGAGTTGGACCAAAGGGTTTGTTTCTGTGCTGTAGGACTCTATGATTTTTATAATATTGTGAGGATTCAGGGTCCGCATGTTCCTCAAACAGTGAAGGGCACGGGAGTGAAGTCCTGTGGCTTGTTGATCTGGGGTATAGTTCTCGCTTAGGGATTGACAGTGTCGAGATGTGAGAGATGTGAGCCCTCATTTCTCAGGTGGCACAGTGGCTCAGTGGTTAGCACTGCTGCCTCACAGTACCAGGGATCCAGGTTCGATTCCCGCCTCAGGCGACTGTGTGGAGTTTGCACATTCTCCCAGTGTCTGTGTGGGTTTGCTCTGGTTTCCTCCCACAATCCCAAGATGTGCACGCTAGGTGAATTGGCTATGCTAAATTGCCCACAGTTTTTGGTGCATTAGTCAGGAATAGTCTGAGTGGGTTACTCTTTGGAAGGTCCCTGTGGACTTGTTGGGATGAAGGGTCTGTTTCCATGCTGTAGTGAATCCAATCTTCAGGGAACCTTGGATGTCAGGGATACTGAGAGATTGCTCAAGAAAAAGAAGGAAGCATAGGGTAGGTACAGAGCATTAAAATATGAGTGGCCCTTCAGGTGGATAGAGAATATAGGGGGAGTGCTTAAAATTGAAATTAGTAGGCTAAAGAAGGGACACAAAATATCTTTGGCAGATCAGATTAAGGAAAACTCCAAGGCATTTTAAAAGTATATCACAAGTAAGAGGATTGCCAGGGGACCATTAGAGACCAAAGAGGGAATGTGTGTGTGTGTGGAGTCAGAGGATAAGGGTGAGAACTTATATGAATATTTCTCATCTGTATTCACAGAGCAAAAATATATTACAGCTAGGGATTTCAGTTGACATGGTGAGTTTCTAGAATGTTAAGATTAATAGGAGGTATTAGATGTTTTAGCGGGCAAAAAGGTACATAAATCCCTGAGGCCT